>NW_022987712.1:254436-461936 GCF_902827165.1 Trematomus bernacchii
TTGATTTAATATAGAGCTGAAAGTGTGAATAATATAAGCGCTTTTGTAGTACACATGAGTTGTAAAAATTGAATAAGCACCGTAACTTATCTGTGTTTACGTAATCAAACCGTACAAATAGTACCAATACCAAAACTTGCTAGTAATGTTCAAATGTTGATTGTTGTCTGTTCTGTTTTTACTAATTGGATTTGGAAATTAGCCCTTAAAATGTGTAGAGAAACTACTTTATTGATCAACTGTAGAATAAAGAAGTCATTACAGGTTTTGTTTTTAATCACGTTCTTTCTTTTCTGAAGTGTCACATTTTTAGGAGGAGTAAACGACGAACAACACGCAAGGTATTATCATTTTTCTCTTAAGAAACAGCGTCATCATTTCATCCTCCCCAAACTCATAAACCCAACATCCGTCATCAGTCAACACATTATCATTTTTCCCACCGTAGTATCACGTCTAGTCCATCAGTTATACCATTAAACGTTCCCATCATGAACCAGAAGAACCAGAAGAACCATAAGAACCATAGGAACCATAGGAACAAGAAGAACCATAACAGTGCTTCTGACCTGAAGACAGCGGTCATAACTTTCCCCAAAAATAAATCTAACAGAGTAATTGGAAAACTTTCTCCTTAGAGAATTTCTTACTTTTATTTTCAAAATTCGTACATTTCAAATTTCTGACTTTTCTCATACATTTTACTTTTTGTCAAAATGTAGACTATTTTGAGAATTCTGATTTTTTTTCAGATTAATGATTTACAGTATCTCATAATTTAGATGTTTTTGTCAAAATTCTGACTTTTTTCAGAAGTCAGAATTTGTTTCAGATTTCTGACTTTACATACATTTTACTTTCTGTCAAAAATGTTGAGTTGTTTTTCCAAAACTTTAACTTTTACAATTTCTTGAACGTTCTTTTTAATAACTTTTTAGAATTAAGACTTTTTCTTCAGATTTTTGACATTTCACATAAATTCTGACTTTTTTTTCAAATGTTAACTTCAAAATTCGTACATTTCGGTATTCTGACTTTTTTTTCAAAATGTTGACTTTTTAGAATTTTTTTTTTTTTAATTTAGATTTTTTCTTCAGATTTCTGACATTTCTCATAAATTTGGATTTTATTTTTTAAATGTTATAGGTAGGGTAGGTAAGTTTGAGAAACCGGCTCGAGATCGCTAGAATTTGAAAATACACAACCGGAGAAAATCTGCCACTTCCTTACAGAGCCCCTCCTCCAACACACACGAACGCGCACATGACCAATGAGGGCACGAGATAAGTTTGTGCACAGATGGAAGGCTGACAGGCAGGTAGGCCATCCAGTTATTTTAGCCGGGCTACATTTTTTTATGGATTTTTTGTCAAAGCACTTAAGATATTCATTGCTATCGGGATGTTAAGAGCGTGTAGTGTTGGTCTAATGCAGGGGTCGGCAACCCCTGGCACGCGTGCCAGCATTGGCACGCGGCACCGTAGCCAGTGGCACACTAGGAATAAGTCGAATAAGTGTGCAAAATATTTAAATTGTATTTTCGGATCCTGAACGAGACCGCCGCCAGAGCGCGTCTCCCCGTTACCTGCAGAAGGAAGCCATGCACAGCAACGCAGGCCGCCCCGCTACTCTTTAACTCCAGGTGACTTTCTGCCGCTTTCTCTCCGTGGTGCAGTGCTGATCGTTTCACCACGGAAGAAAGCACTTCACAAATTGCAGTACCCATACGGAGCTTAACAAATGTCGCAGTTATTTGCGTGGCTGTGTGTGTCTTTAGTTGAAAGCCCCAGTGGCGATCTGCTCTCATCTCTCATTGAAATAATAGCTGACAAAGGGGCTGAGACTGGCCATCTGTGTGTTGAACTTTCCTGTCGGCTCCCAGACCGTAGTCGAGGAGGGCAGAAGCAACGAGCTTCAGGTTCAATAACCCCACTTTAGCTTAAATGACTGGAGAGAGGCGAGCTCTTCTTGAGAGGCCGTTGCATTTATTTAGCTGTTCTTCTGTTTTCACAAAATACATCACAGACCTCTGTTTTTCTGCTGCCTCGTTTCCCTTCCAGAAACATACTCCCACGCACACGCCACACCCCTCTCTCTCTCTCTCTCTTAAAGGGACAGCGATCTCATCTCACTCTGTCATGACCCTAATATCATACATGTGTGTTCTGGAGAATCACAGAACGGACGATCGTCCTTATTATTATTATGCCGTTTAAACCAATTATTTAAATGTGTTTGTTAAATTCGGTATCATGTAAGGTTGCGCTGACAGGTCCACACACTGCTTCCCCGCAGGCGGAGGCCCCCCCCGCCCTCCTGTTGATAGATCACGAGCGTCAAGCTCCTCAACCCCCCCCCCCCCCCCCCCCCGTTGATAATTCTCGATCGTTGGCACGCTGATCATTTTTTTTTTTTTAAATGGCACTTCATATCAAAAAGGTTGCCGACCCCTGGTCTAATGGATAGTGAAGTGTGCTGAAGATTGGAAGGTCGTGAGTTCAAATCCCGCCTGGAACACCACCACTAGTGTGCCCTTGAGTAAAGGCACTTAGCCCTCAGTTACTCCAGGGAGAATGTCCCTGTAATTGGTAATTGTAAGTCGCTTTGGATAAAAGCGTCAGCTAAATGAAATGTAAAGTAATGTGTATCTCGAGCCGGTTTCTCAAACTTACCTACCTTTACATTTTTTGTATTACTTTTTTCATGAATTTCACATTTTGACAAAATCTAGCAGAGTAATTGGAAAACTTTCTCCTTGGAGACAAGTTTGTTTTTCACCCCTGGTTTGTTAATTGGCTCCTGGCCAGCAGTACACAGAAGAATGAATGAGCGAAAGCGAGTATGTGTTCGAGAAAACTGCGACTCATCAGACCTTCCCTGCTTTAGTTCAGACTTGAAAACAGCTGGCAAAACTCCCCTTTGCTGTCTCTCCTAAATGTTTTAAATTGGAAGATAATCTAATGTTAGCCTATGACCAGCATCACACCAATGAGGATGTTTCTATGGGATGATTGTTGGCCATTCATTGACCCGTTTCCATGCTTCAGAGCAAAGTGACGCCTGAAGACGCCGCCTTCATTCATTCGTCCCGTCATTATTGTGCAATGTCACAGATTCCTCCAGGCTTCACCCTCATGACGCTGATGTGGAATGACCTTGTGGTGCAGTATAGGACTAATGGCCCAATTTAAATTTCCTTATATAGATGTGGGGAAATCATTTTCTGTAGAAAGTTGCGATTACTTTCCAAGCATTCGTTCAGCAGCTTCTTGTGAGTTTGTTGTTGATTAAGGTGTTTACAGCTTAAAATGCTGTTCAGCCGTGCAACTCAACTAGGACTCCACATATCTTACTCTGTACTCATTGTAACTTTTATATTAATCCAATCAATATTCAACCATAGCTTGGTTTTTTTTTTTCATTATTTTGATTTCTGACTTCTTATAATTCTGACTTATTTTATAAAATGTTGACTTTTCTCAGATTCCTGACTTTTCTTTCAAATGTCTAACAACTTTTCAGAATACCCACCTTTTTTTCAAAATTAGATTTTTGACAGATTCCAGACTTTCTTTTCTTTCTTCAAAAAATTCTTCCACAATTCTGCTCTTTCTAAGGATTCTGAGCTTTCTTTTTTAAATAACAACTTTTCTCTCCAAATGTTAACTTTTTCACAATTCTGACTTTTTTCACATTTCCCACTTTTTTTCAATATTCTGAACTTTTTCAGAATATTATTACTTTATTTTTTAACACATTTTTTTTTCTGACAATTTTGACTTTTTCAGGATTATGACTTTTTTTCTCAGAATTCAACATCACTTTAAATCAGATCAAAAAATTCCATGTGGCACTAATCCTTCTGTATTTACATATTTGTGGCCTTTCCTCAATCAGATGGTTATATGATTGTTGATGAGCCAAAGTGGGCGTCTTAAAGGAGAGGTGTCATGCTTTTCCGGTTATTACCCGTCCCCTTGTGTGTTATGAAGGTTTTTATGCATGTAAACGGTGTGCAGAGTCAAAACCCTCAAAGTACACCCTGTAGGGAGTAAAACTCTAACACAGAAAATACCTCCCCAAAACGCCTCGTTGGAGATACGTCATTGTCCATTTGATTCTTCCGGGTACGGCATGATGCCAAGCCGTACCCGGAACGAAATGGACCAATTCGTGGAGCCGTTACGTTACGTCGGCGGAGCCGTTACGTTAAGCCCCCGCTGATTGGTCCAAATTGACCAATCCACGGACTTCCTCACACACACATCTGTGTGCAGGGAGCACAGGCAGCTCTGCTGATTTCTCCTCCCTGGCTGCAGGCTGATAACAGACAGTTGGGATCACGGCGAAATTCTCTCTGCAGACCCATTCTCTCTGCAGACCCATTCTCTCTGCAGACCCATTCTCTCTGCAGACCCATTCTCTCTGCAGACCCATTCTCACAGCGTTTATCAACCTTTTTCTTACTCAATATCAAGCCACACTTATTGTTTTTACTTCGGCTGTGACTTTGTGTGTGCTCAGGATGAGTTTGGCTGTGTTTCGCTGTGTATCCTAAACAAGGAAACAACACCTCCACGGAGCTCAGCGCGATTCACAACGTCCCGACCAATCAGAGCACACTGTGCTCACAGGGAGGGTGGGGGCTGGAGCTATTGGAGCTACAACGAGCCGTTAAAGGCAGAGAGTGAAATTCAGTGAATACACGTAGTTTACAGAGATGCTGTTTGAGAAACCAATGTGAGTTTGGAGAGATGCTGTATGAGAAACCAATGTGAGTTTGG
The DNA here is from genome assembly GCF_902827165.1 of Trematomus bernacchii. Classification (NCBI taxonomy): domain Eukaryota; kingdom Metazoa; phylum Chordata; class Actinopteri; order Perciformes; family Nototheniidae; genus Trematomus; species Trematomus bernacchii. The sequence continues at coordinate 259,221 of NW_022987712.1, forward strand.
AGAGATGCTGTTTGAGAAACCAATGTGAGTTTGGAGAAATGCACAGTATAAATCTATTCTAGTAGACCTCAACAATGGAATTATGATCAGTGGAAATGGCCATGACACCTCTCCTTTAAGTCTTCACTTCAGTTTTCAGAGCTTCTTGATGTATGTGACTTTTCTCAGAATTCGGACTTTCTCAGTATACAGACTTTTTTTTCAGAATTTTGATCGATTTTACCGGGAACATTTTTTTATTCTGACCTTTTTTCAGAATACTATCTTTTTGTCAGGATTCAGAATCTTGTCATTTTTTTAAAAAAATCTGACATTTCTCAGGATTTTGACCTTTTTTCAAAACTGACTTTTATCTTCAGACGAAGCTCAGACCGGCCTCTTTCATGCCTGGGTTATTCAAGGGGATCTTCATTGATCTTTGCATTATCTGCGTTCATTAAATGAAGCAGATCAGTATCACTCACCAGTGTCAGTGCACGGTACTGATAATATCTAAAGTTAGGACACTGTATTTTAGGAATACAATATGCTAATAATTATTAATTGCAGACGTATGACAGCTTATAGATCGACTGCATCTATATCTCACTTTCCTTTTCATGTAATCTTTTGTAATTTAGCAATTACTTTTCAAAAGCCTGTCACATGGGAAGTGTTCCTCCTTCTGTTCCCTGCCTGCAAAGTAGATGCTTCCAATTTTCTGGTCCAAGTCTTATTGTTTTTTATTATTTTAAAAGTAATTGTATTGTCAGAATAAATGGAATTAAGTTAATTGCTCCCTCTTAAATAGAGTGCTAGATGTTGTCCTAGTGACATGCAGGCAGGGTGCTTCCTATCTCTTGGGTTTCACATCTGTAGGTGTAGATTGTATCTGCCGTCCAGACTCCTGCACCTTCAATCTTTCTCCCAGATAATGCAGTGTTGTTCACCGGCACAATGTGACCACGCACCGGCACAATGTGACCGCGCACCGGCACAATGTGACCGCGCACCGGCACAATGTGACCGCGCTCCGGCACAATGTGACCGCGCACCGGCACAATGTGACCGCGCACCGGCACAATGTGACCACGCACGATGAACTCTCTATTGTTATCTCTTCTTTCAGCCTTCACTTCTCTCACTTCATGTCTTTCTGTCTTTCCTCCGACTCCCCCTCTCAGTCTTTCTCGATGCCTCACTGTTGAGCAGATGATTCGTAATGATTTATTGAGGACGTCGCGATGTCCTTTTCTTCAGAGGAGACATCGCCGCTGTTCCAGAAAACATTTATCTGTATTTTTAGATATTGGGATTTTGGTGTTAGTGTGGCCGTCTGTTGACCCGTCAGAAATACTCAAATACTCCACTTAGATAACTTATATTCAGAGGTGGGAGAAGTACTCTGCTCTTGTACTTGAGTAAAAGTAGAAGTACTCAGATCTTGTACTTGAGTAAAAGTAGAAGTACTCAGATCTTGTACTTGAGTAAAAGTAGAAGTATTCAGATCTTGTACTTGAGTAAAAGTAGAAGTACTCAGATCTTGTACTTGAGTAAAAGTAGAAGTACTCAGATCTTGTACTTGAGTAAAAGTAGAAGTATTCAGATCTTGTACTTGAGTAAAAGTAGAAGTACTCAGATCTTGTACTTGAGTAAAAGTAGAAGTACTCAGATCTTGTACTTGAGTAAAAGTAGAAGTACTCAGATCTTGTAGTGAAAGTAGAAGTACTCAGATGTTGTACTTGAGTAAAAGTAGAAGTACTCAGATGTTGTACTTGAGTAAAAGTAGAAGTACTCAGATCTTGTACTTGAGTAAAAGTAGAAGTACTCAGATCTTGTACTTGAGTAAAAGTAGAAGTATTCAGATCTTGTACTTGAGCAAAAGTAGAAGTACTCAGATGTTGTACTTGAGTAAAAGTAGAAGTATTCAGATCTTGTACTTGAGTAAAAGTAGAAGTATTCAGATCTTGTAGTGAAAGTAGAAGTACTCAGATGTTGTACTTGAGTAAAAGTAGAAGTATTCAGATCTTGTACTTGAGTAAAAGTAGAAGTACTCAGATGTTGTACTTGAGTAAAAGTAGAAGTATTCAGATCTTGTAGTGAAAGTAGAAGTACTCAGATGTTGTACTTGAGTAAAAGTAGAAGTACTCAGATGTTGTACTTGAGTAAAAGTAGAAGTACTCAGATCTTGTACTTGAGTAAAAGTAGAAGTACTCAGATCTTGTACTTGAGTAAAAGTAGAAGTACTCAGATCTTGTACTTGAGTAAAAGTAGAAGTACTCAGATCGTGTACTTGAGTAAAAGTAGAAGTACCAGAGTGTAGGAATACTCTGTTACAGTAAAAGTCCTGCATTCAAAATGTTCCTCAAGTAAAAGTAGAAAAGTATTCTCATCAAAATATAGTGAAAGTAGCGACAGTAAAAGTAGTCATTGTGCAGATTGGTCCATTTCAGAATAATATCTATGATATGTTTTATAATGATTGATCATGAAAGTGTTCTCAAAGCTGGTAAAGGTGCAGCTAGTTTGAATGACTTTGTATACTGCAGGGTAGCTTGTGGATTTACTCCAGGTGGAACTAAAGTCTGATTTAACACTTGATTATATTTCACATCATTCATCCACATCTGTGAAGTAACTAAAGGTAGAGTAAGTAAGGTCAGTATTTGAGTAAATCTAATTAGTTAATTTACACCTCTGCTTATATTCCTACAGTTAAGTATTTGTATCACTTTCCTAATTGGTCTCACCTGTCTATATTAATCCGACCATTATTGATTTATTGCAGATTGTTATGTATTGTAAATACATTGACCAAAATAAAAATAAATTGTCAAATAAATAATGCCCAGATGCTCTGCGGGATTACAATCTGTTCTTCAAAGATCTATCGAGAAACCGTCTACACATCTCCGCCTCTCTCTATCTTCTCTCCATCTTTCTTTGTCACCAGTCTTGATTCACATTATCTCGTGTCTCATTTACTTTCTCCACACGCTCCCTCTATCATCTCATCTCACACACACACACACACACACTTCATCGTGTTTACTTTGCGCCGCTCTCACACTCCAATTACGGTTTATCGCCATCACTTATCACTACACGACTCATCTGTATCTTTCCACTTCTTTCTTCCTCACTCTCTTTCTCACACACACACATACACACACACACATACACACACACACACACACACACACACACACACACACACATACACATACACATATACATATACACACACACATACACACACACATACACACATACACACACACACACGCATACACACACACACATACACACACACACACACACACATTTCAGCTCAGCTCCAGTATGTACTTTCTTCACAATTCTATCTCTACAGATCTCCCTTCTGTCCTTGTCTTTCTCCATTCCCTGCCTCCTCAGATAACATCCCATGAGTCACCGATGACTCCGCATGCTTTGACCCTTCTTTCTGCTTTTTTAAAGTGGAGTGTGTGTACCTGGGTATACAAAAAGCCCACTCCTCTAACAGGTCAGCCTCGTCTCCAACGGCTAGTTTTTAATCAGAATGAATCGGAGTTCTTCTGCTCGTGGGAGGCTCTTTCACTGCTGCAGCTTTAAGGATAAATGAATACTTGAAATGGTCGATGAGCAACAACAAGGAAAGATATTTATTGATTTTTTTATTCCGACAAGCCAAGATCACAGCGAGGAACCAATGGAACACCAAACAACTTATCTTGTAACATAAGAAAGACAGGAAGTTACCAAAGATTTAACCACAAACAATTGAGTCTTTGAGAGAAATCGTCACAATCTCCTGTGAAAATGAATGAGTGAATTTATGTCAAAAAAGGAAGAAAGTTAACCATTAGGGAACCAAAACAGGAAGAAGAAGATATCACGTTTGTTTTCCCAAGTATTCCCAGTTACCAAAGAGTGTCAATTGAGTTATTTGAGGTGACTTTCCCTCGTAGTGGAAGAGAATAGAATAGAAAGCCTTTGTTGTCATTACAAAAAATATACCATATTTTAGCATTTATAGCATGAAGCTACAAAAAGCTGTAAAGTGCATTAAAACGTTTTTTAAGTGCTAATGAGTTGGTTAATTAAATGTATGTTGCACTTGAGACTTTGGTGTAACAGCCTGGTGGCTCAGGGGTAAAAACTGTTTTTCAGTCTGTTTGTCTGTGTTTTAAAACTCCTGTATCTCCTACCAGAAGGCAGGAGAGAGAACAGTGTGTAGCCTGGGTGAGAGAAGTCTTTTTTAATAGTCTTTGCTCTGCTGAGACACCGGGAGCTGGAGATGTCTTCCATGGCAAACGTTGGAACCACCGTAAAGAAAGAACTGTTGAAACTAAATCCACTGTGCTTGTCTCTGATGCTGAAAGCTCTGAGTAAAACGGAGTAACACTAATATACAATCCAATACACGTGTGTCCGTGTCCAGCAAGAGTAGACCAGGAACCTGAGAACTGAACGTTTCTCTAAAAAAGTAATTTCACAAACAAAGAAAGCAATCATTTCCATTCACTCATACACCATCATTTCATACAAATCACCATCTATCAGGAGGCAGACCATGTCCCTGTAGTTGGTTATCCTTGGCATGCCTGGGGTTTAAATGTTTTTTGGGAGGTTTTTGTACTGTCAAAAAATGTTATTTTACTTTTTTCCCTGAAAGCCAAAAGCTTTTCCCCAAAATTTATTTGCACTTTAATTGGATGATATTGTCTATGCACTATCTGTCCTAAGGATAAAACGCAATGAAGCCCAGGAGCTTAAACTGCATAAAACACCATGTATACTCTCACATTTGTTTCCTTAGTTTAGCGATGTGAAAGTGCAGATGTAATGGTGTGTTTGTGAGACACACAACATGTTTAGACTGCAGTTAAGCGTGTCACCTCAGAGCTCCTGTGGCAGGTAAATGACAGTAAATTGCAGCCTTTTGAAAATTATCCCGACCGGTAAAATGGTAAAAGTGGAATAGCGCGACCGCTGAGGCCGCTACACAAAAAGTGTCTGAATGATTTTTCTCCTGATGTCTGCCTTAATGATTGGCCTCCATCACACCAAACATCACGTTGTTACGAAATGTTTTGTGGTTATTATTTTTGGCCGCTTCCAAACCTCTCTGCTTGTTGGGTTTGATGGATGGATGGATGGATGGATGGATGGATAGATAGATAGATTGATGGATGGATAGATAGATTGGTGGATAGGTAGGTAGATAGATATACATATAGATAGGTAGGTAGATAGGTAGGTTGATAGATGGATAGATGGATGGTAGATAGATGGTTGGATAGATAGATTGGTGGATAGGTAGGTAGATAGATATACATATAGATAGGTAGGTAGATAGGTAGGTTGATAGATGGATAGATGGATGGTAGATAGATGGTTGGATAGATAGCTAGATAGATAGATGGATGGGTAGATAGATAGAAAGATGGTTGGATGGGTAGATAGATAGATTGGTTGGTAGGTAGGTAGGTAGGTTGATAGATGGATGGGTAGATAGGTGGATGGAGACTATTTAAGTAGTAAAAATGTAAATATAATAATATATATCCTGGGAGGTAGTGTCAGTAGGTTGTAATATTACTAACCCTCTGGTCCAGAAGACTCGTTACACACTGACTTTGTTTGATGTGTGTGTCTTCATTTTGTCTTGTCCTTGTGTGTGTTTGCTAGGAAGAGTGGAGAACAAGAGGAACACCCAGGATCAAAGCAACGCCAAAGCTCACCGCACACAAAGAGGAAGGCGAGAGAACACACAGGTGTCAAACGCATGCATAAACATGGGAATGTGCTCTGATACTCCACGCATTAACATAAATAATTCATAGTTAGCTCGTCAATGTAGCACAACGTACTAACGGAGAATACTGACTCATCATGGTGTCGCTCTCTAATAACAGGAAGTCATTGAGCCTTCTGTCTGTGGCTTTTATACTAAGATAATTCATCTGGTAGCGATAAATGCTTCTATAATATGGGACGGTCATTTTCCGTATTGATTTTGATTCGTGTAAAACAGATCTCGATCAAAAATGTATTCTACTGTGTGCAAATAAAGGCACACATAGCCTGAAAGCTATAGGGGGGTTACGATAAGAGTGTTTTGATATTTGAAAGAGTTATATTACCCGATTACCATAATATAATCACACAAAGGCAAACGGCAGAGCTTTATTCACCCCCTTAGGGAAATTCAGGACTGTATGGCTCAGTTTCACAAATAAACACTTCATTTTAAGGTACACATATTCGCCATCAACTAGTTGTTAATTAACATGCATATTAGCAGTATAATGGCTCTTTATTAGTCATTATAAAACACTTATTAATGCCTTATTCTACATGACCATATTCTACAAGTAATAGGCCATTAGTTGAGAGTTTTTCCTCAATAACCCTCTAATTAGTGCTGATTTATTGTAAGTAAGGACGTTGTTGTACCTGAGTTTTGGTCTTAATATGCTCAATATGGGCCTAATAATCATTCTCTCATCATAAAACCAAACATATATGGTCTATTCTTATATAACAAGACATGAAACTACAAGTGTTAATTGTGTGAAAATAACACAAAATGTGGTGTTTCTAACTCAGAACATGTTCCCTATTTTAATTCAATTCAATTCAAAACCTTTATTTATCCAGGTGAAATCCCATTGAGATCAATGATCTCTTTTTCAAGGGCAACCTGCAGCAGTAAGTTCCACATGAAGACATAAAAACATAAACAACAAAAGGACATCATACAGCGAAGATTACAGGGATTACAATTTACATATCTATCCACATGAACAGGTACCAACACCATCTGATTGTGTAGCATCCAACCGAGCTTTAAAAACATGTAGTGGTACCAGATTGGTAATTTTCCATTCTTTTTGCAGACTGTTCCAAGGTAGTGGAGCTGCACATCTAAAAGCTTTCTTCCCTAAGACAGTCCTAGCACTTGGCACATTTAATAAAACCACAGCATTCGATCTCAGGCAATAACTACTTTCAATTCGCCGAGAGATCAGGGAGCAGATATAAGACGGTAGTTTATCCAACATGGCTTTGTAAATGAACATGTACCAGTGACTGAGCCTCCGTACAGTAAGTGATGGCAAAACCGCCTTGGTACACAGTGTACAGTGAAGTCTTCATAACCGATAAGCTAGTAGTTTGACTCTAATATGTTAATGAACAACTAGTTCATGGTGAATATGTGTACCTTAATATAAAGGGTTACCAAAGTTTTATGTCTTTCTGTATAATTAGTTTAAGAATAACAAGTTTACTTTATACCTAAACATGCTAGCTTAATGCTAGTTCAAAATGAATGCAGCTTTGGTTGTGCTTTCACCGAAGAATAGTCGACTTCAACAACCTTTTATCTAGACGTTGATAGTGATCGACAGAATTCCTGCACACAGCGTCAAAGTTGTGTCAAGCATTTTGGAGCGATGGTTCAAAACGACTCAGTATGTCTTGTTCTTTAAAATTGCCAAATTTCTACAAAAGTGCAGGATTTTAAAGACGAACACCTGAGGTGAATTTCCAAAAGCAGATATATATTTACCTCTGACAGTTTGTCGTTCATGTGAGATTAATTTGATGTCTCTAAAACTAATAGTTGTTTAATTTCTGGATAAATCGCAAGAAAAAGCCCTGTAGAGACGAGCTAATGATTTCTGGGGTTTAATTGCGAGAAAACCTTCCAATATAATCTCTTTATACGGTCACAGATATTACAGCACCTCCAATCATTCACACATCGACTCCAAACCTGTTTTATGGACAGTATGCCTCCTATATTTAGAGTTTATTAATGAGACTAATTTGCTCACTGCAGCTGGGTCATTATGTCTTTGCCGTTCTTGTTCACATGTTAACTTAATACCACTCAATACAATATATAAGACATACATTCATATATTATATCGTAATTATATAATAGTTTATAGCCGCTAATTATTTCGGATGTTTAATTGCAAGAAAAACAGTCATCTACAATCTCCTTATACAGTCACAGATAATACATAACCTAACATGTTTCCTCACCTGTTCTTAGAAATCCATACACAGATGTTCAGGTGTATATCAGTATGTAGTGTCTCTACTTTAAAGAGTCCTCTCCTGCTGATGTTCAGGTGTATATCAGTATGTAGTGTCTCTACTTTAAAGAGTCCTCTCCTGCTGATGTTCAGGTGTATATCAGTATGTAGTGTCTCTACTTTAAAGAGTCCTCTCCTGCTGATGTTCAGGTGTATATCAGTATGTAGTGTCTCTACTTTAAAGAGTCCTCTCCTGCTGATGTTCAGGTGTATATCAGTATGTAGTGTCTCTACTTTAAAGAGTCCTCTCCTGCTGATGTTCAGGTGTATATCAGTATGTAGTGTCTCTACTTTAAAGAGTCCTCTCCTGCTGATGTTCAGGTGTATATCAGTATGTAGTGTCTCTACTTTAAAGAGTCCTCTCCTGCTGATGTTCAGGTGTATATCAGTATGTAGTGTCTCTACTTTAAAGAGTCCTCTCCTGCTGATGTTCAGGTGTATATCAGTATGTAGTGTCTCTACTTTAAAGAGTCCTCTCCTGCTGATGTTCAGGTGTATATCAGTATGTAGTGTCTCTACCTTAAAGAGTCCTCTCCTGCTGATGTTCAGGTGTATATCAGTATGTAGTGTCTCTACTTTAAAGAGTCCTCTCCTGCTGATGTTCAGAGTTCATATCAGTATTTAGTGTCTCTACTTAAAGAGTCCTCTCCTGCTGATGTTCACCACTCATTACAATATTTAAGACATATAATCATATACTCTTTAATATAATATCATAATTATATAATAGTTTAGATCTTTTGTTTAAACTGGAATACCTTTGCCTGTCATGTTTCATTACGCTCGTACTGTAATCCACATGTAGCTCTTCTCGCTGTGGATGCTAACATGCTAACGTGCTAACGGTTTCTCTCTGTCTGGGATCAGACTTCTTCCCCTCAGAGCAAAATGGAAGGAGCGCTGCAGAAGTTCGGAGACTTTCTGCAGAGCTCTCCAACACTGCTGGGATCCAAAGGTCAGTGAGGTTACTTATATAAGAAGGTGTCAACATAACTATAATTTCACGGGAAGACGAGGGCTATAGGAACTCATACAACAGGTTTAAATATCCTATTCTGGGAATTGAAAAGAAAAGTGGCAAAAGACGTATAATTTCACGGGGAGACTAGGGGTAGAGGAACCTGCAGGTCCGCTGCAACTCTTTTAAATCCAGGCTGAAGACTTTCTTTTTGCCGCTGCTTTTAATTGAGCTATTCACATCTCACACTGCACTATAACTTTTATTCATGTACCTGTGTTATTCATGTTTCATTATCTTTGCTTTTTAATGTTCTAATGCTCTAAAAAACTAAACTAGTGGAAGGGAAAAGCTCCCAGGGGAATCTGATCCACCTTCAGGTGCTGGGACAGCTCTCCTCTCTCTGTGAGCCGGTCTGTGAACGCCGCTCCGCAGTTTAATGCAGGGCCGTAGCTACGATTTGAACGGGCCTAAGATGATATTTAAAATGATTCACTTGTAATGAATGAACTGCTTGTTTCGTTGATGGAGAAGCTTGTGGACAAAGTGTAGGTTTGATTCTACTAGTACAGTTCTAGCAGTGGCAAACCGTGTCCATCACAACTGGACCTTCTGTAGACACCCCCCCCCCCCCCCCCCCCCCCCCCCCGGCGTTATAATGTCCGTCTTTTCACTGAATGGTCGTCTTGTAAAGGGTACTCACAACAATTCCCCAACAACTTCATCTTCACCTGTTGCACTTGCCATTTCAACGTTAAAAACAATAACACGGCATGAATTGCTTCGTGGCATTCATCTAGATCCTCCGTCCGAGCCAGTGAACTACGGGGCCTTCTAGAGCACCTGGAACCGAGGGGAACTCTGAAAGAACACGCCCAGTGGCTACAAATCAATATATGATTGGTTGATCAAACTGTCAGTCCAAACGTACGCTCTCATTCAGTGCAACGTCCAGGGCATTCTATCAAGGATATAGAATACCTGGTTGAAGGATATTCTACCCAGAGACCCAGAAACAGATCTGATTGGTTGCTTTCTTTTCTAACACAAAACCACTGAAATGTGTAGTGCATGGTCCGAGAAGGAGAAACAAATCAACGTAACACTGATATTACAGATCAACAACACAGATACCATTCTCATTTATTCATTTTATATACATTTTATTTATATAATGAAATCGATGTTTTGTTAGTTTTATCTGAGTGTTCCAGGGTCTTCTCTGAATGCCTTGAAGGCCCTGACGGTTCGCCACTGAGTTTTAGGGACACAAAAGTTAGGGGGGCAGCTGGGGGGGCAAGGCTCTACAGTGTCTTTCATTGTTGTAAAGCACTTTGAATTGCCTTGTGTTGAAAAGTGCTATATAAATAAACTTGCCTTAGAAGTTAAAAATACCCTAAAATCTAGGCAAATAATACATTGATTTTGTAGTTGAGTTCAAAAAGGGGATTAATCCTCCGCAGGGGCAGATCTACGGGCCCCCCACTGTAGAGCCTTTCCCCAGCTGCCCCCCCTAACTTTTGTGTCCCTAAAACTGTACTTGTAGAAACAAACCTACACTATGTCCACAAGCTTCTCAAGCAACGAAACAAGCAGTTCATGAATTAAAAGTGAATCATTTTAAATATCATCTCAGACCCTTTAAAAACGTAGCTACGGCCCTGCTTTAAACTGCGGAGCGGCGTTCAGAGACACACTCATTACAGCAGCACAATCTAGCGGCTCTTAGTATTGACACATATGTATTGAAATGTGTTGCAGCACAGGTCACCTTTAGCTCTCTGAAGAGATGGGTGATGTCCTCTGTGTACTTCATTATAACTAGGAACTTTTACTGTACTCACAGTAAGCAGAGTTCTCGGGTATCGTGAGTATTTTCTGCTGTTTTATATATATTTTAGTTTGTTTGTCTGAACACCTTGTTTCTCTTGTGCATTAAGAACACTTGTGTTAAGGCATGATTTAACAATGAATAGGTTATATATATATATATATATACACAGTACAAAATACCACGTACTGTCCGCCCTCCCATGCCACCCCATGTAAAATGTTCTAGAACCGCCACTGATCCTCCGTGCATATTACATTGTTTAGTCCTGTTGGCAATACTTTGAGAAAATCTACATTAACCAGCTGTTACAAGAAATGACCGGGTCTTTTTTTAAAGGTTTTTAAACAATATATCAGTGAACTGTTCTTCAATGAAAGACAAAGTGACGGCCCGAATTGTTGTCTATTCACGTCTTTGCATTGACTTGAAATGTAATCGCGCCATTCGAAAAATGTTGTGTGAACGCACCATAATATCTCTAATATGCAAAATCCCTACCTTTTTAATTATAAATACTACAATTCACACTCTTTCTTTAGACATATGTACAATTTGTAAACAGTACCAGCTACTTCAGTACTTATATGGTCACGCTACTTCTTGCCTTTTCATATAATATGCAAGACTACTCTATATTCTGTATGTGCTTTTGCTGCTGTGACGCCGTAAACTTCCTCGCTGCCAAACATATAAAGGATTTATATCCCACACACACACACACACACACACACACACACACACACACACACACACACACACACACACACACACACACACACACACACACACACACACACTCTTGCATAAAATCTCCAAAGCTTTTCCTCATATTTACATTAAATCCTCCCCGATGCATTTGCATTCACCTTCAGCCGTACTGATAACATCCCGGAGGCAATGGCAGAGCCCAGATGGGTTTTTAGGATTTTATAAAGTTCAAATCACTTTTTTGCAGAAACACAACTCGAGACACACAAGGTCAAACCTCAGAGTTCCTGCCCGAGTCTTTTAGCAAACAGAGCAGCGAAGTTTGGGAGTCTAATGATGGCTTAGAGGAGAACGTTGGAGAGTCATTTCTGAGTTTTTGTATCCGAGGAGAGGCTCTTTCTCTCGGTCGGTTAATTGTCCCCCCGGGGTTTTTCATACAAGAGTGAAGCCTTTTTCTGCCATCTCATCATCCTCTCTCTCTTTCTGCTGCTCGCTTTCCCTACTCTACTATGTTTGTCATTGGACTTCTTCCAACACCTTTTCTTTCTTAATCTTTTACTTTTCCCTCCATCACTCATTCCCTTTTTCACTGACCTGTCTCTCTTTCTTACCCCTTTGTCCAGGTGTATATCAGTATGTAGTGTCTCTACTTTAAAGAGTCCTCTCGTGCTGATGTTCAGGTGTATATCAGTATGTAGTGTCTCTACTTTAAAGAGTCCTCTCTTGCTGATGTTCAGGTGTATATCAGTATGTAGTGTCTCTACTTTAAAGAGTCCTCTCGTGCTGATGTTCAGGTGTATATCAGTATGTAGTGTCTCTACTTTAAAGAGTCCTCTCTTGCTGATGTTCAGGTGTATATCAGTATGTAGTGTCTCTACTTTAAAGAGTCCTCTCTTGCTGATGTTCAGGTGTATATCAGTATGTAGTGTCTCTACTTTAAAGAGTCCTCTCCTGCTGATGTTCAGGTGTATATCAGTATGTAGTGTCTCTACTTTAAAGAGTCCTCTCCTGATGATGTTCAGGTGTATATCAGTATGTAGTGTCTCTACTTTAAAGAGTCCTCTCCTGCTGATGTTCAGGTGTATATCAGTATGTAGTGTCTCTACTTTAAAGAGTCCTCTCCTGCTGATGTTCAGGTGTATATCAGTATGTAGTGTCTCTACTTTAAAGAGTCCTCTCCTGCTGATGTTCAGGTGTATATCAGTATGTAGTGTCTCTACTTTAAAGAGTCCTCTCCTGCTGATGTTCAGGTGTATATCAGTATGTAGTGTCTCTACTTTAAGAGTCCTCTCCTGCTGATGTTCAGGTGTATATCAGTATGTAGTGTCTCTACTTTAAAGAGTCCTCTCCTGCTGATGTTCAGGTGTATATCAGTATTTAGTGTCTCTACTTTAAAGAGTCCTCTCCTGCTGATGTTCAGGTGTATATCAGTATTTAGTGTCTCTACTTTAAAGAGTCCTCTCCTGCTGATGTTCAGGTGTATATCAGTATTTAGTGTCTCTACTTTAAAGAGTCCTCTCCTGCTGATGTTCAGGTGTATATCAGTATTTAGTGTCTCTACTTTAAAGAGTCCTCTCCTGCTGATGTTCAGGTGTATATCAGTATTTAGTGTCTCTACTTTAAAGAGTCCTCTCCTGCTGATGTTCAGGTGTATATCAGTATGTAGTGTCTCTACTTTAAAGAGTCCTCTCTTGCTGATGTTCAGGTGTATATCAGTATGTAGTGTCTCTACTTTAAAGAGTCCTCTCTTGCTGATGTTCAGGTGTATATCAGTATGTAGTGTCTCTACTTTAAAGAGTCCTCTCCTGCTGATGTTCAGGTGTATATCAGTATGTAGTGTCTCTACTTTAAAGAGTCCTCTCCTGCTGATGTTCAGGTGTATATCAGTATTTAGTGTCTCTACTTTAAAGAGTCCTCTCCTGCTGATGTTCAGGTGTATATCAGTATGTAGTGTCTCTACTTTAAAGAGTCCTCTCCTGCTGATGTTCAGGTGTATATCAGTATGTAGTGTCTCTACTTTAAAGAGTCCTCTCCTGCTGATGTTCAGGTGTATATCAGTATGTAGTGTCTCTACTTTAAAGAGTCCTCTCCTGCTGATGTTCAGGTGTATATCAGTATGTAGTGTCTCTACTTTAAAGAGTCCTCTCCTGCTGATGTTCAGGTGTATATCAGTATGTAGTGTCTCTACTTTAAAGAGTCCTCTCCTGCTGCTGTTCAGGTGTATATCAGTATGTAGTGTCTCTACTTTAAAGAGTCCTCTCCTGCTGATGTTCAGGTGTATATCAGTATGTAGTGTCTCTACTTTAAAGAGTCCTCTCCTGCTGATGTTCAGGTGTATATCAGTATGTAGTGTCTCTACTTTAAAGAGTCCTCTGTCTGTTTCTCTGCAGCTAAGAAGATGATGAGTCTGGTGAGCGGTCGTAGTGATTTTGAATCAGCTTCCTCCTCGTCTTCATCGCTCAGCCTGAGACTCAAGAAGAGCAAAAAGAAACTGTACAGACCTGAGATCTCCTCCCCGATGGACATGCCCTCATATCCAGTAAGAGTCATTATTCTTCAGCTCATCATGACACACACATTCTGAGATTAAAGTCTGAATTCTGTTTAATTTCAATGTCATATTTTTATTCTGAAAATCTCAGAATTCTGAGACTAAAGTCAAAATGCAGTTTGTTTTTTTCTGGGTTTTATTCTGAAATATAAACATTTCTGAGATTTATTTTTATTCAATTTCTGTTTTTATCTTATTTCATCTCTGAATACTGAAAATGAATTCAGAAAAAATAAACTCAACAATTAAATCAGTTTTATTTTTTTATGAATTCTGACTTAAATCTCAGAAAGAAAGAAAAAAATCCAGAATTTAATTTTTCTAATGAAAATCCCACAATTCGGAAACAATTCATATTTATTTTTAATTAAATATATATTTTATTCTTTCGGAAAATACCAGTAAAATTTAAATATAGGGTGGACTGTCCCGTGTAGCAACATTTTATGCTACTGTGTGCCGGTTATATTTAATGCTGTGTCTCTACCAGCTGCAAAGTCTCATTGCCTTTCTCCTGCACCTGCAATCCAACGCCACTTCTTACTCAGCGTCTTGATGAGATTCACTGACAGTCAATAGAGAATCAACAGGGGCTGCACGGTTCATTTTGTGCGCTTAAAATCTTCCAAAAAGATTCCCAACGTCGCAATAGAGTGGTGCCGTGACAAGTCCTAAAACCGAGTTAGCATTTCACCACTTCCTGTTCCCTCGTCTCAGAGCCAATGGGATCTCTCCATAGGATTTTACAAAATATCTGGAAATAAGGTCTGTGGTTGAGACACATTGAAGAGACGGATCACGTTTTGTTCTAGGACATTAAATCCATCAGCAGTGACCCCACTGGTGATTTCTGAAGAGTTGACGTGTCTGAAAAACGATGGTTGTTACCAAGTGGCTGAATAGGACTACAGAAGTTGTCGAGGACGTTGTACGTCATTACGCCGAACACGTAAACACTCCTCTAAGTTTGTTTGCCCTGTTCTGCTTGAAAGCAAGTACCTGCCTCCTGCTAACTGTTCAAACTAACGCTTCAACTCGTTCCATTTAGAATCTGTATGTTTGAATATGGATCTGAAGTTGGCGTGACGTTGAAGTCGTGCTGCTGAACTCGGCTGTAGCTCCTTTATAGCATAACGTTAGCTTCTGGCGATTAGAGTTATGATTCGAAAATGATAAAAGTAGGGTAGACATGTGGAGATTATCCGGCTGAACAAAACGTGCATTTATCAAACAGGTTCGTTTCCCACAGACCTTATTTCGAGCTATTTTACAAAATCCTATGGAGAAATCCCAATGCTCGAGGGAACCAGCAGCAGGGTAAATACGTCATCCCTGCACCGCTCTATTGTTCCATTTGAATAGCTTGATTACTCGCCGTGAGAAGCCCATCAGTCGTGTGTGTGTCTCTGTGTTCATAGACCTACAGTTTGATCACAAAACACACTTTTAACAATCCTTTCCTCTTCACAGATAATCAGCAGAACGCCGGAGGAGAAAGAGAGCGACCATCAGATCATTAAGAGACGTCTTCGCACGCGGACGCCTAAACTTTGAGCCTCCTTATGTACTCACACTCTGACCAGATGAAGGAAGCATTAGGCTATTATCTTATATCTTATTTAATCTAAAAACGCATATTTGAATAGTTAAATAGGGAGGTTTTAGAAGAGGTAAAATCACTAAGCTGGTTATAAGGTTAAAGGAACAGTTCAACATTTTGCGTCAGTGGAGTACAGCGCTTCGCGATTGTCAACTGCATTGCAGATTGTTGCCGCGCATGCGTACCAGTTATGTGCACCCCTGCATATAGGACGTTTAGGGCCACATGTGAACATTTCTTTTTTTGACATCTGACCAAAAGTGAATTCAGAATTAAGACATCTAAGACTTTTTTTCTCTGGATTTAAATCAGATTCTCATAATTAGAAAAAATTATTAAAAATCTGAGAATCTTTTTTTTTCATCGGAATTTTGACGGAAAAAACCGAACTTTTACCGAAATCAGATTTCTTTTTTCTGAGATTACTATTTTTTTCTATGTTTGTTTTGAAACCCAAGACTCTTGATTTAAGGCGGAATTCTGGGAAAAATCTAAAATAATTCTGTCTGGGATTAAAGTTTGAATCTAAAAAATTCAGAGTGACTTTTTTCTCAGACAAAACAACACTTTTGGTCAGATATCGAAAAAATCCACATCTGGCTCTTCCGTATAAGTTAGATATTCCAGACGCTGTATTATATTTTCTATTTATCTGTACATCAACACTACTAACAGAACTCTCACTGCACTTTATTCTTTATTTCAAACTAACTTAACCCTTTGTTTTTACTGAAACTAATTTCTTCAGCTTTAGAGTGTTCTCGTTTCTCGCTGAAGGACAGCCGAGAGTTTCTCTGTTGTAAAACCTTCCTGAGTTTCATCACAACATTCCTTCTGAAATTGTGCACTTTTCTCTTGATTATTACTTTTTTCTATTATCATGTTTTCCTCCTTTTTGAAAAGTTGTTCTCAAAGTCTTATCAGTCATTAAAATACGAGACTGCTTCTAATATATCTGCGTTTGTTTCTTTATTGCCACAAGTCATAAACTACATTACATTACATGTTACTTGTTGGGGTGACGTGTCTCAGGGACACAACGACATGCTGACCGCAGTGGGGTTTGAACCTGATCTGAACACCAACGCACTAGTCTACTGCGCCACAGCCTCCCTCTCACTAAAAACATGATGAAATACAACAAATAAACATATTTAAAATAAAATAAATTACAAATAATTAGCTAAATTAATAACATAATTCATAAATATTGTTTTAATATATAGAATAACATACAAAAATGTTTAACATTACAAAAATAATTAAATATATATAAATAAAATGAACTTAAATTAAATAAATAAATAAAAAATATGTACACATACATTTAAGCAATAGCTCACGACAGGCCGTGGTATATGGCCATTATATCACAGTTAAGGGGCGTGGTTCGGCCCGACGCGAAGTAGCACAATTCATTATGTCAAACCTTGGAAAGTATCTAAATATCCCTGCCCTAACGCCAAAGGAACTGCACACTGAATATGTTTTTGCCGTTTGATGTCTATGTCTGGACCGCTGCGTAAAAAGGAGGGTTTCTGCCCCGTTACTTCTCCGCTGCTTTCTTGTTCCAGTTTGAAAAGCAAACAGCCCAACTGTATACTGTTTTTCTCAGACGCGGAGGGATACTGACTTGTTGTGAAAAGTAACTTACAATTCTACCCGTGGTATACGCTCAGTATATCACGGCTAAGAACCAATCAGATTGCTTGATTTGACTTGTCCGTTTTATAAAATAAGTTAGATTACACTGTAATAGACCAAATCTACTGCTAATAACAAATATACTGCACAGGGGTTTTTAGTCAAATACAGTATGAGGTGATACTGTGGCGCTGATTTTGTTAAGATATATCAACATGACGTCTCCGCGGACGTAAACAACAACGTGACATCGGAGCTCTGTAAAAACAAAGCTGTCTCTGCCGTCTGACGCTCTGTTTGATACTCAGATTTCTGGAGTCATTATACCGTTTTTGACGAACATGAAATATTGTGTTCTGGCAGCACTTTAACATTTTACGGGGAAAATCTGCATTTTGGTTTGAGGGCGGAGCGCTCCAGTTACACTCTGTTTAGTATGTTCCGTTTATCTTCAACGTTTATTAAATAATTCAAATCAAAAGTAAGACACAAATTACAATGTTTTAGGGAATACGTTCAGATGTTTTCCCCGTCATTGTGAGTAGATTTAGAACAAAATAAAAACACATTTTTCAAATTTTAGGCTGCTTTTTGGAATTTATCTCAAAATGTTTGAAAAGAATGGATGAGGAATCAAGTTCTGTGCGACTCATTGAGTTCACAGCATCTGAAAGACTGTCTCACTGATTAAAAGATAAAATCACAAGATCTTAATGAAGCAAGTTCAACCAGGAAGACCGTCTTTATTCTGTCACTCACATATTTTCATCTCACTACTCGTCTGTAGTTAGAAAACTGCAAAATCGTCTGGAGCTCAATGACCTCCATGGCAGTGATCTTTAAATCTGCCTCACAGCTAATGATCAGTATTAGTCAGAGCTGTGACTCCACTTTCCAAGAACACCATTTCAGTTCTATTACATCTAATGATATGTTCAGTCTGCTCACCATGGCTGTTCTCTCACTGACGAGTTAACTCTAGAGAAGCTTCGGAGGACTCAGAGAGACAAACAAGGCTGTGTGTGTGTGAGTCTCTGTGTGTGTGTGTGAACTGAACCCCCTCTGAGTGGGGACCCTGAACGCCTCACCAAAGCTCAGAGGTGAGATTTGTTTTAATGTTATTCCAACAGGACTAAAATATGTATTATGTTACCATAAATGGGGCGAAGCCTGCGAGCTAGTTCAGGCAGTCAACTGGAGCACCAATGATACATGAACACGTGACGCGTCTCTCTCACATCCAACCAAACACAATCTCCTAAACTTGCCGCTCTATTGAAGCTGCCAGGTCTGCTGCCTCTGCCTCGCTCATGCTGCTGCTCTGTCACATTGCTGATGCGTTCACGTGCTGCTGCTCGCCTGCCCCCCCACCACCCCAGCTTCCACCTGTAGGCTCAGGGGGTAGTGATCTAATCATCACTCAATGCTCTATGTTCATCTGTGGAGTGATGAGGCCCGAGCCTAGACGCCAAACTCAATCTATATGCTGCTTCTAATAAACATATAAGAAACACGTGAGTTGTCTGACTGAACTGAGCAGAATTAAACAACTTTAATGGATGAATAAGCGACACTATGTCTGCTGAATTAAAGGGCTTTATGCAGATGTGAAACCACGTTTAAATGTAAGTGATTGCACCTTTTGATGATGTGTCCTTTGAACAAAGTAGAGAGGAAGTGGGTGGAAACCATAAGCGCTGATGATGGAGAGAGAAATATTCAATTCAAGCTTCAACTAAAGCACAACAATAAGTGACTAATTATTGAGCGATGATTTCCATTGTGAGGTTTTCTATTAAAAAAAACTTTTATAGACTCAGCATGTGACTCATGTTTTAACGTCCTTCACTTTTTCCTGGACTCTTTTTACCAGCCTTTAAAACATATAAATGACTGCCATATTTATGTGCTATTAAAACCCTCAAATGTAGTGAAGTTTAACAGGCTTTTTTAGGGTCTTTGCAATGTCAACAGTGTTCTAGAGAAGGCAGTCAAACCAAGGACGCATTTTAGGGTACATTTGATTTATTTAAAAGACAGGTCTGTAACAAAGCATTTTTTTTTTAACATACTCCAAAGGCAAAAAAAAAGGACATCAGACGAGGGTACTGTACAAACACATAAAAGAACATATTTAAACATTTAAATGAGACATTATTTATAGATATTACACGGCTTAGTTGAAAACTCCCTTCTGATTGGTCGATTTAGGTCTGCTATTTTACGATATCAGACCGTTGCTAAGGAGAACAGACTGTTGCTAAGGAGGATCCAGTTACGTTGCTGTCGCCGCAGTTCGGACTATTTTTCACTGAAGTACCACCTGAAAAACATCATACTGTCCAATGAACACACACACACATGCATGCATGCACACACACACACACACATTACTCACAGTGGTCTATCATTCTACACACTCACGTGAACACCCACAGGCATTTCATCAATATCCATTTTAGTGTGGTAGTCAAAGATATGACAGGCGGAATAATAGCCATACACACACACACACACACTCACACTCTCTGCCAGCCCATTCAGAGCAGCCAAATCCAGTGTGTGTGTTGGTATAGAGGCGACCATCTGGACCTTCATTCAGCTCTCATTTTACCATCAGGAGAGAATAAAGGATGCAGAGCTGTAGAGGGTTTAAACTCGAATGGAAAATAAACAAGTTAAACTTCCTGATAAATATAGGGTGGCAGGAGACCAGGGGACACTAAAGAGTGATGCACACAGCTGGGAGACCAGGGGACACTAAAGAGTGATGCACACAGCTGGGAGACCAGGGGACACTAAAGAGTGATGCACACAGCTGGGAGACCAGGGGACACTAAAGAGTGATGCACACAGCTGGGAGACCAGGGGACACTAAAGAGTGATGCACACAGCTGGGAGACCAGGGGACAGTCAAATACAACAATAGCCGACGTTTCAACTGTACAGACTTCCTTTATTCATTGATCCTGTACAGACTGAACTATCTGGGCAGCAGGGAGGACGTTTCTGGAACAGGAGGAGACTGTTCCTCCTACAGAGGACACAGAGACACTGATCCAGACCAAACTGTAAACCCAGCATAAAGAGGTTCAGTGAATGTGGTTCTGAAGGTGTGGAGGTGGATCAGTGTGTCAGAGGAGACTCTGTAGAAGGAGAGAGAGCCAGCAGGATGATCCACATACACTGCTACTCTACCAGAGGGGAAGGAGGAGGAGGAGGAAGAGGTGTATGTTCTCTTATTGTGATAGACAGAGTAACCACCATGAGAGCATCTCAGTCTCCAGGACTGATCATTCCATCCAAACAAACAGTCCTCACTGTCTCCTCTCCTGCTGATTCCTCTGTAAGTCACTGATATATAAGCCCATCCTCTCCACTCGACCTCCCAGTAACAGCGACCAGTCAGAGCTTCTCTGCACATCAGCTGAGGCCAGTGGTCAAACCTCTCTGGATGATCAGGATATGGCTGCTCCTCTCTCACATATGTCAGCGTCCTGTTGTTGTCAGACAGTTTGAGGTTTCTGTTTGCTGTGTTTGTGTCGAGTGAGAGTTCACAGGAATCTGATGAGAGGAACAGCAGCAGTTATTAATCAGCTGTTCATTTATTGACACTTTGATGATGAAGGTTACATTTGAAGATGGTGGCTGCTTTGTTTTCATGAATCAAATTAAACCACACTCACACTTCCTCAGACCGGGTCTCAACCATCGGACTCCACCAGGCTCCATCCTGAAAGAAGGGGGGGGGGTCAGAGCAGCATGGAAACATGGACATTACATCACTCTCAAAAACAGAGCTTTGTGATTCTCACATGGACCACTTATTATTAACCCTTAAGAGTTCCTTAAAAAGAAAACGTATTTGTTCCTAAGGTCAAAAAATGCCACCTTCACAAAAACTGCTATAAAAATATGATATATTCAAATTTCTTTCCACTTTAAAAGAGTAAATCTTTAAAAACTACTCCAGCCTGACATATACATATGAAATATGAATTATATGTTGGTGATTTTAACCCTTTAAAGACCAGTTTGTTGAAAAAACTCCACAGTTTTTTTTATTGAAAAAAACTAAATTATTATTACTATTATTATTATTATTATTAGGACCCTAGATGGGTCAATGGTTGACAGCAACAATGATTTTGATGCATCATTATTTTTTCTGATTAAAGTTTAAAATCTTAGCCTATAATGATATATGATGATTTTCACTAGGCCGTCTCCTACCACTAGTAAAAGGTGTTTTCCCACTAAATGCCTTTTACCCTCTTGTGGGCTAAAATGAATAATACAAGATCAGTTTGAACCAGAAACACATTTATTTAACAAAGATGAACATTGAATGATGAGTGTCTGGCTGTGAGAGTCCAGCTCAGGTCGAGCAGGGGCTGCAAGTGGACAGACGGTGGACCTTGCATGTGAAGTTCCCACATGTGCAGCAGGTGCTGCCAACTCTTCTTATTCTGGCCTTGCAAAAGTGGCACTGCCTCCTGCTCTTCCGTTCACTGATGAGAGAGGGGCCTGCAGCAGCACCCTGCAGATCTGAGTCTATTCCTGCAGTGGCTGATGAGCCAAAATGAGCAGCTCCACGTACGCCTGCCGTTCCTTTGTGTCCACATCTCGCCAGTCTCCCATGCATGTTTTTCATGGCCTCAATATGCTTCAGGATTTCATCCGTCAGCAGCAGTGCAAAGCTGGACCTCGGGTCACTGATTCGGGCGTCAGCATAGTGTGTAGGTCCCAGGATCAAACCTGTGGAACGTAGTGGTGTGTCTCAGTGTTTGTGGGAGACCAAAACATTTTCACGCCGCTTCATCCATCTCCCCTCCGCTCTCAGCTTCAGATGAGTCTTGGGATGAGTCTGAGTTGGACTCTAGAAACAGGACTCTGGTCTGTTTCTACCTCTGAGGCCTCTTCTGTGTCAGCCTCAGAGTCCACGAGGAGGATGAGGAGCCATCCTCGCACTCAGAGTGCATGATAATCTCCAGAGCCTCCTGTGTGCTGTAATGCCTTGCCATCTCCAACATGACTACTCCTGCACTAATACTAATACTTCTAACCATGGCAGCACCTGCATAAACAACCTGAGCGAGAACCAAAACAAAGTCCAATCCTGTTTTGGTTCTCGCAACTCATTGTTTTTGTTGTTGAATTAGATTATAACGCAGTGTGGCCTTCTAAGATAAATGTTTTTTTGAAGTTGGACACACGCACGCACGCACGCACGCACGCACGCACGCACGCACGCACGCACGCACGCACACACACACACACGCACACACACACACACACACACACACACACACACACACACACACACACACACACACTCACACATACCATTATCCAACATCAATAGCAACACACACTTATCATTTCAGTAGCAAGGCACCCTTGCAGAAAACAGTCAAAAGTGCTGCATGCTTCAAAGGGTTAAAATGATGGCCATCTTGTAGTCAAATGTAAACATTTTAAAGTGAAAGCTGTAGTCCGAAAATGAAATCTTAACATAAAGGAATTCATTCGTTTATGATAGGATAAATGTGGGGTCAAAAAAAGCCTTTTCAATGGTTTTAAATGGGGAATCTTTTCCACTATAGGAACAAATGTGTCGGTTTTTGTGTAGTTTAGCCATTTCAGGCTAATTTAAGGAACTGAGACAACAATTCAAAATACAACAAAAAAATAATATCCTCTGGCAAGTTTGAGCTATATTCATTCAACACAGCGAAAATGGCTAAGAAATAAAAACCTGAATGGCTGAAAAATGTACCTTGGAACTCTTAAGGGTTAATCAGCGCTAATATACCTTTAGATCAGTGGAGCTTCTTCTTTTAGACAATTAATACAGCTCATTATTTTCCCTAATTTATCTGAAAATAAAATAATTATCCTGCCTGTGTCTGATTGTGATAATATGAACAGAATGGCTTTAGTATCCTGTGATTTGTGTGTTAGTGTACATTTTATTTTACTTATTATATATAATATAATCTTTATACCTGACAATGTCAAGTCTCCAGAGTTGATCCTCCAGTCCAGCAGACAGCAGTTTCTCTCCTGAGTCTCCTGGATGATTGTAGCTCAGGTCCAGCTCTCTCATGCGGCTTTCACACCGGCGCTTTTCACTTTCTAGCTCCTCGCGAGAGCTTTTCTGGTTCAGCTCCCGTTTCCCTTTTCAGCTCCCGCTCTGTTCACACCGCTCACACCCCTCAAGAGCCGGGATGGTACTGCGTCATTGCCTCATCGTTTGCGTCATGACGTAAACGTTTACGTGCCTGCTTCCTAAAACCCAAACCGCGCGGAAATCACAACAACAATGGCCGATTGTATTGAAGCGCTGTTCGCTGTGGTTATCCTCTTACGAGACGAAATGGAAGGCATCGGACGACTTTTCAAGGGACGACTTTACTTGGAACTTTACAAACATCACATGCGAAATACAATACTTCTTTGTGGTCTTCAGGGTCTACTTCAACAACGATTCCGTAGGAAACGGGAGGTAAATATACGTCCTATTCGATGGCAAGAAGACAAGAAGAAGAAGGAGCTGACGTTAGATCTGCATTGATGGAGTATTTCAACATGGGGGACCACTAATATTACTGCAGTTAAACCTGATCTATTTTGTATCATGCCTCTTACAATAAAATCACTGGATCAGACTTGAATTGTGTTTTCTTTTGTATACAAATCACAGAATGTAAACAGATAAACAGGTATGAAAAATATTCTTATAAAAATAGTGCATACCCAAAAGGTTTAGACCAGAGGTCTCCAACCTTTCTTCACCTGAGAGCTACATTTATTGACATAGTAGTCATAGGTTGAATTAAGCTACTTTTGTAAACATGTGAAATTGCAATCCCCAAAGCTTATCAAAAATCAATACTTCTCATTAAGGTCAAAGACAACGACAATTTCTCACATTATTATGGCCCACATACAGTAAGTACATCACTGAAAATTCACATAAATGTCCAAGAGAAAAATAAAATGTTATAAGACTTGACTTATGTTTATTTTACATACAAATCAAAGAATGTATGAACAATATTCTTATAAAAATAGTGCATACCCAAAAGGTTTAGACCAGGGGTCTCCAACCTTTCTTCACCTGAGAGCTACATTTATTAAGCTACTTTTGTAAACGTGTGAAATTGCAATACCCAAAGCGTATCAAAATAAAAATAAAATGTTTGTGAGTGTGTGCAGTCACCTGAGCTGCTGTGCAGATACAGCTGTGCTCAACATTCATCAGGGATTGGTCGCTCTCTCTTTGGATGTGTTATGAACAATTTAGTGCTAACCTCAGCTTTATGTCATTACATTTGTGCTGGGTAAGGGCACAGTACATTTGAGTTTGTTTCCTTCACTTAGATTTATGTCAGTATTTTATATCCTAACTTCTTTCTAAAGAGAAATAGGAATAAAATAAATGGTGTGCCTTGCTCCAGCTTGACAATGACACATTTATTTTAGATAACACAGGTAACGATTCCATTTAGCATCATTTTGTTTAAAGAATGCATGGCAGAATCAGACTTAGCATACAAGTAGTCATACTTGTCATCTACCACTGTTTTAGTTCAGTGTTTTATCATAGTGACATTAGCTAGTTTGCAGTGGATCACTGAAAAAATAAAATGTAATAAGACATGACTTTTGAGTTATGTTTATTTTACATACAAATCAAAGAATCAGAAGTATGGACAATATTTGTACTGTATATTATATAATAGAGTATTTAAAAAATAATGTATACAAAGTATTCACAAAAAAGTGTGGAGAACATACGGTATATACTATAACTAAGTGTATTTAAAAAAGAATGTATACAAGTATTCACAAAAAAGTGTGGAGAACATACTGTATATACTATAACTAAGTGTATTTAAAAAAGAATGTATACAAGTATTCACAAAAAAGTGTGGAGAACATACTGTATATATTATATAACTAAGTGTATTTAAAAATTATGTACACAAAAGGGGCATGAACAATGGAGATACAAAAATAATGTCATTGTTTGCTGTTGGCCTCCATCACCTTCACCATCCTGTCTAACAAGCCAAGCATGTGGCCGTCATGCTCGGCCTTTGCGATTCTGGCGAGTCCGTCGATCCGGCTCTGCTCGATTCTGCTCTGCTCTGTGACGTTGAAGATCCGTAGGAACTCAGCATTGCCGTTCTGCACCTCCTGAAGCATCGCCCGGCTATGCTCCAGTAGCTCTTCGTCCCTGGCTTCACTCCTCTCCATTAACGGGACAAGGCCAGATGACGAATCCCGCTTCCTTTTAACTACAAAGGGAAAAATAATAATGAGGTCAACACCGTGTTCATGGCATTCTATGAGGTGTAAATTATATACTGTGTAATGAAATGTTTTATTGTTATTATGGCTGCAGTTGCATAACTTCAACAACTACTACAATGACAATGCCATGATAAATGGCAACAGGGAACAGTATTACCATTATGAACACTGTAAACCTTACCCTGTTTGTTACGGCCCACTGGCTGGGTTAGGGTCACCAGAGATTCCTGGGAAGAGCTGCTTGTTGTGGCAAGAGACCCAAGCATGTGCACGGGCGAGCTACACGCCGAAGGTGGTGGTGGTTCCGACTCACTGCACTCCAAACGAGATATGCCTGTAAACACAATATAAACACAATGAACAAAAGTAGCCCTTCAACAAATCATACATCGTTAGTGAGAAGAAAGAAGATACATTGGAGGCGTTCGCTGTCTTTGCCATGGGGATACCTTTGTTTATTATTGTTAGCATTAGCATGCTAGCGCATGGGTGCCCACCCGGTAGCTGTAGTAGGTAAACTTTAGCTATTATTGCCAGGTCTGTCTATAGCTACATGGTTTAGTTTATGTTGTAAAACAAAAAGGCACAAATAACACAAATCAGTAATGCATAACTCACCAGCATTAAATGACTCGTCCTCCAACCCAATTGACGAGAGACAAAGCGAATTCACGGTGCATCCCACACCACTCGTCGGTCTGTCTCCGAGGACCGAGTTTAGCAAGTCAAAATGTGGACTTGTTTTCGTACGACCGCTGCCACTCCGTCCGAGCTCTTTCTTTTGGTCCCGATAATCCTTTCTGTGTTTTGAGGTCTTCCATCGTTGTGTACAAACTGGATAAAACGCAGGCATTTTGTTGTTGTTCAGGAGGTTGACCCCGCCCATGCCCCTGCCCCCGCCTCCGCCTCGACGGACGTAAGAGAGACGTAAGCGACGCCGCGTCATAGCTCCAAAGCTCTTGCCTCTGGACCGACAACTTTTTGGAGCTGGAAGTGAACCGCATTCCGGAGCTATGACGCGCCGCCGCTGCGGTGTGAACAGGAAAAACCGGCGCTTTTCAGGCTCTAGCTCCCAGCAGGAGCTGGAAAAGCGCCGGTGTGAAAGGGGCATCAGATGGGAGGGGTTGGATCTCAGAGCAGAAGCCAGATAAACACAGCCTTCCTCTGTGACCAGACAGCCTGACAGCCTGAAAACACACAAAACTACATGTCACATAATCTGAGGCCACTGTGAGGACTGCAGGGTTTGTGAAATACTGTATGTACTTAATACCGTTGGCTTATGTGAGGTAACTTTCAGATTTCTCTCTGATATTTCAAGATCCAACAAGAGTGAGAAATTAACTTCATGAAATATGTTCATTGAAAAATGTTGGAACAAAAGGAATTTGATTAGAAGGAAATCATTGAATTGTATTTATTAATCTAAATATGGATTAATATGGCCTTCAATTAAACAGACTGAATCCAGACCTGAGAGTCTCCAGAGTACAGTGTGGACTATCCAGTCCAGCAGACAGCAGCTTCACTCCTGAATCCTGCAGGTCGTTGTTACTCAGGTCCAGCTCTCTCAGACTAGAGGACTGGGAGCTGAGGACTGAGGACAGAGCTTCACAGCTTCTCTCTGACAGTTTACAGCCACTCAGTCTGATAAAGAGAAAACAAGCAATATATGGAAATAATGAACTGAATATTTACGTCATGATATATGAATGTTTCTGTACTTACAGAGCCTTCCTGGAGGCTTTGACCACTGGCAGCAGCCTCAGAAGAGCCTCCTCTGAAGCAGAGTATTTCTTCAGGTCAAACACGTCCAGATCTTCTTCTGATGACAGTAAGATGAAGACCAGAGCTGACCACTGAGCAGGAGACATATTATCTGTGGAGAGACTTCCTGAACTCAGGGAGTGTTGGATCTGCTTCACTAGAGAACAATCATTCAGTTCATTCAGACAGTGGAACAGGTTGATGCTTCTCTCTGGAGACAGATCCTCATCCATCTTCTTCTTGATGTACCAGACTGTTTCCTGATTGATCTCTGAGCTACTTCCTGTTTCTGTCAGTAGACCACGTAAGAGTTTCTGATTGGTCTGCAGTGAAAGACCCAGGAGGAAGCGGAGGAACAAGTCCAGGTGTCCGTTTGGACTCTGTAAGGCCTGGTCCACAGCACTCTGGTAGAGATGTGTTAGTTCAGGTTTGGGTCTGAATACTTTAGGTAGCCAGGAGGTTGTTGGTTCTTCTGACAGCAGGTTGACTCCAGAGTTGATGAAGGTCAGATGGACATGGAGAGCAGCCAGAAACTCCTGAACGCTCAGATGGACGAAGCAGAACACCTTGTCCTTCTGGTACAGTCCTCTCTCCTCTCTAAAGACCTGTGTGAACACTCCTGAGTACACTGAGGCTGCTCTGATATCGATGCCACACTCTGTCAGGTCGGACTCATAGAAGATCAGGTTGCCTTTCTGCAGCTGCTCAAAAGCCAGTTTTCCCAGAGACTCCATCATCTTCCTGCTCTCTGGACTCCAGTGTGGATCTGTCTCAGCTCCTCCACCATACTTTACATTCTTCACTTTGGACTGAACCACCAGGAAGTGGATGTACATCTCAGTCAGGGTCTTGGGCAGCTATCCTCCCTCTCTGGTTTTCAACACCTCCTCCAGAACTGTAGCAGAGATCCAGCAGAAGACTGGGATGTGGCACATGATGTGGAGGCTTCGTGAGGTCTTGATGTGGGAGATGATGGTGCCGGCCTGCTCCTGATCTCTGAATCTCTTCCTGAAGTACTCCTCCTTCTGTGGGTCAGTGAACCCTCGGACCTCTGTCACCATGTCCACACACTCAGGAGGGATCTGATTGGCTGCTGCAGGTCGTGTGGTTATCCAGAGGCGAGCAGAGGTAAGCAGCTTCCCCCTGATGAGGTTTGTCAGCAGCACATCCACTGAGGTGGACTCTGTGACATCAGTCAGGATCTCAGTGTTGTGGAAGTCCAGAGGGAGTCGACACTCATCCAGACCGTCAAAGATGAACACAACCGGGAACTGATCAAACCTGCAGATTCCTGCGTCTCTGGTTTCAGAGAAGAAGTGATGAACAAGTTCCACCAAGCTGTACTTGTTCTCTCTCACCACATTCAGCTCTCTGAAGGTGAATGGAAATGTGAACTGGATGTCCTGGTTGGCTTTGCCTTCAGCCCAGTCCAGAGTGAACTTCTGTGTTAAGACTGTTTTCCCAATGCCAGCCACGCCCTTTGTCATCACTGCTCTGATTGGTGCATCTCTTCCAGGTGAGGCTTTAAAGAGGTCTTCTTGTCTGATTGTTGTTTCTGGTCTATCTGGTTTCCTGGATGCTCTTTCAATCTGTCTGACCTCATGTTCATCATTGACCTCTGCAGCCCCCCCCTCTGTGATGTAGAGCTCTGTGTAGATCTGGTTCAGAAGGGTTGGGTTTCCTGCTTTAGCGATGCCCTCAAACACACACTGGAACCTCTCCTTCAGGTTAGACTTAAGTTTACGCTGACACACTCCAGAACGACTTCCTGAATGAAAGAACAACAAAGCAGATCAATAAGTCAAGACATTTCAACTCCAAAGAAATCTTTAAATGACGAGGATCTGAGTATACTTTGCTCCATCTCTTGAGACATTAGTCAACATTTATCCAGCTTGTTAAATCTTTATAGAAACCCTCTTACTGCTCTGCAGACGCTCAGCCAGCTCCTCCTGCTTCATGCTCCTCAGGAAGTGCAGTGAGATGTTCAGAAATGCCTCTCTGCTGCTCCTCCTCTGCTCTTCATCCTCACTGTCCAACACCTCCTCATTCTCCCTCTGGTTCTCTAAGCATTCTGGGTAATCTGAAGTCAGAGCTTTCTGGATCTTCTTCAGCTCGTTCTTCACAAAAGTGTTGATGTTCTCCTCCAGCAGCTGGAACAGAATACATGAACAACACAATCAAACTAAAGGCACCAAACATCAGATCCATGTTGGACAGACTGACCATCCACTGATCTACAAAGTGCATCATGGAGTTGACTGTGATCAGAACAGATGTAAAGTAGCTGTAGTTCATGTACAGACCATAAATACGGAGTCCATTTCCGTCTGATGCTGCTGGGCAGACTGACCTCTGGGAACCTCTGAGCTCTGCTGGTCCTCTCTGTGAGGAATCATGAAGAAATAACTCACATTATCTCCGTCCATACAGAGGCAAACACAGGGTAAAGGTCCTTAAAGTGTCTTCTAAGCCCAATGGGGTTAATGCAATACCA
Organism: Trematomus bernacchii; assembly: GCF_902827165.1. Taxonomy (NCBI): domain Eukaryota; kingdom Metazoa; phylum Chordata; class Actinopteri; order Perciformes; family Nototheniidae; genus Trematomus; species Trematomus bernacchii. The sequence continues at coordinate 289,195 of NW_022987712.1, forward strand.
GTCAGGTTGCAGGAGGCATCATGGCAGGAGACAAACTCTCACACTGGCCTTCATCATGACCTTAAAGGGTCATCATCAGACGATGTGGGAATCAGAAGGAGAAGAGGTTGATCTGGGGTTTTATTGTAATGTGAGAGAGAGTCGATTGTCACCTGATGGGAAGCGCTGACAACTCTGACTTTAACTTCCTCTGTTGATTCATTGATATAAACTTTGCTACAGAATGAATACCCATTCACACCACATGCTTGTCTCTCATATATTTAAGAGTTAGGATATTTAAGGTGTAGGAAGATACCAAACTTTTTAACCAAAAATAAAAAGTTGATCAGTTGAATAGAAATTAAAGATGAAATGAAACAAGATTCCAACCTGTGTTCCTATCACAAATTGCTAACGTATATATATATATATATACACAGTATACATGTCCAGCTATGGACTTTAAATCAAAGGAGGTTGGTATTGAAATGCTTCGTTGGTCTTCAAATGTGGATCAAGTTCTTGTGTGAGCAACAGGAGAAAGGAGTGTTGTATATAAATCCTCAGGTTTGTCTGGGCCTCACACGGGGCACCAATTTGTCAGTTTAAATATGTATCATTACATTTTGTATTTATTCAATAAGTTTAAATCAATCATAGTTTATTTATGAAGCCTAATATCACACAAGGTACATCTGTTGCAGGGGGCTCATACAGACATATATGGGACGGGGAGGGGAAGAGAACTGTGAGTCAACTTTGACCTAAAACCACAGTAGAAGGTATCACGAAGGCGGTTAACTACTTGAAAAGTTTTCTTTAAATAAACTAAATTATTATAAATATTTGTATTATTATAACTTGCTCTGTTTACATTTGAAAACCTCACCTTTCATCAACAGAGTGTTGTTCACCTTTGAAGAAAATAGGTTTGTCCATAGACCAGTCACTCTTCATGGACATACAGCTGGGTCCAGGTTCCTCCAGCTTCCTCCTGAAACATGAGAAGGAAACAGGAAAGGCTTGTAGCCTGAACACACTCAAGGTTCCTACTCAAGGTTACTATTCTACTGATCTACAGGTGACAGTAATACACAACAACAACTATGGCCAAACTGTTACAAATAATCACGCCAAAATGTATTTTTCTGGGGTTATGGAGTTAAGGGAATAGTTATTCAATTAAATCATTCTGGATTTAGGAAAGTCTAAAGCACTTTCACATATATTAAGTTCCCACACATTCATACGCCGTTGGCCATGCCATTGTTCAAATATCTATAATATCTATATATGTTACTTCATTACCAAAGATCCAAATAAAATAAAAAAAGGAAGATGAAACGAAATGGTTGCTCATGCTCTCCCTCACCCTCCTGTTCAATAATTGACAGGAATGCCAATTAATATGATTGGGTAAAACTATTTGAATAAATAATACTTTATGCAATATAGGCATTACTTCTTAGGCCTATACATCGACTACATCTACCAGTGTGCCTATCAACATTCAAACATTAAAGAACATTTTGAAAATACATTAAAAAAACAAGCCGACTGAGGAAACACCGTGAAATGTTGGCTCTGTGAAGATATACAATACATTGTACAATGCTCAATAAATACTATACTTTACACGATTGGTTGTTTCAGTGAACGGCCGAATGGCTTCTCACGTAATCGTAGTCCCTCCCTCAGCTTCAATAAGAAGTCTCTGTTCTTCAGTAACAACATGTTTTCTACTGCTGCTGATATAATGAAGTCACATGATGTCACTTACTCTGTCTCTGAAGGGCGGCCTTTAAAATATAAAGGTTCATCCATCGATCGATCACTCTTCATGGATAAACAACTGGGTCCGGGTCCAGGTCCAGGTCCAGGTCCAGGTCCAGGTCCAGGTCCAGGTCCAGGTCCAGGTCCATGCTGCTGCTCTGGGCTTCAACACAACACACACACAGAGCTTTGAGTGTGAATAATGCCTGCTGAGCTCTGGAGAAGAGGACAGTCAGAGGTCTTCATCTCACCTCTGAGCTTTGGTGAGGCGTTCAGGGTCCCCACTCAGAGCGGGTTCAGTGTCCTCACAGGGATTCATAGCAGAGCTCACACCTTCACACACACACAACCACCTGCTGGAGAATCACACATGATCTCATCAGGACACAGAGCTCACACACCTCCAAACTAAACACACTCCAGTGTTTCCCACATAATTTGATTCTATTTGTGGGGGCACCGAGTTCATGGCTACTGTAGCAGACAACGTTCTTGTTGCTCTGTGTTGCGTTGTTAATGAGTGAGACACACCGGAGTTGAGAATCTGTTTCTCAAAAAATATAATTTACAATTGACAATTCAGGCATTTAGCAGACGCCTTATTCCAAAGCGACTTGCAATCACCAATTACAGGGACATTCTCCCTGGAGTAACTGAGGGCTAAGTGCCTTACTCAAGGGCACACTAGTGGTGGGGTTCCAGGCGTGATTTGAACTCGCAACCTTCCGATCATCAGCCCACCTCACTATCCATTAGTCCCGCCACAAATGAATCAATGTATGGGAAACAATGCACTCATGATGTTGTTGGCACTTTGACCTGTCTTCAGGACTGTTTGAAGACTTCAGGAATATCCTTCATGTGGATTATACTTGGCCTTTCTATGCAGATCTGCAGAATAAGTACTTTTACTTTTGTACTTTAAGTATATTTTGATGTTTAAACTTGTACTTTAGTGAAGTGTTGAATGGAGGACCTGTAACAGATTATTATCACACTGTATGTTCACTAATGTTTCTGAAACTAAAGATCTGAGTCCTTCGTCCTCCTCTGTGAGAAACCAGAAACCAGCTGTAGTTCCTCAGAGTGACCACTGGAGGTCCTCCTTTCACTGTTCCCTGTTTAACTCCTCCTCCTCCTCCTCCTCCTCCTCCTCCTCCTCCTTAGATCAGTAAACTTGTGTTCCTTCGTTCCAGATCTCACTAAGGTGAACACACCTTTAGCTTTTATTGTTGGCACATATATTTGAGCTTCCCGACTGAATTGAACACACCTTTTTTTTCGTTTTTTTGACGTGTTTAGACTTGAGTTTTCTTTTTTTATAGTGAAGACTAAGAAACAAAATGGCTTCCGTCCTGCTCAGCTGGTGTTTAAAACAGAACACCTGAAGAGAAGACTACAATAGAGAAATAGTCTCACTCAGAAACTACAACCTTAATGTGCTCTGTGAAAAAATAAAACTTAGACATATGTTAAAAGTCTGTCAGCTAAAGTAATGAAACAGTTCCCGTTAAATGACAGTTTATAGAATATATTCTAATGCCATCAGATACAGGTATTGGCTGTAAGTACATGTTGTAACTTTACAGTCTAGTACAAGTACACTTCTTCATTATCAGGACACCTGTAACAAGGTGAGAATACCAGAGGTGGGGACTCGAGTCACATGACTTGACTCGAGTCAGACTCGAGTCGCATATTTTTGGACTTGAGACTTGCTTGACTAACATTGATAAAAGACTTGACTTGACTTTGACTTGGTATTCATGACTTGAGACTTGACTTAAGCTTGAGACAGATGACTTGAAAGGACTTGACTGTTTAAAATTAAATATTTGCGTTTGTTTTTGTAGTGAGATATTACGTTTAGTTTTTTCGAAAAACGTGATTGGGTGATTATAGCACCGTGCGCACAAACCTGGCAACCCACTAGACGGCAGGAGTGTCAGTTAACATGGCAGCGGCTAGTGTTACTCCACAAATAGTGAAGTTTGGATTCAAGGATTATGTTGTCGATGACGCTAATAAGAAGAGAACAGCGGTATGCAGGGTCTGCAGCATAAAGATCAGTGACACGACCACCACAACATCCAACTTCATTTGTCACTACAAAAAAACCCACAGAGAAAGGTGCGTGAATGTGTTGTGTTAGCTAGGAAGCTAACGTTAAGTTTAAGCTACGTTAGACTTGGTTTCAAATCGATTAAGCATTGCAAAGAGAAGACAAAATGGTAAATGAACACTAGAACCCGCCAAGGGGATTCATTTGACCAACCCTGATACTGACGGGCTTTCAGAGAGGGAGAGAGAGAGAGAGAGAGAGAGAGGGAGAGAGAGAGGAGAGAGAGAGAGAGATGGGGTGATAGAATAAGTGGAGAAAGAGATAAGCTACTTCGATATAGATATCTACTGTACTCTCGCTCTCTCCCTATCTCTCTCTCTTCTCTCTCTCTTCTCTCTCTCTCTCCTTCTCTCTCTCTCTCTCTTTCTCTCTCTTCTCTCTCTCTCTCTCTCTCTATCTCTCTCTCTCTCTCTCTCTCACCTCTTCTAGCCTCATTCCCTCTCGTTTATTTTCCCCTCCTGTGTTATCAGAAGTTACTGTAAACTGTTGTAATCATGTAGTTCATCTACTTTTAGTAGTTTGTTTAAATGTTTTAATTATGTTGTTGTTCGTTTGTAGAAGGTGCATCATTCCTTGATTTATTGTAAAAATGAATCTGAACTTTTTGATCTGTTATGAGTTGATAAACTGAAGCCATTTCTAAATTAACCCAATTAAGTGAGTTTTAAATCGTCCTACTTAGTTTATAAGGAAATTATGAAGAGGAACAAATTAAATGATTTGAAAATGATATCTATGTAGGTGCTGACGCTGTTGGCGGTTCTAGTGTTAACAGACATTTAAATTAAATATGTGTAATGGCAAATGCCATATATATAAAATCCCCACAATGCTTTGCGCACAGACCAATTTCCCCAAATCTGTGACGGAAAATGTAAGGCGGGGCCTCTCATATGACGCACACCTGCACACTTGCTAGCCTGTTCCACTCTTCGTTTTCCGAATGCCAGGAAGTATTCTTGCCTCGCTTCTGAAGCAAGATGCTCGGCAGACATGTGCTACCAAGCAAGCGTACTCGCGATTGAGAAACACCCAGAGTCTCTCAGGTGTTTCAGGAACAAAGGCCCAGGTGAGCTCTCTGATGGTTGCTGGGTCCTAGTGCCCGCCTGCTGCCTCCCCCTCCACAGCAGTAGCTGTCCTGACAGACTGACCCCCATCAGCCTGAACTCCTCTTCCTCCTCACAAGGAACTCTTTAAACTAACCTGCACACTCTGGCCGTTTCTCAATGTCGAGTAAACCTGCTGCAGAGCCACTATTTCAAGTATACTACGTCATTGAGTGGCACCGAAGGACTGTTTAAATGTATGTTAAATGCCCAGCATTCGGCGCCACTCGATGACGTAGTATACTTGAAATAGTGGCTCTGCAGCAGGTGTACTCGACATTGAGAAACGGCCTCTCTCTGCTCAGACAGCTAGGAGACCAACTTGTTTCCCAGCTTTAAAACAATCACACGTTCATCAACTCAAGCGTTTCTGCGACCACAACAATCAACAACGTCAACCAATCACAGCTCCACTTACTGAACTGTTAGCCAGTGAGCTTCATCAGTAGCAGCCATCGTCGAGCTTCATCAACTTCAGCGTCCATCAGACGAAGTGAAGTGAAGGCGCTTCCTATCCTGAGTGTGTGTGTGTGTGTGTGTGTGTGTGTGTGTGTGTGTGTGTGTGTGTGTGTGTGTGTGTGTGTGTGTGTGTGTGTGTGTGTGTGTGTGTGTGTGTGTGTGTGTGTGTGTGTGTGTGTGTGTGTGTGTGTGTGTGTGTGTGTGTCCTCGCCTCCCTGACAGTATGCAGTCCGACTGGTTGGATTGAGTCTCAGTCTGTGCTGCGTTCACAGGATCAAATGTGTTTGTGAACAGAATTGTTGGGAAGGGGATGCTTGCGATGATACCATTATTGACGGTGTCACGTTATCTGTACGTAAACAGGAGGGATGCTGCTACTCTAACAGGCTGTAACACAACACACACACCGAGCTTTGAGTGTGAACTAGGGATGCCAGCGATTATTCGATTTTTCGAATATTCGTTACAGTCTCCATAATCGAAAATTATTTTTAAAATTCGATTTTATTATATATATTTGTATTATTATTTATGTTTTACTTTTTTTTCCTGGCTTAGTTTCAACCAAAATATAGACTAATTCTAATATAGTAATAGTTTAATAATTGTAAATGGCCATTGGTCACACCACCAGTTTGTTTTACTGTAAACTTGGTGGAAGCCAGCAGTGCAGGCTGCGCGGAGTGCAGACTGCTTGGCTGCCTGCTGCAGCCTGCTACACACCGACCCCGCCCCCCCCCCCCCCTCTCCTCACCACGTGCCAACACAACTAAAGAGGAACAAAGCGGGCACGTTCAAGAAGAGTTCCTCGTGGAACTACTTCGAACTGACAAGTGCAAATGAAGTGAAATGCAAACTCTGCGAAAAAACGTTTTATTTTCCCCCCGGGGGGGGGCCGAATAATCGATTAATATTCGCCAGGGCTGTCCGATTTTCGAATTTGATCATGGTCAGTTTCTGGCATCCCTAGTGTGAACTAGAAAATGCATTTCCTGCAGAAAATGCATGCGAATGCTGTAAACTGTGAACATTTGTGGCTGAATTTAGCTGAAAATGGCAGAAAAAGCTTAATATTTAAAAGAAAAGGTGTTAAAAAAAACATGTATAGAAGCCTTGATGTCCTGAATAGCTGAATAATGTAATAGTTGAATGGGTTTCTGCAGCTGAAAATAGGCTGAAGGAGTTAAATATCAGATGTAAGTAGTAGTGAATGAAATTTGTATTAAGATGAGAAAAGAAAGTAAAAAGGCTTGGGAAAGCAGGCAGAAATATTTGAACTGCAAACTTTTGAACTAACTCAATGGTGAATTATCTGTCGCCATGGCAACGGCATTTGATGACACCCTATAATACGCTTAGATGTGTTGATGGCTGCATCGTTACCAAACCTGTGAAGTTTGGGCCATTTCGAGCATTTTCACACTGAGTTATGAGAAAACCGTGTTTCATGGTGAGCATTGTGGTTGCCAACGGCATTTGAAGAAATCTCAAAACTGTCCCGTAGATGTCTTCACGGCTGGACTGTTATGCACACATGTGAAGTTTGAGCACTTTTTGAACATTTTCATAGGAGTTATACATTACATTAGGAGGTTACATTACCCTCTCTCTTCTCTTGATCGCCCTCTCTCTCTCTTGTTCACCCTCTCATTCTTCTATCGCCCTCTCTCTCTTCTCTTGATATCGCCTCTCGTCTCTCTTCTCTTAATCACCCTCTCTCTCTTCTCTCTCTCTTCTCTTGCTCGCCCTCTCTCTCTTCTCTTGATCGCCCTCTCTCTTCTCTTGATCGCCCACTCTCTCTTCTCTTGATCGCCCTCCCTCTTCTCTTGATCGCTCACTCTCTCTTCTCTTGATCGCACTCTCTCTCTTCTCTAGACCAGGGGTTCCCAACCTTTATTGTGCCAAGGACCGGCAGATACATTAAAAAAAATCGCGGACCGGTTGTCAATTTTAACTGATTTTAATATTTACTCACCACCAGCAGGTAGCAACAGAGGCTAATTGTATGTAACAGCCTGAACAAATACTAGAACAATATGCATCCAAAACATATTAACAAAGTTTAAAAAATAACCAGTGTCGTTTTTTTTTCTTTCGGAAAACCAAAAAACCGACGTTATTCAGTTTTTAAACCAAAACGGGAAAACAGATAAATCAACGTTTTGGTTTTGTTTGATTTACGGATAATCCAGTGAATGCTGGAAAACGAGGAGAAGGCGCATTATGAGGAGATGTCCGGTCGCCAGGGTGTGGTGTGTGTGTGTGTGTGTGTGTGTGTGTGTGTGGTGTGTGGTGTGTGTGGTGTGTGTGTGTGTGTGTGTGTGTGTGTTGTGTGTGTGTGTTGTGTGTGTGTGTGTGTGTGTGTGTGTGTGTCCACGGACCGGGGGTTGGGAACCCCTGCTCTAGATCACCCTCTCACTCTTCTATCACCCTCTCTCTCTTCTCTTGATCGCCCTCTCTCTCTCCTCTTGATCGCCCTCTCTCTCTTCTCTTGATCGCCCTCTCTCTCTTCTCTTGATCACCCTCTCACTCTTCTATCACCCTCTCTCTCTTCTCTTGATCGCCCTCTCTCTCTCTCTCTCTTGATCACCCTCTCTCTCTTCTCTTGATCGCCCTCTCTCTCTCCTCTTGATTGCCCTCTCTCTCTTCTCTTGATCGCCCTCTCTCTCTTCTCTTGATCACCCTCTCACTCTTCTATCACCCTCTCTCTCTTCTCTTGATCGCCCTCTCTCTCTTCTCTTGATCGCCCTCTCTCTCTTCTCTTGATCACCCTCTCACTCTTCTATCACCCTCTCTCTCTTCTCTTGATCGCCCTCTCTCTCTTCTCTTGATCACCCTCTCACTCTTCTATCACCCTCTCTCTCTTCTCTGGATCATTCATCATCATCGGTGTGTGTCTGTGTAGAGAGAGAGAGAGAGAGTGTGTGTGTGTGTGTGTGTGTGTGTGTGTGTGTGTGTGTGTGTGTGTGTGTGTGTGGTGTGTGTGTGTGTGTGTGTGTGTGTGTGTGTGTGTGTGTGTGTGTGTGTGTGTGTGTGTGTGTTAATTGTTAGAGCTCAAATGCATTGCAATGACTTCCATGTTAAAAAAATACTTTAAAAAGCTGAATGTTTTAAAAAGTATAACATATTTTGAAAAAGTTGAAAGTTTCCCATCATGTGCTGAAAACGCTGAATAGTGTGATATTTGAATGGTTCCTGCAGCTGAAATTAGGCTGAAGGAGTTAAATAAAGATATTCAATGTAAGTAGTAGTGAATGAATGTTTACAAACACCTGTGTGTGTAAACCCAGAGATGAAAGGTTACCATGGTGATGACTTATGACGATTTACCAACTGCAGCACTGAGTTCCATTAAGAATGCATTGAGGATTATATCTGACAATTTTGCCACCTGTTCAAAAACTATGGCTCCTATCAAAAAATGACCAGACCGTGAGCATCAGGGAACCCCAATGAACTGATATATGTTGTTTTTTTTGGTTTTGTGTGTAAAATGTGGAGATGGGAGCAGTTTGTCTAAGTGTACTTCTCTCTGTTCTGAAGAAAGTTCCGGAAAGATGGGAATCAATTGGGAGCTAGGTGGACTTTTTGTCTCTTCATGCCCTCGAGAGGCATTTTGTTTATTTAAAAAAAAAAAAATGTCCAACCTAGGAGAGGATTTCCTACGTTTTTCATGAAAAAATATGTCTGAGGGGTGTAGGGTTTGGGAATTATGGCAAGTTTAAAACATTTTTTGGGGAGAATTTGAAGCACAGCTGCACTCTGTTTTGAGATCAAAGCACTCTAGACTTAACGAGCTGCTCCATCCACACTAATGTTAACATCTGAAGAAGGCCTCTCTACCAAGCTCCAAACTAAGTTAAATATCTCAAAAGTGTAAAAGATATAACAAGTTTTATAGCTGAAGGTCTTGTGATCATTTGAAAGTTGGAATGAAGTGTCTAGCTGAAAGTATGTGGAAGGAGTAGCATTTGGCGCAAGGTGTAGGAAAAGAGGATTTGAAGGCTCCGCCCATTGACTTCCATGTTAAAAAAAGAGTTTAAAAAGCTGAATATTTCAAAAAGTATAACATATTTTTTAAAAGCTGAAGGTTTCCCATCGATTCCTGAAAAGGCTGAATAGTTTAATATTTGAATGGTTTCTGTAGCTGAAAATAAGCTGAAGTTATGGAGAGCCAAAGTATTGGCTGAAATAAGAAGAACAAAGATTTGAAGTACTATAGTGGAATGCTGTAAACAGCGGGAGGGAAAAATAAAACGTTTTTTCGCAGAGTTTGCCTTTCACTTCATTTGCACTTGTCAGTTCGAAGTAGTTCCACGAGGAACTCTTCTCTGAACGTGCCGCTTTGTTCCTCTTTAGTTGTGTTGCACGTGTGACTGAGAGGGGGGGGGGGGGGGGGGGGGCTCGGTGTGTAGCAGGCTGCAGCAGGCAGCAGCAGTCTGCACTCTGCGCAGCCTGCGCTGCTGGCTTCCACCAAGTTTACAGTAAAACAAACTGGTGGTGTGACCAATGGCGATTTACAATTATTAATACTATTACTATTATTAGCATTAGTCTATATTTTGGTTGAAACTAAGCCAGGAAAAAAAAGTAAAACATAAATAATAATAAAAATATATATAAATAAAATCGAATTTTAAAAATAATTTTCGATTATGGAGACTGTAACGAATATTCGAAACATCGAATAATCGCTGGCATCCCTAATAGCTAACCTAGTCATTTCAGATATACTGACAAACACTTACAGTTATGAGACGACTAACTCTGAGACAGAGACAGTTGTCCAGCTTTATAATCCTGAACGTCACCAAGCTGTCCCACTCTTTAGTGTCCCCTCGTCTCCAGCTGTGTGCGTCACTCTTTAGTGTCCCCTGGTCTCCAGCTGTGTGCGTCACTCTTTAGTGTCCCCTCGTCTCCAGCTGTGTGCGTCACTCTTTAGTGTCCCCTGGTCTCCAGCTGTGTGCGTCACTCTTTAGTGTCCCCTGGTCTCCAGCTTTGTGCGTCACTCTTTACTGTCCCCTGGTCTCCAGCTGTGTGCGTCACTCTTTAGTGTCCCCTGGTCTCCAGCTGTATGCGTCACTCTTTAGTGTCCCCTGGTCTCCAGCTGTGTGCGTCACTCTTTAGTGTCCCCTGGTCTCCAGCTGTGTGCGTCACTCTTTAGTGTCCCCTGGTCTCCTCTGTGTGCGTCACTCTTTACTGTCCCTGGTCTCCTCTGTGTGCGTCACTCTTTAGTGTCCCCTGGTCTCCCAGCTGTGTGCGTCACTCTTTAGTGTCCCCTAGTCTCCAGCTGTGTGCGTCACTCTTTAGTGTCCCCTGGTCTCCCAGCTGTGTGCGTCACTCTTTACTGTCCCCTGGTCTCCTCTGTGTGCATCACTCTTTAGTGTCCCCTGGTCTCCCAGCTGTGTGCGTCACTCTTTAGTGTCCCCTGGTCTCCCAGCTGTGTGCGTCACTCTTTAGTGTCCCCTGGTCTCCCAGCTGTGTGCGTCACTCTTTAGTGTCCCCTGGTCTCCCAGCTGTGTGCGTCACTCTTTAGTGTCCCCTGGTCTCCAGCTGTGTGCGTCACTCTTTAGTGTCCCCTCGTCTCCAGCTGTGTGCGTCACTCTTTAGTGTCCCCTCCTCCTTAGTGTCCCCTGGTCTCCAGCTGTGTGCGTCACTCTTTAGTGTCCCCTGGTCTCCAGCTTTGTGCGTCACTCTTTACTGTCCCCTGGTCTCCAGCTGTGTGCGTCACTCTTTAGTGTCCCCTGGTCTCCAGCTGTGTGCGTCACTCTTTAGTGTCCCCTGGTCTCCAGCTGTGTGCGTCACTCTTTAGTGTCCCCTGGTCTCCAGCTGTGTGCGTCACTCTTTAGTGTCCCCTGGTCTCCTCTGTGTGCGTCACTCTTTACTGTCCCCTGGTCTCCTCTGTGTGCGTCACTCTTTAGTGTCCCCTGGTCTCCCAGCTGTGTGCGTCACTCTTTAGTGTCCCCTAGTCTCCAGCTGTGTGCGTCACTCTTTAGTGTCCCCTGGTCTCCCAGCTGTGTGCGTCACTCTTTACTGTCCCCTGGTCTCCTCTGTGTGCATCACTCTTTAGTGTCCCCTGGTCTCCCAGCTGTGTGCGTCACTCTTTAGTGTCCCCTGGTCTCCCAGCTGTGTGCGTCACTCTTTAGTGTCCCCTGGTCTCCCAGCTGTGTGCGTCACTCTTTAGTGTCCCCTGGTCTCCCAGCTGTGTGCGTCACTCTTTAGTGTCCCCTGGTCTCCCAGCTGTGTGCGTCACTCTTTAGTGTCCCCTGGTCTCCAGCTGTGTGCGTCACTCTTTAGTGTCCCCTGGTCTCCCAGCTGTGTGCGTCACTCTTTAGTGTCCCCTAGTCTCCAGCTGTGTGCGTCACTCTTTAGTGTCCCCTAGTCTCCAGCTGTGTGCGTCACTCTTTAGTGTCCCCTGGTCTCCCAGCTGTGTGCGTCACTCTTTAGTGTCCCCTGGTCTCCCAGCTGTGTGCGTCACTCTTTAGTGTCCCCTAGTCTCCAGCTGTGTGCGTCACTCTTTAGTGTCCCCTAGTCTCCAGCTGTGTGCGTCACTCTTTAGTGTCCCCTGGTCTCCCAGCTGTGTGCGTCACTCTTTAGTGTCCCCTGGTCTCCCAGCTGTGTGCGTCACTCTTTAGTGTCCCCTGGTCTCCCAGCTGTGTGCGTCACTCTTTAGTGTCCCCTGGTCTCCAGCTGTGTTGCTGAACATTTGTGTTTTTATATCTGTATATTTTCTGAAACTGCAGCGTGTTTCTCCTGATGGAAGAGTTTTTGATCGTTGTAGCGCGTTGGCACCTGTCGGACACCATAACTTTGACAGATGCATGAAAAAAGGATTGCTTTGAAGGGTGCTTTATCCAAATATCTCTCTGTCCCGTTAGTATAATGTTGCTTTACACTATGGCAGAAGTGGCATGTACTTGTGATGGATAGCACAATTTGTTTTTCAACAGAGAGAAAAATGACGGCTCTCCTGTGAGGGAAACATTTGAGTCAAACCGCTGACATTGTTTTGGAAAAATGCCAAGAATAATTGGATTGTAATTGGGTTGTGAAGCACCTCTTTTCTGTCTCTGCAGCCTATTCAAAGAAGACAGAGGCAGTTCACTCAGCCCACACACACAACAACGCTGCTCTCAACCCGCCGGGTTTTCATCTGTTTTTTAGTTCCTCCATGTGAGAAAAATGTAATTTGAACCGCGGCACCAAGGAACAACTTCTGCGACACCTGAAGATGAAAATCTGTGTCCCTCCACATCCACATCTACAAGCAGAGTGTGTGGGAACAGGTCGGAGATATACAAGTTTCTCTGCATCTCAGAAATCTGCTGCAGGCCTCCCTGAACTTTGAAGACTACCCATAATGCATTATTGTCAAATATTCTATTAAATCTCAATCTGTATCAGTGCCTTCAGAAAACAGAAGAAACCAAGATATTTAGGATCAAAAACGTGTCCTCTGCTCAGAGATGTTATTTAAAAGAAAAACTGCCTTTACTAAAGAGTCCTCTCCTGCTGATGTTCAGGTGTATATCAGTATGTAGTGCCTCTACTTTAAAGAGTCCTCTCCTGCTGATGTTCAGGTGTATATCAGTATGTAGTGTCTCTACTTTAAAGAGTCCTCTCCTGCTGATGTTCAGGTGTATATCAGTATGTAGTGTCTCTACTTTAAAGAGTCCTCTCCTGCTGATGTTCAGGTGTATATCAGTGTGTAGTGTCTCTACTTTAAAGAGTCCTCTCCTGCTGATGTTCAGGTGTATATCAGTATGTAGTGTCTCTACTTTAAAGAGTTCTCTCCTGCTGATGTTCAGGTGTATATCAGTATGTAGTGTCTCTACTTTAAAGAGTCCTCTCCTGCTGATGTTCAGGTGTATATCAGTATGTAGTGTCTCTACTTTAAAGAGTCCTCTCCTGCTGATGTTCAGGTGTATATCAGTATGTAGTGTCTCTACTTTAAAGAGTCCTCTCCTGCTGATGTTCATGTGTATATCAGTATGTAGTGTCTCTACTTTAAAGAGTCCTCTCCTGCTGATGTTCAGGTGTATATCAGTATGTAGTGTCTCTACTTTAAAGAGTCCTCTCCTGCTGATGTTCAGGTGTATATCAGTATGTAGTGTCTCTACTTTAAAGAGTCCTCTCCTGCTGATGTTCAGGTGTATATCAGTGTGTAGTGTCTCTACTTTAAAGAGTCCTCTCCTGCTGATGTTCAGGTGTATATCAGTATGTAGTGTCTCTACTTTAAAGAGTCCTCTCCTGTTGATGTTCAGGTGTATATCAGTATGTCGTGTCTCTACTTTAAAGAGTCCTCTCCTGCTGATGTTCAGGTGTATATCAGTATGTAGTGTCTCTAGTTTAAAGAGTCCTCTCCTGCTGATGTTCAGGTGTATATCAGTGTGTAGTGTCTCTACTTTAAAGAGTCCTCTCCTGCTGATGTTCAGGTGCATATCAGTGTGTAGTGTCTCTACTGTGACATGTCTCCATGCTTTAATGTCTGAAGCTGAATAGGGCCTCTTTAAAACAACATTTAGAAAGTGAAGTCATCTGGAAAGTAAGGACATTTTTGAAAGTTGAGGATCAAACCAGCGACCTTCTACATCATGAGCCGCTCCATTACCCAGAATCCTCCTCTGTCCTCTTAATCCTGTTCAAACATTCAATATCTTCAATCTGATATTGAAGTAAAACATTATCTGAAAGGTTTTACAGAGAGGTCATCTGATAATAATTCCTGAGTGAAGCAGCGTTAAGGCAGACTTTAAGGGGGTCATTATTTCCTCACCTTCCAAAGTGTCTTTAGTTTCAGAAACATTTCTTATCTTAACCCCAACATGTATGGGAGCCTCTGTGAGCATTGGTGTGAATGCTGACTCATATATGTAAAACGATACGATACGATAATACTTTAATGGTCAGATCAAGACTGAAATGTGACTTGCATCACAGCAGCAGACAAATATCAAGACACAATACATGAGAAACAAACAACAAACATTTAACATACCAGCAGGATCAGTGAGAGAAAACATGCTCTGCATTTGATCTGTATTTACTGAGAGGATTGACTGGAGCACAAAGGAATGCTAAAAGTGCTTTGAGAGGTCACAAAAAGCACTTTATAAAGTGTCTGAAATGCTTTCAAATGTGACAAACTTTCCAGAATTGACTTCCTGTTTTACAACACTGACCTCCAGGTAGAGCAACTTCAAAAAATGTATGTGACACTTTAAATTACCGCTCTGTGTCTGTGGGAAGAAGTCAAATTCAGACTCAGAAAGAGCCGCTGTCACTTCTCATTTCCCCCCCACCATTCAGAGCTCGTCCCCAAAAAGCCTCAACATCACTCCATCCAATATTCACCAGGAGTGCTCAAATGTGTGTGTGTGTGTGTGTGTGTGTGTGTGTGTGTGTGTGTGTGTGTGTGTGTGTGTGTGTGTGTGTGTGTGTGTGTGTGTGTGTGTGTGTGTGTGTGTGTGTGTGTGTGTGTGTGTGTGTGTGTGTGTGTGTGTGTGTGTGTGTGTGTGTGTGTGTGTGTGTGTGTGTGTGTGTGTGTGTGTGTGTGTGTGTGAGAGAGAGTGCACTTTAAGTGTGTGTTCTGGAGCTTTTTAGGCCCGCGTGAAATGAAATGGGTTCAGAAATTCTGGAAAGAGGTTAAATTACATAATTGGTGAGCCAGTGAACATCTCTACTGCATCAAGCATTTTAGGCCTTTAGATAAACCACCAAATATATATATATTTTTTTTTTATTTAGCCTTTATTTATACAGGTGAACAATCTCATTGAGACACAAGGTCTCATTCTCAAGAGAGACCTGATCAGTGGTAACAATACCACCCAACGTTACAGACAGACAGGACACTAAACACAGAGGCAACAATCAAATAACACATCGTAAAAAGTAGTCATTGAAAATTCAAATGGTCAGATATAGCAGGTGCAAACACAGATGATTCCTCCAGCTCTTTTAAAATTAGTTTAATATCTCTGATGGGTATCAAGCTGATCATCTTAAAGGGGACCTATCATGCAAAATGCACTTGTGTACGTCTTTTCTACATGAATATGTGTCCCCGGTGTTCCAGGGAACTCACCAAGTGTCAGAAAACACAACCCTCTCTATTTTCCTCCATACCCAAATCTCTAAAAAAGGGGCTGCAACGGATCTGATAAAAACTGATCCAGATTTGAACACTGTCCTGACGTCAGGATGGTGGCGCTACGGCTATTGGGCCAACTCCACCAATCAGGAGGAGACACCCACGGCCATTGCCGTTCGAAAGCGCTGGAGACGCTGTAGTACATATGCCAGGCCAGTAGATGGTGCTGTTCTCACAGAATCAGCCCTTGCAAAAACAGAGCTAACATTTTTCAAATTGAGCAAAATGAGGCATGGCTAAAATGCATGATCTGTTTGGTATTTAAAAAAAAAAAAGTATAAATATGCCTTATATAGGTATGGTCCTACACTATATTATTCAAATATAGCATGATAGGTCCACTTTAAGTTCCTGCTGTAAATATAACTCATGAAAATCCTCCTCTTTTATGCAAGGAGGTGCATTTGTATAGTGGGGAGTGAGTAATAATGTAGGACAATTAAAACTCCTTTGACTTCTGAGGGACCTGATTGGTTTTAGACAATAACAGCACTGCTCAGTGTGGTCTGGCATGGAAACATTTCATTTTTATTATTTGTATTATTTATCTTTTAAATGATTTTAGTCATGCCATTTGTTTATTTTATAATAATTGTATTATTAATTAATTTTTAATTGTAATTATTATAATTCATATTTATATTATTATAATTCTTTTTTAATGCATTTTTTGACGATATTTAAAAAAACATTTATTGTTATTATTATTTATTTAATTATTTAGTTTTTAAATAATTGTTTTATACCCGATTTCTTTTTTATACATTTTATTTATTTATATATAATACATCTTTACTTATAATTATTATTTATATTATTATAATACATTTGTAATGCATTTGAATCAGTTTTAAAAAACATATATTATGATAATTTAGTTATGCCTTATGTTTTTTAATTAATTGAATTATTTCTAATTATTAATTACTTTTAATTGTATTATTTTAATTATCATTTATGTTTTAATGATTGTGTTATGCCCTATGTCTGTACATTCCTGTTGAATGTTATCGCTCAGCGCCCCTGTTACCCTGAAGCTCCTCTCACAGATGTAACAGAGCTCATTTCAAACAGCAATACATTTTCGATTCTCAATAAACCGTCCTGGCATGAACGGATAATTATCTGATTGCTTATTATTGTTGAAGTTCATCTCAAGGTAATTAGTTAAAAGACGGATAATAGGACATGTACAAGATAATGGAGAAACAAAAGGATCTGAGGCGGCACAGTGTGATTCATGACTTTGTTTAGTTTGTTCCTATTATCTTCAAAGTTTATTCAAGAATCCAAATCAAAAGCAAGACACACAAATGACTATTTACTAGGTCAAACTTTCAGATGTTTTCCCCGTCATTGTGACACTATTTGAACAAAATAAAAACACATTTTTGAAATGTAAAGCTGCTGATGGGAATATTTGAAAAGATTGGATGAGAAATCAAATGATATGCGACTCATTCAGTTCACAGCATCTGAAAGACTGTCTTA
This sequence comes from Trematomus bernacchii, assembly GCF_902827165.1. Taxonomy (NCBI): domain Eukaryota; kingdom Metazoa; phylum Chordata; class Actinopteri; order Perciformes; family Nototheniidae; genus Trematomus; species Trematomus bernacchii. The sequence continues at coordinate 306,281 of NW_022987712.1, forward strand.
TTGATTAAAAGATAAAATCACAACAGTTTAAAGGTGGGGTAGGTAAGTTTGAGAAACCTGCTCGAGATACACTTTTTGTTATATTCCATGGAATGCTCTTAACATCCCGATAGCAATGAATATCTGAAATGCTTTGACAAAAAATCCATAAAGAAATATCATCTGTGGAAGCTGTAGTACTGTAAAAAGCACGACCAATCATCTGAGCCGGCCCGGCTAAAATAACTGGATGGCCTACCTGCCTGTCAGCCTTCCATCTGTGCACAAACTTATCTCGTGCCCTCATTGGTCATGTGCGCGTTCGTGTGTGTTGGAGGAGGGGCTCTGTAAGGAAGTGGCAGATTTTTTCCAGCTGTGTATTTTCAAATTCTAGCGCACTCGAGCTGGTTTCTCCGAAATTACCAACCCCACCTTTAATGACGTGAGTTCACAGAGGAAGACCGTCTTTATATTACAGTCATTCACATATTTCCTTCTCACTACTCTCTCCCCTCCAATCACTTTCGTCTCCATTCCCACAAGCCAATCACAGCGCAGCGTCACACCTTTAAATCTGCTCTCTCCCCTCCTGACAGCAACCCCCCTCCACCCTTCCTCCTCCCATTCCTCCCATCCAGAAGCTTAAACCAGTCCTCTTCAGACCTCCATCAATCCCAACAAATTGGGATCAATAAAGTTCTATCGTATCTTATCTTATCTTTCCACCACCAGTGTCTAGTTCTATTATACATTTTACAAAGTGCTGTACATATAATAAAAATACCCTACAGTAAAGACACTTTACAGCAAATACAACAGCACAGTTTGTTCAGAATATCAGTATGAGAAATACGACACCCTCTGTCCTTAGACCCTCTGTCCTTAGACCCTCTGTCCTTAGACCCTCACATCGTACAAGGAAACACTTCCAGAGAGAAACCCACAGTTTAAAGGAACATGGGAGAAACCTCAGGGAGAGCAACAGAGGAGTGATCCCTCTCCCAGGACGGACACACGTGCAATAGATGCCGTGTGTAAATCAAAGAGAGAATACATTTTACAGCGTAGGTAGACCGAATGTCTATCGCCAAACACCTTTAAATTCATCTGTGTATTCTTGGCAATAAATACATATTGTTAAATCACAACAAAGTCTCTCCTGATTGAAATGTAGATATGGATAACAGTAGTCATGAATGCACAATGCACAAACATCCCACCTGAAATTTCAAGTCATCCATCACGAGCCCAAATTCATTTCTGCCAAGGTGACTTTACTCTGTGAGCTCAAACACACACACACACACACACACACACACACACACACACACACACACACACACACACACACACACACACACACACACACACACACACACACACACACACACACACACACACAGCTTGAGCCTTTCCCATTTCTCTAATTTCCCCTCCTCGACTCCTCGACTCCTCGACTCCTCGGTGTGTGTGTGTGTTTATATGTATGGGAGAGAGGGTTGGGTTTGTTTTATTTTTATTTCTGTTTGTCTGTTTGTATTATTGTTATTACTTTTAGCTAACATATGTATTCCATATTCTGCATTTTGTATATTTTGTAAGTAATTGCTGTTATCTAATTGTTGTGCTTTTGGTTGTATATGTTGTGTATTCATCTCAATAAAAATGTGATCACAAAAAAAAAAAGTATCTTAAGCTTATTTAATTACATTTTTAGGTTTTAGTGCATGTAAATGGTCTGCAGAGACGGAGTAGAATAGGTTTATTTTGTAAGCTTCCTCCCTGCTATAATGGCATGTAAAGACGATGTATGTTGAATCTCCCAACTCTAAGCTGCAGGCCACTTTCTCTATAGGGATAAAACACAGTTTCACACACATGTAGCTTTGCTCATGCATCCGTCTTCTCCATGCTCCCCTTCTTCCTTTACTCTGCTGACACGTCTCCATCATGCAACGCTGCTGAACTCATTTACACTTCACAGGCTTCCTCCCATGGAGCGCTTTGATGGTTTGACTCTGTGTATCCTGTGATAGAGTTTTAATCTCACATTTGAGATGAAGGCAGCTGAGAGGTCAGTCAGTTCAGTCTAATCCAAAAATGTATATATCCACATGTAGCAATAAGTGTTAGAAAAGTCTCCCTGGTCCCCGGCTTGAGCTTCAATCTCAGGATCCATGTATGTGTGATCCTCTCCAGAATGGAAGTAGTCATCACATACAGAGCATCAACTAGTTCCTGAACAGTGTCCTTCACATGCTGATATCCAAGAGAGGGAGTTACACAGTCACAAGATGGAGGAATAGAAAGCAGTATTCAATGTTTACTTCAGATTAGCTCCACGTCAGAAATGAGCATGCTTGTCATATGTCTATCTCCATAGAGGCTGAATCATCATGTTAATCACATAGCTATCATATGCCTCAAACAGTCCTGATGCTCTTCTAGGTAATCAGACATCCTGTCATGTTCACAGCTGCAGTTGGGATACCTTTGTTATCATGTTACTCTCATATTGGAAGAGTACATTCACTATTTTCCCAACAGGTACGGTATGAATACTACCGTACGAGTATATGTAGAGTACACATTATACAGTCGATTGGTTTAGCTAAGTGTCGGAAAATTGTCAGACTTCTTATCAATAGTTCAGAAGTCATGTTATAATGAAGTAAAAACCCTCAGACTCAGGTTGGTACTAACTAACATCAGCTGTGATCCTGTACAGACTGAACTATCTGGGCAGCAGGGAGGACGTTTCTGGAACAGGAGGAGACTCTTCCTCCTACAGAGGACACAGAGACACTGATCCAGACCCAACTAAAAACCCAGCATAAAGAGGTTCAGTGAATGTGGTTCTGAAGGTGTGGAGGTGGATCAGTGTGTTAGAGGAGACTCTGTAGAAGGAGAGAGAGCCAGCAGGAAGATCCACATACACTGCTACTCTACCACAGGAGGAGGAGGAGGAGGAGGAGGAGGAGGAGGAGGAGGAGATCTGTGTTTCTCTATTATTGTGCCTGACAGAGTAACCACCATTAGAGCAGCTCAGTCTCCAGGACTGATCATTCCATCCAAACACACAGTCCTCACTCTTTCCTCCTCTCCTGCTGATTCCTCTGTAAGTCACTGATATAGTAACCACTCCTCTCCACTCGACCTCCCAGTAACAGCGACCAGTCAGAGCTTCTCTACACATCAGCTGAGGCCAGGAGCCAAACCTCTCTGGATGATCAGGATATGGCTGCTCCTCTTTCACACATGTCACCGTCCTGTTGTTGTCAGACAGTTTGAGTTTTCTGTTTGCTGTGTTTGTGTCGAGTGAGAGTTCACAGGAATCTGATGAGAGAAACAGCAGCAGTTATTAATCTATCAGCTGTTCATTTATTGACACTTTGATGATGAAGGTTACATTTGAAGATGGTGGCTGCTTTGTTTTCATGAATCAAATTAAATCACACTCACACTTCCTCAGACCGGGTCTCAACCATCGGACTCCACCAGGCTCCATCCTGAAAGAAGAGGGGGGGGGGGGGGTCAGAGCAGCATGGAAACATGGACATTACATCACTCTCAAACTCAGAGCTTTGTTATTCTCACATGGACCACTTATTATTAATCAGCGCTAATATACCTTTAGATCAGTGGAGCTTCTTATTTTAGACAATTACTACAGCTCGTTATTTTCCCTAATTTATCTTAAAATAAGATCAAATAATTATCAAACCCTGTCTGATTGTGATAATATGAACAGCATGGCTTTAGTATACAGCCTGACAGCCTGCAACACACAGAACAACACGTCACATAATCTGAGGCCACTGTGAGGACTGCAGGGTTTGTGAAATACTGTATGTACTTAATACCTTTGGCTTATGTGAGGTAACTTTCTGATTTCTCTCTGATATTCCAAGATCCAAAAAGAGTGAGAAATGAACTTCATGAAATATGTTCATTGAAAAATATTGGAACAAAATGAATTTGACTAGACTGAAATCATTGAAGTGTATTTATTAATCTAAATATGGATTAATATGGCCTTCAATTAAACAGACTGAATCCAGACCTGAGAGTCTCCAGAGTACAGTGTGGACTCTCCAGTCCAGCAGACAGCAGCTTCACTCCTGAATCCTGCAGGTCGTTGTTACTCAGGTCCAGATCTCTCAGACTAGAGGACTGGGAGCTGAGGACTGAGGACAGAGCTTCACAGCTTCTCTCTGACAGGTTACAGCCACTCAGTCTGAAGGGACACACATTAAAATTAACATCTCAGCATTTACTCCTTTTTACAAATGTTTAAACAAAATATTAAGACCATGTAATCAAACATACGAGGAATCCTATTATTTGAATTTAAAGCAAACATTTTGCATGAATGGTGGATTGAAAGCCAATGTTACAAATCTGTCAACATTGGAAATGGAGAAAGGTGTGTAGATTTGCTCCTAAGTACAACAACAAATAATAATGTAACAGGTTTAAAACTATTTTATTTACTATAGTAAGTTAAATACTTCCATAAAAAGAAGCTCAACATATTGATTTATCCTGACCTGAGAGTCTCCAGAGTACAGTGTGGACTCTCCAGTCCAGCAGACAGCAGCTTCACTCCTGAATCCTGCAGGTTGTTGTTACTCAGGTCCAGCTCTCTCAGACTAGAGGACTGGGAGCTGAGGACTGAGGCCAGAGCTTTACAGCTTCTCTTTGAGAGGTTACAGCCACTCAGTCTGATAAAGAGAAAACAAGCAATATATTAAAAATAATTAACTGAATATTTAAGTCATGATATATGAATGTTTCTGTACTTACAGAGCTTTGTTTGAGGCTTTGACCACTGGCAGCAGCCTCAGAAGAGCCTCCTCTGAAGCAGAGTATTTATTCAGGTCAAACACGTCCAGATCTTCTTCTGATGACAGTAAGATGAAGACCAGAGCTGACCACAGAGCAGGAGACAGTTTATCTGTGGAGAGACTTCCTGAACTCAGGGACTGTTGGATCTGCTCCACTAGAGAACCATCATTCAGTTCATTCAGACAGTGGAACAGGTTGATGCTTCTCTCTGGAGACAGATCCTCATCTATCCTCTTCTTGATGTACCGGACTGTTTTCTTGTTGGTCTTTGAGCTACTTCCTGTTTCTGTCAGCAGACCACGTAGGAGTTTCTGATTGGTCTGCAGTGAAAGACCCAGGAGGAAGCGCAGTAACAAGTCCAGGTGTCCGTTTGGACTCTGTAAGGCCTGGTCCACAGCACTCTGGTAGAGATCTGTTAGTTTAGGTTTGGGTCTGAAGACTTTAAGCAGCCTGGAGGTTGTTGGTTCTTCTGCCAGCAGGTTGATGAAGGTCAGATGGACATGAAGAGCAGCCAGAAACTCCTGAACGCTCAGATGGACGAAGCAGAACACCTTGTCCTCAATCATTCCTCTCTCCTCTCTAAAGACCTGTGTGAACACTCCTGAGTACACTGAGGCTGCTCTGATATTGATGCCACACTCTGTCAGGTCGGACTCATAGAAGATCAGGTTGCCTTTCTGCAGCTGCTCAAAAGCCAGTTTCCCCAGAGACTCGATCATCTTCCTGCTCTCTGGACTCCAGTGTGAATCTGTCTCAGCTCCTCCACCATACTTGATGCTCTTCACTTTGGACTGAACCACCAGGAAGTGGATGTACATCTCAGTCAGGGTCTTGGGCAGCTCTCCTCCTTCACTGGTTTTCAACACCCCCTCCAGAACTGAAGCAGAGATCCAGCAGAAGACTGGGATGTGGCACATGATGTGGAGGCTTCGTGAGGTCTTGATGTGGGAGATGATGGTGCTGGCCAGCTCCTGATCTCTGAATCTCTTCCTGAAGTACTCCTCCTTCTGTGGGTCAGTGAACCCTCGGACCTCTGTCACCATGTCCACACACTCAGGAGGGATCTGATTGGCTGCTGCAGGTCGTGTGGTTATCCAGAGGCGAGCAGAGGGAAGCAGCTTCCCCCTGATGAGGTTTGTCAGCAGCACATCCACTGAGGTGGACTCTGTGACATCAGTCAGGATCTCAGTGTTGTGGAAGTCCAGAGGAAGTCGACACTCATCCAGACCGTCAAAGATGAACACGACCGAGAACTGATCAAACCTGCAGATTCCTGCGTCTCTGGTTTCAGAGAAGAAGTGATGAACAAGTTCCACCAAGCTGTACTTGTTCTCTCTCACCACATTCAGCTCTCTGAAGGTGAATGGAAATATGAACTGGATGTCCTGGTTGGCTTTGCCTTCAGCCCAGTCCAGAGTGAACTTCTGTGTTAAGACTGTTTTCCCAATGCCAGCCACGCCCTTTGTCATCACTGCTCTGATTGGTGCATCTCTTCCAGGTGAGGCTTTAAAGAGGTCTTCTTGTCTGATGGTTGTTTCTGGTCTGTCTGGTTTCCTGGATGCTGTTTCAATCTGTCTGACCTCATGTTCATCATTGACCTCTGCAGCCCCCCCCTCTGTGATGTAGAGCTCTGTGTAGATCTGGTTCAGAAGGGTTGGGTTTCCTGCTTTAGCGATGCCCTCAAACACACACTGGAACCTCTTCTGCAGGTTAGACTTAAGTTTACGCTGACACACTCCAGAACGACTTCCTGAATGAACACACAACAAATCAGATCAATGAGTCGAATAAATCTTTACAGAATGAAGATCTGAACATATTTTGCTCCATCTCTTGAGACATTAGTCAACATTTATCCAGCTTGTTAAATCTTTATAGAAACCCTCTCACTGCTCTGCAGACGCTCAGCCAGCTCCTCCTGCTTCATGCTCCTCAGGAAGTGCAGTGAGATGTTCAGAAATGCCTCTCTGCTGCTCCTCCTCTGCTCTTCATCCTCACCATCCAACACCTCCTCATCCTCCCTCTGACTCTCTAAGCATTCTGGGTAATCGGAACTCACAGCCTTCTGGAACTTTTTCAGCTCGTTCTTCACAAAAGTGATGATGTTCTCCTCCAGCAGCTGGAACAGAATACATGAACAACACAATCAAACTAAAGGCACCAAACATCAGATCCATGTTGGACAGACTGACCATCCACTGATCTACAAAGTGCATCATGGAGTTGACTGTGAGCAGAACAGATGTAAAGTAGCTGTAGTTCATGTACAGACCATAAATATGTTGTCCAGCTGTGTCTGATGCTGCTGGGCAGACTGACCTCTGGGAACCTCTGAGCTCTGCTGGTCCTCTCTGTGAGGAATCATGAAGAAATAACTCACATTACATCCGTCCATACAGAGGCAAACACAGGGTAAAGGTCCTTAAAGTGACTTCCTGTAGCAATACATTTGACTACGCCTTCTAATCCCAATTGGCTTAATGCAATACCAGTCAGGTTGCAGGAGGCATCATGGCAGGAGACAAACTGTACCTACTGGCCTTCATCATGACCTTAAAGGGTCATCATCAGACGATGTGGGAATCAGAAGGAGAAGAGGTTGATCTGGGGTTTTATTGTAATGTGAGAGAGGGTCGATTGTCCCCTGATGGGAAGCGCTGACAACTCTGACTTTAACTTCCTCTGTTGATTCATTGATATAAACTTTGCTACAGAATGAATACCCATTCACACCACATGCTTATCTCTCATATATTTAAGAGTTAGGATATTTAAGGTGTAGGAAGATACCAAACTGTTTAACCAAAAATAAAAAGTTGATCAGTTGAATAGAAATTAATGATGAAATGAAACAAGATTCCAACCTGTGTTCCTATCACAAATTACTTACATATGTACATTTAGGGGTCTAGCTATGCACATTAAAACAACCATGTCAGTCTTGAAATGCTTCAGATGTCCTCAAAAGTGGATCAGGTTCTTGTGTGAGCAACAGGAGAAAGGAGTGTTATACATAAACCCTCAGGTTTGTCTGGGCCTCACACAGGGCACCCATTTATCAGCTTAAATGGTTATCATTACATTTTGTATTTATTCAATAAGTTTCAATCAATAATAGTTTATCTATATATGAATATATAGCCCAATATCACACAATTTACATTTGTCTCAGGGGGCTAATAAAGACATATATGGTACGGGGAGGGGAAGAAGGGAACTGTGAGTCAACTTTGACCTAAAACCACAGTAGAAGGTATCACGAAGGCGGTTAACAACTTGAAAAGGGTTTTTAAAGAAACAAAATTATTATAAATATTTGTATTATTATAACTTTTTACATTTGAAAACCTCACCTTTCATCAACAGAGTGTTGTTCACCTTTGAAGAAAATAGGTTTGTCCATAGACCAGTCACTCTTCATGGACACACAGCTGGGTCCAGGTTCCTCCAGCTTCCTCCTGAAACATGAGAAGGAAACAGGAAAGGCTTGTAGCCTGAACACACTCAAGTTTCCTACTCAAGGTTACTATTCTACTGATCTACAGGTGACAGTAATACACAACAACAACTATGGCCAAACTGTTACAAATAATCACGCCAAAATGTATTTTTCTGGGGTTATGGAGTTAAGGGAATAGTTATTCAATTAAATCATTCTGGATTTAGGAAAGTCCTAAAGCACTTTCACATATTACATTCACACACATTCATACGCAGTTGGCCATGCCATTGTTCAAATATCTATATATAAAAATATCAAATATCTATATATAAATATATGTTACATCATTAACAAAGATTCAAATAAAATAAAAAAAGGAAGATGAAACAAAATGGTTGCTCATGCTCTCCCTCCTGTTCAATAATTGACAGGAATGCCAATTCATATGATTGGGTAAAACTATTTGAATAAATAATACTTTATTAAATATAGGCATTACTTCTTAGGCCTAGATATCGACTACATCTACCAGTGTGCCCATCAACATTAAAAAAATTAAAGAACATTTTGAAAATACAATCAAAGCCGACTGAGGAAACACCGTGAAATGTTGGCTCTGTGAAGATATACAATACATTGTACAATGCTCAATAAATACTGTACTTTACACGATTGGTTGTTTCAGTGAACGGCCGAATGGCTTCTCACGTAATCATAGTCAATAAGAAGTCTCTGTTCTTCAGTCACAAACATTTTTCTACTGCTGCTGATATAATGAAGTCACATGATGTCCACTTACGCTGTCTCTGAAGGGCGGCCTTTAAAATAGATTGGTTCATACATCGACCTGTCACTCTTCATGGATAAACAACTGGGTCCAGGTCCAGGTCCATGCTGCTGCTCTGGGCTTCAACGCACACACACACACACACACACACACACACACACACACACACACACACACACACACACACACACACACACACACACACACACACACACACACACACACATATATATATATATATTTGAGTGTGAATAATGCCTGCTGAGCTCTGGAGAAGAGGACAGTCAGAGGTCTTCATCTCACCTCTGAGCTTTGGTGAGGCGTTCAGGGTCCCCACTCAGAGCGGGTTCACTGTCCTCACAGGGATTCATAGCAGAGCTCACACCTTCACACACACACAACCACCTGCTGGAGAATCACACATGATCTCATCAGGACACAGAGCTCACACACCTCAAAACTAAACACACTCATGAGACAGTTTCCATGTTGTTGGCTCTTTGAGCTGCAGCGTCTTAAAGCTCCCATGTCATGCTTTTCCGGTTATTACCCGTCCCCTTGTATGTTATGAAGGTTTTTATGCATGTAAACGGTGTGCAAAACCCTCAAAGTACACCCTGTAGCGAGTACAACTCTAACACAGAAAATACCTCCCCAAAACGCCTCGTTGGAGATACGTCACTGTCCATTTGATTCTTCCGGCTCCCGCCTGATGTCATGCGGTACCCGGAACAAAATGGACCAATCCGGAAGAGCTATGGCCACACCCAGCGGCGCTGGCCGCACCCTCTGCCAGCCTAACATTTACTGTTGGAAGCTCTGGTTCAGTTCACAATCGATCCAGTCATGCCAATGCCAAGGACCTGTTTCCTGAAATGTGAGGAGAAATCTGAGCTGTTTGTCCTACCGACGGAAGAACCACCACGAAGTCAGTGGTTGAAATGTCTTTTTAACACTGTTCCTTCAGAGGTTCGAAGAACGTTACTGTGTGCACGGCATTTCACAGACGAAAGCTTCCAAAACATTGCCCAGTTTGAGGCCGGATATGCACAGCATTTGAAACTGAAGGACGATGCTATTCCTAGTTTGTTTGGACCGTTTGGAGCAGGGGAAGATTCGGGTACACAACCTGTAAGTTTACATTGTTATTTGTGTATTTATCAAACAAGACTGTTTAAATGTGTAAACTGTGTCGGACTGCTAAGCCATTGACACAGTGCTAACTGTGCTAACTAAGTTGCTAGCGTTTCCATATATCAACTCTAATATCAGCAGATGGCCTTGCATACATGTATCTCATAGCAGGAGAATGTCTGCATTCACACACGAAATACTCATAGACAGTATACTCCGGGTGATTTGCCGTACGGTCAGTCGCGAAACGTAATTACATTATAGCTGGCGTAGCGTGTATGCTACCGAGCTAACCAACGGAGCTAGACATGGGTTTGCTCGGGAAAACATTTTTGTTATGCCAGCTACAATGAATGTAGCAGACTACCCGTATAAGATTGCAATTGTAAACACGTTCTTGCTAGCCTAATATGAATCACTAGCTTTTGTTCATAGTGGTTTTATTACACTAAACAAGCCCAGCTTACTGGGCTAACGACGTTGCTAGCGTTTAAATATATCAACTACAATGTCAGTAGATGGCCTTACATGTTTGTCATGGCCAGAGTTGGGAAAATACATGACGGGACTACCACACTGATGCATCGTCCTAAAAAGCCCCGGCTGCTATAGGCAAGATGCCGACAACGGGGAGTAATTGATGATATACCGTGTATATATGTATATTTATGTTCATTTTGTACATTTCTAAAAATAAAGTTTAATGGAAATACTTAGTAGGCCTATCCTTTCTTCCCTGAATTATTTGCTCCTATAACATATCATTCATATATAGCAAACCATGATTTGATTTCTCATCAAACAGTAGTAGTTTATTACAGGTAAAAATAACTTACTCTTTGTTATGACCGGCTCGTAGGCCACAACGGAAAGACAAGGAGACATACACGAGTTTACAAAACCACGGCACATTTATTGTGGTAAATGCAGAGATAGGTGGTCGAGGGGAGAGGATCGCCGAGTTCGTCCTTCTGCAGCCGGTTTGGAGAGAGACTAGGGCCGCCGTGTGACTCCGGGCAGCTGGGCTTAATAGCACCTCGGCTCCGGCCAGGTGTCCGTAATCGCGCTGATTAGCCTCTTCAGCTCCACCCCATCGTAAGACCTGCAACACGCCTGCACAAAGGCCCTGGGGCCGTCACACTCTTCTATAACAACAGTTGTAGGTACAGTTCGGTTAGTTAGCGTATAAAATATACGGCTGTACCGACGCCATTATAAGACTGATGTTCCGAGAGCGAGCCGAAAAAAGCACTGTTAGACATGGGCGGAGCCTCTCTGGTGGTTGACTAATCAGAACAGAGTGGCCGAGCTGACCAATCGGAGCACACTAGGCTCACAGGGAGGGGGGGGCAAGAGCTCCAACGAGTCGTTTAGTGGAGAAAGTGAATACTGCTGAATACACATACTTTACAGAGATGCTGTATGCGAAACCAATGTGAGTTTGGAAAATTGCACAGTATAAATCTATTTTAGTATACCTCAACAATGTAATTATGATCAGTGGAAATGGCCATGACATGGGCCCTTTAAAGACACTCTCAATGCTCTGTGGTCTTCAGGACGGTTTGAAGACTTCAGGAATATCCTTCATGTGGATTATTCTTGGCCTTTCTATGCATCAGATACTGCAGAAGTACTTTTACTTTTGTACTTTAAGTATATTTTGATGTTTAAACTTGTACTTTAGTGAAGTGTTGAATAGAGGACTTGTAACAGATTATTATCACACTGTGTTTTCACTAATGTTTCTGAAACTAAAGATCTGAGTCCTTCGTCCTACTCTGTGAGAAACCAGAAACCAGCTGCAGTTCCTCAGAGTGACCACTGGAGGTCCTCCATTTACCTGTTCCCTGTTTAACTCCTCCTCCTCCTCCTGCTCCTCCTCCTCCTCTTCTTCCTCCTCCTCCTCCTCCTCCTCCTCCTCATATCTGTAAACTGGTTTTCCTTCGTTCCAGATCTCACTAAGGTGAACACACCTTTAGGTTTTATTTTTGGCACATATATTTGAGCTTCCCGACTGAATTGAACACACCTTTTTTTTTGGTTTGTTGACGTGTTTGGACTTGAGTTTGTTTTTTTATAGTGAAGACTAAGAAACAAAATGGCTTCCGTCCTGCTCAGCTGGTGTTTAACACAGAACACCTGAAGAGAAGACTACAATAGAGAAAGAGTCCCTCACAGTTTCATCAGAAACTACAGCCTTAATGTGCTCTGTGAAAACAGAAAACTTAGACATATGTTGAAAGCCTGTCAAAGGTAGTGAAACAGTTCCCGTTAAATTACAGTTTATAGAATATATTCTAATGCCATCAGATACAGATATTGGGAGGTGTGTGGCGTAGTGGATAGAGCATTCGTGTTTGGATCAGGGGGTCACAGGTTCAAACCCCACTGCAGTCAGCATGTCATTGTGTCCCAGAGACACTTCACCCCAAATTGCTCCTGAGGGGATTGCCCACAGTATTGGGTATGTAAGTCGCTTTGGATAAAAGCATCTAACAACTAACATGTAATGTAATATTGGCTGTAAGTACATTTAGTAACTCTACAGTGTAGTACAAGTACACTTCTTCATTATCAGGGGCCTCATTTATAAAGGGATATACGCTCAAAAAATGGCGTACGCCAGTTTCTACGCAATGTTTGCGATTTATAAAATACTAACTTGACGGGAAAATGTGCTGTCCTCCACGCAAACTCTAACCCATGCGTACGCACTAAGCACACAAACGGGAGAGACGAGAAACTGCGACACCGTTGGCAGAAGGAAGAATGGAGAGAAATATGTGGAAATAATACCATAAATAAAATGTTACCTCTCATTTATCAAATATGAAGAATTACTTTTCAAACATTGATTAAAGCCAATCTTTAAATGATGAAACAAACGCCTGTTTGAGACTCCTCAGTGCACACAAACACATAACTTGGAGAAATAAATAAATACGGATATGCTATTTAAAACCACCTCGAATATGTTGTGTTAATGTTATGAAATGTTTTCTCATAAATGATGCGGTAAGCAGGAGGACAGAATTACGTCTAAACTGACGCCGTGTTGCATTTCTATAGGTTGTAGATACGAGCATGGTTTTATATACTATCACGTTTAATCGTGTTTTATGCCGTTTGCCAAGACTTGATAAGTCGCTCGTAAAACACAGGAGGTATGGAAACTAAGAACACCATATGTGGTAAATTGTACAGCTAATATAACACAATCCATTAGTTGTATTTCCTTTAACTGGTGGATTATGGATATATAGTTGCTGATCGACAGCTGGAACACGAAACCACCAAATACAACAAAATAATTCAGATCCAGTCGTCATGACTCCACTCCGGAGGGATTCCCCGATCGTTTCTTACAGTTTCTCATCAAGGGGGTGTCTCCTGTCCCCGGTACAAACACACTGCCTGAGGAAGGTTATGTGTATTTTTTTTGTCATTAACTTTTTTCGGACCACTTATTTATTTATTTTGGTGACGATCCGACCTCCATGCTGCTACTCTGGTTCAAACTGCATCCACCAAACAATATGATTTATCTCGACCTCCCCACAATAACCTAAATCTGACACGGTGTGAGATGTCTTTTTTAGCTGTTCTATCGTAATTTCCTGCGATCTTCTTCATGCAGTCAGTCAGAATGAATGGGCGTTTCTTTGACTATGTATAGGCAAATATGGGCGTTACGAGTCGATTGTGATTTATCAAGGGAAACAGGCGTAGGGAGTGCCGTACGCACTTCCCTCGCCGGTACGCAATGTTTTGTGAATCGGAAAATGGCGGAACATTTCTGTACCTATTTTTGTGCTTTGTACTACGTAAGCAACCTTCCTACGTCAATCCTACGCAAGGCGTTATAAATGAGGCCCCAGGACACATGTAACAAGGTGAGAATACTGCATTAAGACGTTTGAATGTCACTGTTTAGACTTTAGATCAGAGTTCCTGAGGGGGGGGGGGAGGGGTCAGGAGGGCGTGTTGATCGACCAATGAAACACAGCCAGAGTCTCTCAGGTGTTTCAGGAACAAAGGCCCAGGTGAGCTCTCTGATGGCTGCTGGGTCCTAGTGCCCGCCTGCTGCCTCCCCCTCCACATCAGTAGCCCTCCTGACAGACTGACCCCCATCAGCCTGAACTCCTCTTCCTCCTCACAGGGAACTCTTTAAACTAACCTGCACTCTCTCTGCTCTCACAGCTAGGAGGCCATCTTGTTTCCCAGCTTTAAACAATCACACGTTCATCAACTCAAGCGTTTCTGCGACAACAACAATCAACAACGTCATGTCAACAAATCACAGCTCTACTTACTGAACTGTTAGCCGTGAGATTCATCAGTAGCAGCCTCGTCTGAGCTTCATCAACTTCAGTGTCCATCAGACGAAGTGAAGTGAAGGCGCTTCCTATCCTGAGTGTGTGTGTGTGTGTGTGTGTGTGTGTGTGTGTGTGTGTGTGTGTGTGTGTGTGTGTGTGTGTGTGTGTGTGTGTGTGTGTGTGTGTGTGTGTGTGTGTGTGTGTGTGTGTGTGTGTGTGTGTGTGTGTGTGTGTCCTCGCCTCACTGACAGTATGCAGTCCGACTGGTTGGATTGAGTCTCAGTCTGTGCTGCGTTCACAGGATTAAATGTATTTGTGAATAGATTTGTTGGGAATGGGATTCTTGAGATACCATTCTTGACAGTGTCACGTTATCTGTACGTAAACAGGAGGGATGCTGCTACTCTAACAGGCCGTAACACAACACACACACCGAGCTTTGAGTGTGAATAATGTGCTTACCATGAATTGCAGTAAAAAGGCAAGGAAAGCAGCAGAGACTAAGACACATGTGGTGTGTATCGCACAATAAACAGAGGGGAATCACAGCGGCTTTCTCTCTGCATACATTGGTTCTTACTTTAAAGACAGGTTATTCCAACATAATAATAACACATTTTTAAAAACATTTTATTTAGCCTTTATTTATACAGGTAAAATCTCATTGAGACACAGGGTCTCATTCTCAAGAGAGACCTGATCAGTTCAGGATTATAAAGCTGGACAACTGTCTCTGTTGTTGGAAACTTTCCTAAAATGTTTTAAGGTCTTATTTTAACAATGTGATCACATGACTCCTTCTGATGTTACTGCAGATCTGCTGTAAGCTAGCTAGCTAACGTAGCTAACCTAGTCATTTCAGATATACTGACAAACACTTACAGTTATGAGACGACTAACTCTGAGACAGAGACAGATGTTCAGCTTTATAATCCTGAACGTCACCAAGCTGTCCCAGCTGTGTGCGTCACTCTTTAGTGTCCCCTGGTCTCCCAGCTGTGTGCGTCACTCTTTAGTGTCCCCTGGTCTCCCAGCTGTGTGCGTCATTCTTTAGTGTCCCCTGGTCTCCCAGCTGTGTGCGTCACTCTTTAGTGTCCCCTGGTCTCCGTTGTGTTTTGAGCTTCTTCAGCGTTTTGTATTTGCAGCGTTTGTTTTCTGCAGCTTTTAGTAAACGCTGCGCATGTTTCCTCAAGTTGCTGAATGTTCTCTAAATGCTGAACATTTGTGTTTTTATATCTGTATATTTTCTGAAACTGTAGCACGTTTCTCCTGATGGAAGAGTTTTTGATCGTTGTAGCGCGTTGGCACCTGACGGACACCATAACTTTGACAGATGCATGAAAAAAGGATTGCTTTGAAGGGTGCTTTATCCAAATATCTCTCTGTCCCGTTAGTATAATGTTGCTTTACACTATGGCAGAAGTGGCATGTACTTGTGATGGATAGCACAATTTGTTTTTCAACAGAGAGAAAAATGACGGCTCTCCTGTGAGGGAAACATTTGAGTCAAACCGCTGACATTGTTTTGGAAAAATGCCAAGAATAATTGGATTGTAATTGGGTTGTGAAGCACCTCTTTTCTGTCTCTGCAGCCTATTAAAAGAAGACAGAGGCAGTTCACTCAGCCCACACACACAACAACGCTGCTCTCAACCCGCCGGGTTTTCATCTGTTTTTGAGTTCCTCCATGTGAGAAAAATGTAATTTGAACCGCGGCACCAAGGAACAACTTCTGCGACACCTGAAGATGAAAATCTGTGTCCCTCCACATCCACATCTACAAGCAGAGTGTGTGGGAACAGGTCGGAGATATACAAGTTTCTCTGCATCTCAGAAATCTGCTGCAGGCCTCCCTGAACTTTGAAGACTACCCATAATGCATTATTGTCAAATATTCTATTAAATCTCAATCTGTATCAGTGCCTTCAGAAAACAGAAGAAACCAAGATATTTAGGATCAAAAACGTGTCCTCTGCTCAGAGATGTTATTTAAAAGAAAAACTGCCTTTACTAAAGAGTCCTCTCCTGCTGATGTTCAGGTGTATATCAGTATGTAGTGTCTCTACTTTAAAGAGTCCTCTCCTGCTGATGTTCAGGTGTATATCAGTGTGTAGTGTCTCTACTTTAAAGAGTCCTCTCCTGCTGATGGTCAGGTGTATATCAGTATGTAGTGTCTCTACTTTAAAGAGTCCTCTCCTGCTGATGTTCAGGTGTATATCAGTATGTAGTGTCTCTACTTTAAAGAGTCCTCTCCTGCTGATGTTCAGGTGTATATCAGTATGTAGTGTCTCTACTTTAAAGAGTCCTCTCCTGCTGATGTTCAGGTGTATATCAGTATGTAGTGTCTCTACTTTAAAGAGTCCTCTCCTGCTGATGTTCAGGTGTATATCAGTATGTAGTGTCTCTACTTTAAAGAGTCCTCTCCTGCTGATGTTCAGGTGTATATCAGTATGTAGTGTCTCTACTTTAAAGAGTCCTCTCCTGCTGATGTTCAGGTGTATATCAGTATGTAGTGTCTCTACTTTAAAGAGTCCTCTCATGCTGATGTTCAGGTGTATATCAGTATGTAGTGTCTCTACTTTAAAGAGTCCTCTCCTGCTGATGTTCAGGTGTATATCAGTATGTAGTGTCTCTACTTTAAAGAGTCCTCTCCTGCTGATGTTCAGGTGTATATCAGTATGTAGTGTCTCTACTTTAAAGAGTCCTCTCCTGTTGATGTTCAGGTGTATATCAGTATGTAGTGTCTCTACTTTAAAGAGTCCTCTCCAGCTGATGTTCAGGTGTATATCAGTATGTAGTGTCTCTAGTTTAAAGAGTCCTCTCCTGCTGATGTTCAGGTGTATATCAGTATGTAGTGTCTCTACTTTAAAGAGTCCTCTCCTGCTGATGTTCAGGTGCATATCAGTGTGTAGTGTCTCTACTGTGACATGTCTCCATGCTTTAATGTCTGAAGCTGAATAGGGCCTCTTTAAAACAACATTTAGAAAGTGAAGTCATCTGGAAAGTAAGGACATTTTTGAAAGTTGAGGATCAAACCAGCGACCTTCTACATCATGAGCCGCTCCATTACCCAGAATCCTCCTCTGTCCTCTTAATCCTGTTCAAACATTCAATATCTTCAATCTGATATTGAAGTAAAACATTATCTGAAAGGATTTACAGAGAGGTCATCTGATAATAATTCCTGAGTGAAGCAGCGTTAAGGCAGACTTTAAGGGGGTCATTATTTCCTCACCTTCCAAAGTGTCTTTAGTTTCAGAAACATTTCTTATCTTAACCCCAACATGTATGGGAGCCTCTGTGAGCATTGGTGTGAATGCTGACTCATATATGTAAAACGATACGATACGATAATACTTTAATGGTCAGATCAAGTCTGCTGCTGTGACTTGCATCACAGCAGCAGACAAATATCAAGACACAATACATGAGAAACAAACAACAAACATTTAACATACCAGCAGGATCACAGAGAAAACATGCTCTGCATTTGATCTGTATTTACTGAGAGGATTGACTGGAGCACAAAGGAATGCTAAAAGTGCTTTGAGAGGTCACACAAAAAGCACTTTATAAAGTGTCTGAAATGCTTTCAAATGTGACAAACTTTCCAGAATTGACTTCCTGTTTTACAGCACTGACCTCCAGGTAGAGCAACTTCAAAAAATGTATGTGACACTTTAAATTACCGCTCTGTGTCTGTGGGAAGAAGTCGAATTCAGACTCAGAAAGAGCCGCTGTCACTTCTCATTTCCCCCCCACCATTCAGAGCTCGTCCCCAAAAAGCCTCAACATCACTCCATCCAATATTCACCAGGAGTGCTCAATGTTGTGTGTGTGTATGTGTGTGTGTGTGTGTGTGTGTGTGTGTGTGTGTGTGTGTGTGTGTGTGTGTGTGGGTGTGTGTGTGTGTGTGTGTGTGTGTGTGTGTGTGTGTGTGTGTGTGTGTGTGTGTGTGTGTGTGAGAGAGAGTGCACTTTAAGTGTGTGTTCTGGAGCTTTTTAGGCCCACGTGAAATGAAATGGGTTCAGAAATTCTGGAAAGAGGTTAAATTACATAATTGGTGAGCCAGTGAACATCTCTACTGCATCAAGCATTTTAGGCCTTTAGATAAACCACCAAATATATATATATATTTTTTTTATTTAGCCTTTATTTATACAGGTGAACAATCTCATTGAGACACAAGGTCTCATTCTCAAGAGAGACATATTGAGACACAAGGTCTCATTCTCAAGAGAGACCTGATCAGTGGTAACAATACCACCGAACGTTACAGACAGACAGGACACTAAACACAGAGGCAACAATCAAATAACACATCGTCATTGAAAATTCAAATGGTCAGATATAGCAGGTGCAAACACCCACAGATGATTTCTCCAGCTTTTTTAAAATTAGTTTAATATCTCTGATGGGTATCAATCTGATCATCTTAAAGGGGACCTATCATGCAAAATGCACTTTTGTACGTCTTTTATACATGAACATGTGTCCCCGGTGTTCCAGGGAACTCACCAAGTGTCAGAAAACACAACCCTCTCTATTTTCCTCCATACCCAAATCTCTAAAAAAGGGGCTGCAACGGATCTGATAAAAACTGATCCAGATTTGAACACTGTCCTGACGTCAGGACGGTGGCGCTACGGCTATTGGGCCAACTCCACCAATCAGGAGGAGACACCCACGGCCATTGCCGTTCGAAAGCGCTGGAGACGCTGTAGTACATATGCCAGGCCTGTAGATGGTGCTGTTCTCACAGAATCTGCCCTTGCAAAAACAGCTAACATTTTTCAAATTGAGCAAAATGAGGCATGGCTAAAATGCATGATCTGTTTGGTATTTTAAAAAAAAAAAGTATAAATATGCCTTATATAGGTATGGTCCTACACTATATTATTCAAATATAGCATGATAGGTCCACTTTAAGTTCCTGCTGTAAATATAACTCATGAAAATCCTCCTCTTTTATGCAAGGAGGTGCATTTGTATAGTGGGGAGTGAGTCATAATGTAGGACAATTAAAGCTCCTTTGACTTCTGAGGGACCTGATTGGTTTTAGACAATAACAGCACTGCTCAGTGTGGTCTGGCATGGAAACATTTCATTTTTATTATTTGTATTATTTATCTTTTAAATGATTTTAGTCATGCCATTTGTTTATTTTATAATAATTGTATTATTAATTATTTTTAATTGTAATTATTATAATTCATATTTATATTATTATAATTCTTTTTTAATGCATTTTTTGACGATATTTAAAAAAACATTTATTGTTATTATTATTTATTTAATTATTTAGTTTTTAAATAATTGTTTTATACCCGATTTCTTTTTTATACATTTTATTTATTTATATATAATACATCTTTACTTATAATTATTATTTATATTATTATAATACATTTGTAATGCATTTGAATCAGTTTTAAAAAACATATATTATGATAATTTAGTTATGCCTTATGTTTTTTTAATTAATTGAATTATTTCTAATTATTAATTACTTTTAATTGTATTATTTTAATTATCATTTATGTTTAATGATTGTGTTATGCCCTATGTCTGTACATTCCTGTTGAATGTTATCGCTCAGCGCCCCTGTTACCCTGAAGCTCCTCTCACAGATGTAACAGAGCTCATTTCAAACAGCAATACATTTTCGATTCTCAATAAACCGTCCTGGCATGAACGGATAATTATCTGATTGCTTATTATTGTTGAAGTTCATCTCAAGGTAATTAGTTAAAAGACGGATAATAGGACATGTACAAGATAATGGAGAAACAAAAGGATCTGAGGCGGCACAGTGTGATTCATGACTTTGTTTAGTTTGTTCCTATTATCTTCAAAGTTTATTCAAGAATCCAAATCAAAAGCAAGACACACAAATGACTATTTACTAGGTCAAACTTTCAGATGTTTTCCCCGTCATTGTGACACTATTTGAACAAAATAAAAACACATTTTTGAAATGTAAAGCTGCTGATGGGAATATTTGAAAAGATTGGATGAGAAATCAAATGATATGCGACTCATTCAGTTCACAGCATCTGAAAGACTGTCTTATTGATTAAAAGATAAAATCACAACAGTTTAAAGGTAGGGTAGGTAAGTTTGAGAAACCTGCTCGAGATACACTTTTTGTTATATTCCATGGAATGCTCTTAACATCCCGATAGCAATGAATATCTGAAATGCTTTGACAAAAAATCCATAAATAAATATCATCTGTGGAAGCTGTAGTACTGTAAAAAGCACGACCAATCATCTGAGCCGGCCCGGCTAAAATAACTGGATGGCCTACCTGCCTGTCAGCCTTCCATCTGTGCACAAACTTATCTCGTGCCCTCATTGGTCATGTGCGCGTTCGTGTGTGTTGGAGGAGGGGCTCTGTAAGGAAGTGGCAGATTTTTTCCAGCTGTGTATTTTCAAATTCTAGCGCACTCGAGCTGGTTTCTCCGAAATTACCAACCCCACCTTTAATGACGTGAGTTCACAGAGGAAGACCGTCTTTATATTCCAGTCATTCACATATTTCCTTCTCACTACTCTCTCCCCTCCAATCACTTTCGTCTCCATTCCCACAAGCCAATCACAGCGCAGCGTCACACCTTTAAATCTGCTCTCTCCCCTCCTGACAGCAACCCCCCTCCACCCTTCCTCCTCCCATTCCTCCCATCCAGAAGCTTAAACCAGTCCTCTTCAGACCTCCATCAATCCCAACAAATTGGGATCAATAAAGTTCTATCTTATCTTATCTTATCGTATCTTATCGTATCTTATCTTATCTTTCCACCACCACCAGTGTCTAGTTCTATTATACATTTTACAAAGTGCTGTACATATAATAAAAATACTCTACAGTAAAGACACTTTACAGCAAATACATCAGCACAGTTTGTTCAGAATATCAGCATGAGAAAAACGACCCCCTCTGTCCTTAGACCCTCTGTCCTTAGACCCTCTGTCCTTAGACCCTCACATCGTACAAGGAAACACTTCCAGAGAGAAACCCACAGTTTAAAGGAACATGGGAGAAACCTCAGGGAGAGCAACAGAGGAGGGATCCCTCTCCCAGGACGGACAGACGTGCAATAGATGCCGTGTGTAAATCGAAGAGAGAATACATTTTACAGCGTAGGTAGACCAAATGTCTATCGCCAAACACCTTTAAATTCATCTGTGTATTCTTGGCAATAAATACATATTGTTAAATCACAACAAAGTCTCTCCTGATTGAAATGTAGATATGGATAACAGTAGTCATGAATGCACAATGCACAAACATCCCACCTGAAATTTCAAGTCATCCATCACGAGCCCAAATTCATTTCTGCCAAGGTGACTTTACTCTGTGAGCTCAAACACACACACACACACACACACACACACACACACACACACACACACACACACACACACACACACACACACACACACACACACACACACACACACACAGCAGGACGCTCAACACACAAACCCTGAGAGACAAACATTATGCAAACAAATATGACCAGGCATCATCAACACATGTTTATATATTATTACAGTATTCATTCTACTGTCCCGTAATCCTAACGCAGTGAGTGTTTGATTATTGTGTATTTACTTCAACAAGTACCATGCATACAAATACATTCATCTTAGAAAAGAGAAAAGATTAATTATGCCAGATTTGAGCTAATAGCTAATTTCCATCTGCAGTCTTTACATAACAATCAACAAACACTACAAACATTGCAGCATCTCTATCACACAAACAATTATAAAACAAGATTCAAGTACAGGTCAATAAAATAATACTAGTTAAAATATAATATTACAATACAGTTGAAATTGAAAAACTCAGATTACAGTGTAGTTAATGTTAGATCTCATCTGCAGGGGACAGGCTATACTGTGGCAACCCGTCAGCCACACCTTGTACTCTGCAGCCCGGAGGAAAACACACATTTATACCAGCATGGCCGTACAGCATGTTAATGCCTCCTCTGTGAGATACCAGCAGATATTCTGAAGATGAGCTCGAGTTAAGTCCCATCACAACGATCATTTCACCTGCCGCTGACCCACAATGCTCCCGGGCAACCATAGTGTCGTTGCACTCAACATGACCTCCATGTCATCCATAAAGAGTGTCATCATACACAGGGAGCATCAGGAGGGCAGTCACACTATAAATAAACCTCCTTTCTCAGATGCAGAGGACCCTGGTGCAGCATTTAAGATGTTTGTGACATGATGTGTTAGGAAGCACATACATTACATACATTTCATATTTTGTGATTATGTGATGATGTGTGACAGGACAAGACAGAAATAGTGTTACATGAACATATAAATAACATACAAACAAACTGAATAATACAACGTGGGTTTGGATAGGTTGTGTCGTGTGTGTGTGTGTGTGTGTGTGTGTGTGTGTGTGTGTGTGTGTGTGTGTGTTTTGTGCAGTAATTGAGTAAATGTACTTTATTACTAAAAGCTATCAATTAACAGCAAAATATTTTAAGATTGTTCTCTTTTAGTCCCATATTTAAGTTGACAATTCTTATAAAACTAACTAAAATATATATATGTGTGTGTGTGTGTGTGTGTGTGTGTGTGTGTGTGTGTGTGTGTGTGTGTGTGTGTGTGTGTGTGTGTGTGTGTGTGTGTGTGTGTGTGTGTGTGTGTGTGTGTATAGGAATGTCCAAAGACCCAGAACCATTGCAGTGTGTATGATTTATTTTGGATCATGACCTTGCGTTGACCCTTGAAATCTTTAGCAATAAATGTCAGCTTTAGTTTGGTCGAATTATATAGAAGTATAATGAAATAACCCTACTTTTCACCTCATTTGTTTCCTCTGTGAACATTTTCCAGAGAAGTTTATAGTCTCAATAACTTGTTTCAAGTCTTCTTCAATACAGCGTGATGTGCATTCTGTACATTATGTTCCCATTTACCCTAAAAATAAACCATAAAACAGGGTATGCATTCAGAAATATCAACCAATTGATATAGAGGTCTATGAGAAAAGTACCCTACTTCTTACTTAATGTTTTTCCTCTGTGAACATTTACTTGTTGTGTTTATAGTCTTCATCACTAGTTTTAAGTCTTTCTTCAATACAGCATGATGTGCATTCAGTAAATTACAGTAAAATAAACGATAGATTTCTGAAATATCATCCAAATTGATACCAAAACCAGAATTTTCTTTTATTGTTACTGTACAGAATTGTCCAAAGACCCAGAACCATTGAAGTGTGTGTGATTTATTCTGGATCGTGACCTTGCATTGACCCATTAAGTCGTTATTTGCTGTTGTTTTTGTTATTGTTGTTGCGTTCAGCGATTTAAACATCCCCTGTCCGCTCAGGTCTGAGTGGAGGGCACAAGTCGGATGACTACGCCCCCTCCATTCATGGATCAAAGGGGCCATTATTACGCCTCATGGGGACAGCACTGCACACACCTCCGCTCATCCCTTAGTGGGGTTGAGCGTGAACGCACGGTTTACGAGACTTCTCCTAAAACGGCGACATAATGAGAGCCTGTGTGAAATGCAGTGTGTGGAGGGCTCTGGCGTGGTTTGCCACCAACCACAGCACATCCAGAGAATGTACACCCGGCGCTATCAGAGTATTACTCAGGGTGGCGGCGTGTGTGTCTGATGGACAGATGGATGAGCAGGCGGATGGGCAGAGGGTAGACTCTGCAGTTCGCCTCTCCCCCCCGCAGTTCTACGGGATACAGGGAACCCTGTCATCCCAGGAACAGTGTCTCGCGCTCCGTGCAGAGCGGCAGGAACTCTTGTTAAAGAAAGCCTTTTTCCAGGGTTCCTCAAGGGGAAGAAAATCAGGGGTTTTTACTCCCGCAATTTTCTGGTCCCGAAGGAGACGGGGTGGGGGGGAATGAGACCGATCCTCGATCTGTCAGTGTCCAACAAGGGAATGGCCTTTTCCCATGCTGAGGATCAATCAGGTGCTGGAGTGTGTTCACCAGGGAGGTTGGTTCACATCCGTCCTGAAGGATGCTTACCTCCATGTAACCATCATTCCGAAACACAGCAAATTCCTGCGTTTCTCATTCCTGGCTCCACGCACTTTTTCAAAGTGGGTGGAGACGGCTGGAGCAGCTACAGGGGATGAGAGTGTTATTTTACCTGGACGACCGGCTGTGGCTGGCTCGCTCCAGGGAGGAAGCGGCTTTACAGAGACGATACAGCTCGTATCTCATCTGTCAAGCCTGGGTTTCATTATCAACTGGAAGAAGAGCTGTCCTCTTCCCTCCCAGGTTATCATTTAACTGGGAGTGGAATTGAACTCAGCCGCATGAGAGCGCGACTCTCACAGCGGAGAGGGGAGAAAGTGATAGCTCTCCTCCGGCGCGTCACACCCCGCGGGGCGGTGACAGCCCTCTCCGTGATGCAGCTGTTACGCCCCCTACACACGGCGGCGTGCGTTGCCGCTTCAACGCTTCTGCCCATTCACTTTGAATGGGGTGACGTCACGCTTCGCCGAACTGCTTTGCTCCCACAATGCACAACTGCAATGTTCTACTTTTGAAGCTTCGACGGAGGCGTCAGCCAATCAAATCCTGCGAGAAAATAATCGTGGCGGTAGGGAATCACCCGGTGCTATACGACCAGTCCCTCTTTACCTACCGGGATGTAAACTGGAGGAGCCAGGCATGGAGGGAGGTGGCAGAGACAGTGGGTGAAACTGGTAGGTTTTCGCCTGTTTGGGGAGTTTATATCCAGTGTACTTTGTTTGAATGGACAGCTAGCAGGCATAGACAGTATTTAGCCAGCATGGAATGTTGTGTAAAATAGCACCATTGACATTAATGTCATAAATGTTCATCATATAAAGTGTGACATGTAAAACCTTTTATGCAATTGACAGGAGAGATTCATGTGATTGGTTGTTGGTCGCGTTGCCCGCGTAAACTCCCCAAGCTCAAGACACGCCCACTGCCAAGCGTCAACGCACGCCGCCGTGTGTAGGGGCCGTTAGACATGATGTCAGCTGGTCACGTGGTGATCCCCCTGGGTCTCCTTCACTTGAGGAGACTCCAGAGGTGGCTTATTCGCCTGCGCATCGACCCCGTGCGTCAGAGGAGACGCATGGTGTACATTCTTCCTTCCGTGGGTTTGGTTTTAACCTACTGGAAAAATCTCCACGACTTGTCAGTGGGGGTGCCCCTGGGCAGAGAAACGTCACACACCGCAGTGTTCACAGACGCATCTCTCGCAGGCTGAGGTACGTGCATGTCGCAGGCAGGGGGGGGACAGTGGCCGGTTCACATGTCTCTCCATATAAACGTGCTGGAATTACTCTCCGTATGGAGAGTAATCCAGCATTTTTCGTCCCGTTGCTACAATCAACATGTGTTGATTCGAACAGACAACAAAGCAGCGGCGGCCTACATAAATCGCCAGGGAGGTGTACGATCAGCGCAGCTGCTGAACACACCAGAGCATCCTACACAGCCAAATGGACAGCGTTCCGTTTGGTGGAATTGGCTTATAGCACGGTCAAAACATATGCTGCTGCCATTTCATTTTGCCACGTAGGTTTGGTGTCAGCACGGTGTTTAGTCACCCTCTGACAAAACGTTTTCTACGGGGAGTACAGAGACTCAGACCTGTGTCCCGCGCTTTGGCGCCTCAATGGGATTTGGCTTTAGTGTTACGCGCACAGAGAAAAGCTCCATTTGAACCTTTAGATCAGGTCCCCCTAAAAGTTCTTGTCAGCCAAAGTAGCTCTGCTCTTGGCTCTACATCAGCTAAACGGGGTGAGTGATTTGTCTGCTCTCTCTGTGGCTCCGTGATGTCTCCAGATCCAAGGAGATGGCAGCTCAGCTGTTTTGCGCCCTTGCCCGGCTTTTATGCCAACAATTATCACAGGCTCTTTTTTAGATCGAGAGTGATAACTTTGGATGGCTTTTTTTCCTCCTCCTCACACATCAGAGGAAGAAGCCACATCTCATCTCCTCCGTCCCGGGCGCGCGCTGTCATGCTATACGGCACGCGCGGCTGTGTTGCGCAGTTCCCAGCGTCTGTTTGTGCATTACAGAGAGCGCTCAATAGGGCAGCCTCTGTCGGCACAACGCCTGTCACACTGGCTGTGTGAGGCTGTGTCACAGGCGTATGTCTCCTCTGGGTTGGATCCCCTGGAGAACATCAAGCGCACGGCACCAGAGGAATTTTCAACCTCTACGGCTATGCATGGAGGAATGACAGTGGAAGACATTTGCACTGCTGCTTCTTGGTCTTCCCCCTGTTCTTTTATTCGTTTTTATTTGAGGGATGTCTCCTATTCCTCTCTGACACACTCAGTACTGAATGTCCTGTCAGACTGAGTAATGTCGGGGACTCAACTGTGTGCCCTCTCTCCTGCCTGTCGGCACTCGGAGAGCTGCCCTTTTTCCCCTCTTTTTTCATTGTAACAAGTGGGACTTTGGTCTCTACTTTTTATAACGACAGGTATTAACCTTCATTCCCTCATGGAGAATATTCATTTTTAAAATGCTATATTTCCAGGGACTGTGATGCTCCATTACGCATGGGTTATTAATTGAGTAGATGTGTTTTTGTACTTCTGGTAACGGACGGACCAGTGGGGCGTGGACTACATCTTGCTTCGCCCTTAACCCAATAAGCCTTAGAGGGCGAAGCCATATACGAAATAGAACTGGGGTTACGTACTGTAACCCAGCTTCTATGAGTATAGGCGCAGCCCTCTAAGGTTCGGGCCCCACTGGCTCCGCGAATAGCTGAAGAAAAGCTGTTTGTGTGGGAGCAGATTGTCGGGCCTACTTCCTATTTATACGGAAGTGAGGCCGTAGGTGAGGCCCACGTCATAGGTGGGCGTGGATTAAATCTGTCAGTGCTGCGCATGCGCAGTGGGATTACCCAATAGCGATAGCCTTAGAGGGCTGCGCCGATACTCATAGAAGCTGGTTACAGTACGTAACCCCAGATCTCATCAGCGATTCAGTCAATGTTTATGACTCATTGTATTGGCCTTTTTTCCCCCTTTCCAGTTCTTGTATGATTTAATGAAGCATCAAATATCTTAAAGTGTGATCGTCCTGTAGGTCAACCGCTCTCTTTTTTCTACGCTTTAAGATGTTTTCATGCAACATCCAGCAAGGGTTAGGGTTAGGGTTAGGTTACAATAAAAGCCTTTTTTCTGCTGTTGAACTCCAAGCAAAGTGATTTGGGTTCTCTGCACACGCTCCACAAAACCCTTCCTTTGGAAAAATAAATGTTAATGTGATTCAGGACACTCAATCTCTGACATTTGGATCTGATCTCTGACCCTGACCTTTGTTTTGTCTTTGACCTCACACAGTGCAGGATGCTGGAGTGAATTAAAAGGTGTCATAAGTGCATTAGCTGGTGAGATAAAGCATCTTTTTTCACTTACAGAACATCACACACTGCAGAGGTGTCAGATCCTTATGGGATTCATCTATAGGATTTCTTGCCTTTGGGGCCATCTGTTGATATATATATAATGTATATCACACATATACGCTCTGCACCATCATGACAGGAGAAACAGAACAACAACAAACCTTTAAACGGAAAGAGGCATGGAGGGAAAGGACAATATTGATTGATAGATAGATAGATAGATAGATAGATAGATAGATAGATAGATAGATAGATAGATAGATAGATAGATATCTATCTATCTATCTATCTATTTGCGCCCTCAGTTATACCACCGGACCATTCCTCTTTCATATAAGCTGTATTTACAAACTCAAAGTTACATATAAGAAGCCAGAAACCAATAATAATTGATATTTAGCTTGTTGAATGTCAAACGATTGATCAGTTTCAGCAACAATTCAGTTGATCAAGTGTGTTAGTGCAGGGCTGCTGCAGTATTTTGTGATTTTCAGTCAATAATAATTAGTCAGGACATCTATAACTGAATACTGAAGCCTTTTAAAGTCGCTATATTCATGCATGTATTATTCATTTAATTGGAGCATCATTTATTCAGGTTAACTGCATTGAGATTACAAATGTATTTTCCAATTGACTGAAACAGCCTCAACAGCGCATTTAATTAGAGGCAGAGCAATGACAAACACTTTTATAAAGTCATCTACAGCGGAGAAAGAAAAGAGAGAGAGGAGTCCTGGACTTAAATGCTAATACATTTTGAGGTTTAATGACAAGCATTAATGTCACTTTTTCACAACTCTCTCCATCTAATAATGCACATATTTTAACAGGTTTGAGGCACATATTTCATAATAGATTTTTCATCACTCCTCCAACTCTGTCAATACCATCATACTTTTTTGGACACCCTGCACAAATGCTAATAAAGTTCTCCTGCAGTATCTCATTGCTGCAGTCAGGTGAAATTGTAAAATGTATTTTCCCATCCAATCTCCATAAAAAATATAAATGATATGTCAGTAAAAAGATATTGTGCGTCAGGAAGTTAAAGCTTTGTTGACAGAAAAGTTCACAGCTCAATATTCTGCAATACTTATAGAAGGGGATTAGAGGCCAACTGTCCTATTGGGTAAAGCTAGGGTTAGGGTTAGCCTTAACTTAAGTTAACGGGTAAAACTAGCGTTCGGGTTAACCTTAACTTAAGTTAATGGGTAAAGCTGCGGTTAGGGTTAGCCTTAACTTAAGTTAACGGGTAAAACTAGCGTTCGGGATAACCTTAACTTAAGTTAATGGGTAAAACTAGCGTTCGGGTTAACCTTAACTTAAAGGGGACCTATCATGCAAAATGCACTTTTGTACGTCTTTTCTACATGAATATGTGTCCCCGGTGTTCCAGGGAACTCACCAAGTGTCAGAAAACACAACCCTCTCTATTTTCCTCCATACCCAAATCTCTAAAAAAGGGGCTGCAACAGATCTGATAAAAACTGATCCAGATTTGAACACTGTCCTGACGTCAGGACGGTGGCGCTACGGCTATTGGGCCAACTCTCCACCTATCAGGGGAATGTGGGGTTGGGCCACGGCCGGCCATTGCCGCTGGAAAGCGCTGGAGACGCTGTAGTACATATGCCAGGCCTGTAGGTGGCGCTGTAGTCTGCCACAAAAGCAGCGAAGAAGACTTCCCGCCCATAGTTACCATGGTTACCCTTCTGTTTATTCTCCGCTGTGGCTTTCTTTCTCCCTCCCCGAGGCAAGCGTTTGCTCATGCTGCTTTAATTCAATGCAATCCCTCCCCGTCGAGGCAAGCACTGTAATTCTCTCCGGTTAGTCCACCAGCAGATGACAAACACCCACCTCTCCGCCTCTTCCAAGGAACGAGGGGACCGTGCGGCAGAGTTTCAGTTTCAGTTACTTTCGCCGGTCAAGATGTCCGTTAAAGTTTAAATCTTCCGGACAAAATTAGAAAAGTGCCGGTCAAAGGTCTTCTTTGTTATTTATTGAGCTTTAAAACAAATGAATAACGACTCTATATAATAAAACACGGAGGACGGAGATCTCTTTTTCTCCCCCTCTTCTGACAGCCCAGCAGCTGATCAGAGCACGGCTCACCTCTCCTGCAGGGGGGCGTGGTCAGCAGAATCAGACCCGTAGACAGCAAACAGCACATAGAGCGAAATGAGGCATGGCTAAAATGCATGATCTGTTTGGTATTTTGAAAACAGAAACGTATAAATATACCTTATATAGGTATGGCCCTACAATATATCATTTAAATATAGCATGATAGGTCCACTTTAAGGGTTAGGGTTAAGCTAAGGTTCGGGTTAGCCTTAACTTAAGTTAATGGGTGAAGCTAGGGTTCGGGTTAATGGTTTGACCGTTTAAAATGGGCAAAGCTAGGGTAACTCGAAGAAATTGGGAAAGTTTGGGTTATCCTTTACTTAAGTAAATGGGTAATGCTAGGGTTAGCCTTAACTTAAGTAAATGGGCAAAGCTAAGGTAATACTTAATTAAATTAAATTGGGAAACGTTGGGTTAGCCTTGACTAAAGGAAATGGGTAAAGCTAGATATCTGATAGTTTCCTTATCTAAATCTCATGCATGCAGAGCATCTGAAGTGAACAGCTTCCACTAAGCAGCACTCAGCATTTAATCTGTCTGCTAACCTGAGTATAAATAATTAGCCCCCACATTAATTTATTACACCATTTTTATTGTGACAATGTAAAAGGGACATTATTCATGTATTCAGTATACACGCACCCGGTGTGATTGGATCTGTAAAACAGACAGAACGGGAGATTTATAAGCACTACATTTGTCCTTCTTAACATTACAACCCCAAGGACTGTTCCACACGTCATGTGGGTTGAATGCAAATGTAGAGTTGGAGGCAGTATTTAAATGTGTCCCATTTCCAGCCTCCAGTCACCCACATTAAATCTGCAGTACATCCAGGTCCTGCAACTTGCATTTGACATTGCAGGAGCACAGTGAAACTTTGAGTAAGGGTTGAAAGGCCGTGCAGAGAAAAAAAAAATTATGTTGAGACAAACCCCTTGTGAAAAGTCTACAGTTGAAAAGGATGTGATTGGACTTGAGTTTAAGTCCCCACAGACGAAGTGGTTCCTTCAGAGGGAGATAAGAAGGAAGGGAAAAGACCGAGGGGCAAGAGAACGGACTGAAGAGATCCGACTTGACTCAGGTTTTATTGAATTCACGCTTGGAGTCGTCCACCAAGAGGGAGCAGAGCTGACGTTTGACCCTGATAACTCATATCTCAGATGAGAGAGGACAAAAAAAGTTGTCGAGCCGGCCTCAGATATTGATTTCTGCGAGAATATACGAGCGCTGCAGCAAAATAGTTTCTTCCGGATGAATGGAAGAAATATGGAGGTATTTTGGAGGCTCGTTGGCCTATAATGTGGATGAACAATTTCGACCTTGTGAACAGACGCTTCCTCCTGGCACTCGGGTTAAAAAACTGTTTGGATGATCTAGCAGCGATGAAAAGAAATGAAACTCTACAGTTGGAAAGAGGTTATTGATGAGGGAGAAATAGTGTAGACGAGTTCTGTAATATATGATCTCTGTGCAACCTTTTGAAACAACACAGAAACCATTCTCTCTTGGCAGAAATCTCAAAGTAATGGTTTAGTTATTGCTATGTTTCAGCCGTCCAATGAACTCTTGAAGATATACGGCTGGTAATATGGTCATTATGTTTTTATGGGGTAATAAAAAAACAATTTCTGTGCTTTTATCAGATAAACGGTCCTGTACGTTTCACCTCCTCAGTGGTTGTTAGAAAACATTGAATCAAGCATTGTCTGGAATATAAGTTGTGAGGTAAAGAGGCTGCTTTATAAGATATATTTTTACCTGAAGGCTTACATCTTTAACAAGTAAACAATGGACTAAACATACATATAAAAATGTACTATTAAAGGTGGGGTAGGTAAGTTTGAGAAACCGGCTCGAAATACACTTTTTGTTATATTCCATGGAATGCTCTTAACATCCCGATAGCAATGAATATCTGAAGTGCTTTGACAAAGAATCCATAAAGAAATATCATCTGTGGAAGCCGTAGTACTGTAAAAAGCACGACCAATCATCTGAGCCGGCCCGGCTAAAATAACTGGATGGCCTACCTGCCTGTCAGCCTTCCATCTGTGCACAAACTTATCTCGTGCCCTCATTGGTCATGTGCGCGTTCGTGTGTGTTGGAGGAGGGGCTCTGTAAGGAAGTGGCAGATTTTTTCCGGTTTCAAATTCTAGCGCACTCGAGCTGGCTTCTCCAAAATTACTTACCCCACCTTTAAGTAAATATGAAAAATATAACATACATATACAAATGGACACTATAAACTTAACATGACAATATAACATAAACCTGATAACTTGTAATGAATAAATGTTCCTCTTATTTTTAGGGGTCCCACAAGCGAAGGAATTGTTTGAGGGTTTTAAACTTAAGGTTGTCTTTTTGCCCCTAGTGGCTAAAACTGGACATCACACCGAGACTCTTCTGGAACGAACCATTTGTTTAGTGTTCAAATGTATATCCAGAGTGATTGTAACCAGATGTTGTTCTCCTTTAGTGGGCAGTACTGCACAATCACTGTGAGTTTAAGACTCTACTGGATTTATTTGTATGCATTATGAATCAGGGGTTTTTCTTAACTGTAAAGGCTTGAAATTGCATTTGTTCTGGGTGACCTTTTAAATGTAACCAGATCTTTAAATTTGCTAAACTTTTCCTGTTATTTAGAAGGAAAGGAATTGTTTATTTATTTAAAAATGAAGGTTGTTTTTTTGCCCCTAGTGGCTAAAACTGCACATCACTGTGAGTCTCTTCTGGAACCTTTGTTGACGTCTAACCAGATCTAATAAATGTTACGTGTTTAAATATATATCCTGACTGGCTGTGAGTAAATGTTGTTGCTCACTCACCATTGTATCACAACTGCACACATTACATTACACTCAGTAACACTGCCTCTACTTCAATGTCTTCAGAAGTGTCACTCTTAATCACAAATGCTATAAATATAATATATATATATATAATTAAACTCACTCAGATTCAGCTGACAGGAATCCATTGCTGTGTCTCAATGTGGATCCTTATGTTAGTGTACTACATAGAGGTGTATGTAAATAATGTACTTACTTGGGAAGTGCATTCATTTCGAGTCACTATATTGTTTGTATTTGTGCAAGTCGTATTTATAAAGTCTTACATTTTTCGGCCACTGAAGAAGTAACTCCATTGCAGACAGAAAAACGTCCCAGCTGCAGTTTGGCTCGCAGTCAACAGCGTCTAATGATTAATTACTGATAGCGTGATTAGTTTGGAGTTACATCAAGTAAACAGAGAGGGAATACAGATTGAAAACGCCTCGATCGCCTCATTAACAAACACCTTCTTCACTTCTGTGTGTGTGTGTCTGGAATGTAAGTGCTTGTGACGATGCATAATGACATGCTCTTGTGTAAACACTAATTTGTGATATAGCATTTGCATATTTAGGTGATTGATTTATATGCATTCATCTAATTATTAACAGTGTGTGTGTGTGTGTGTGTGTGTGTGTGTGTGTGTGTGTGTGTGTGTGTGTGTGTGTGTGTGTGTGTGTGTATACTTTATATTTTGAAAGCCTGACGATTTGATTGTCTTAATACTTTCACAACAACTAGAGAGAGGCGTGTGTGTGTGTGTGTGTGTGGATACTTGATATTTTGAAAGCCTGACGATTTGATTTTCTTAATACTTTAAAGGGGACCTATCATGCAAAATGCACTTTTGTACGTCTTTTCTACATGAATATGTGTCCCCGGTGTTCCAGGGAACTCACCAAGTGTCAGAAAACACAACCCTCTCTATTTTCCTCCATACCCAAATCTCTAAAAAAGGGGCTGCAACGGATCTGATAAAAACTGATCCAGATTTGAACACTGTCCTGACGTCAGGACGGTGGCGCTACGGCTATTGGGCCAACTCCACCAATCAGGAGGAGACTGCCACGGCCATTGCCGTTCTAAAGCGCTGGAGACGCTGTAGTACATATGCCAGGCCAGTAGATGGTGCTGTTCTCACTGAATCTGCCCTTGCAAAAACAGAGCTAAAAAATGTCAAATTGAGCGAAATGAGGCATGGCTAAAATGCATGATCTGTTTGGTATTTTGAAAAAAAAAAAGTATAAATATGCCTTATATAGGTATGGTCCTACACTATATTATTCAAATATAGCATGATAGGTCCACTTTAACAACAACTAGAGAGAGGCGTGTGTGTGTGTGTGTGTGTGTGTGTGTGTGTGTGTGTGTGTGTGTGTGTGTGTGTGTGTGTGTGTGTGTGTGTGTGTGTGTGTGTGTGTGTGT
This sequence comes from Trematomus bernacchii, assembly GCF_902827165.1. NCBI lineage: Eukaryota > Metazoa > Chordata > Actinopteri > Perciformes > Nototheniidae > Trematomus > Trematomus bernacchii. Next base: position 340,602 of record NW_022987712.1, read on the forward strand.
GTGTGTGTGGGTGTGTGTGTGTGTGTGTGACATCGCATACTTATGTCTGTGCATGTGCTGATAAGCTCGCCTGGAGACGCTGAAGGCACTAATGTATTGTTGCGGATCAGAGAGAAACTGATTAATGAGTCGCTGGTTAGTTTTAGAGATCTGAGGAACAGATATACGCAGCTTTGGATCCGACTCTTCCTCAAAGCCCGGGTTAGAGAGCAACAAATTACATCTCAGCGGATCAGAGACTAAACTACAAAGAGGAAGAGGGGTAGTTTGCTCAGAGGGGTTGAAATGGCTTCGACACATCTTGTTTCATTTCCCCTTTAGTCGAGTCAAAGGAGCTCGCCCTCAGAAAGGCTTTTTATTCCTTATTCACACGATTCCCCTCTGATTCTCAAAGGAAAGTGGCTTTCTCTGAAAAAAGGGACAGAAAGTTGAGCTGACCTCTGGATTACCTGTGAAACTCAGCTCTGTCACCTCTTATGTTATATTCTTATATTCACCGAGGCATTTCTTTGAAGCTTCTTCGATTTCTCTTCTTCTTCCATGTTTTTATTTGAATAATCTTCGTTAGTATATAATACATGATGTCAAGGACTGTCTGTGTATGGGAAACAAATCTTCTTTTTATCTCTGAATGTGTCGTACAAAGTATTAATCTGAGAGGCTCTAGTTATAAATATGTTTTCTCTTTACAGAATTGAAAGAAATTAATTTATGTTTTTCTGTCTTTGTTTTTTTAATCAAGTGTTTCTCTGTTAGTCATGAGTTAAAGTTTAAAGGCAGGTTTCTCCTTTTCTTTACATCATTGCACAAACGGTCCAAATGGCATTTCTCCAAAAACCCACTTTGGGAACTCTGGACAGAATCAACAGAGAGTCGATCACTTTGCCTGAGTCACTCTGTCTATTCATTTATCCAATTAACAGCCAATTGAAGTGCAAACACCCACGTTTATTTTTCCCTCTTTCAGATTAACCAAATTAAACAAAGCATTAAAGGCATTTCTCTGAAGGAGCTCCACTGGAGGATGGGTTCAGGTACAGAGGAAATACAAAGAAGCTTAACTCTGGCTCAGCAAACATAACCCAGGGCATAAATAAAATGTTTATAAAGTATTTAATCTAATGCTCACGAAAAGCCTCGACTCATAGTTCACCTCATTATGGTCACAAGGTCCCATTCTTATATATTTATATATATATTTATAAAAAGGTATTGTTTAGAGACTTGCTTCTGCATTGATGAATGTAATCCATCACTGTCAGTGGGGAGACCGGTTCTTTTTATCAAATTCAGTGCAGTCGTATTGAACAGTTACATTTTGCTATTTATTATCAGCTCAAGAGTGATGAAAGTAAAAACTGTTAAAAACAGTCAAGTTAAAGGGGCCCTAAGTGTATATCAGTATGTAGTGTCTCTACTTTAAAGAGTCCTCTCCTGCTGATGTTCAGGTGTATATCAGTATGTAGTGTCTCTACTTTAAAGAGTCCTCTCCTGCTGATGTTCAGGTGTATATCAGTATGTAGTGTCTCTACTTTAAAGAGTCCTCTCCTGCTGATGTTCAGGTGTATATCAGTATGTAGTGTCTCTACTTTAAAGAGTCCTCTCCTGCTGATGTTCAGGTGTATATCAGTATGTAGTGTCTCTACTTTAAAGAGTCCTCTCCTGCTGATGTTCAGGTGTATATCAGTATGTAGTGTCTCTACTTTAAAGAGTCCTCTCCTGCTGATGTTCAGGTGTATATCAGTATGTAGTGTCTCTACTTTAAAGAGTCCTCTCCTGCTGACATTCAGGTGTATATCAGTATGTAGTGTCTCTACTTTAAAGAGTCCTCTCCTGCTGACATTCAGGTGTATATCAGTATGTAGTGTCTCTACTTTAAAGAGTCCTCTCCTGCTGATGTTCAGGTGTATATCAGTATGTAGTGTCTCTACTTTAAAGAGTCCTTTCTACAACTGAATATGTGTTTTCAGCCTCCATGCTGTCAGTCCATTAGAGAAACCATTAACTCTGTGTTTCATATTGCTGATATTTCTCATTTCCTCTCCGTTCTGCTCTGCTGCTGCTGATATGACGGACTGTTTGTAAATGCATGTTTATTCACACAAAAAAAAAGAACATCTTTTGTGTTTATTTACAAAACCTCCGCTTGCCCTTCTCATATTTATCTCCCCTTCCTCTTTGATTTATCCCATTACTACCTGCTACTAATCTAGTCTATTGATATTTTCCACTTGCTTCATCTTGTATAATCCTAACAAACTGCAGCGCCTCTTACAGTTTGTCAATCCCCCGAGCTTCTGGATTTACAGGCAGAGTGTGTTAGTGCATCCTTATCTCTTCGGGTAAATCATTCATAAGTTTGGTGTGTGCCCTTGAAGTAAATGCCGTGCTTCAGATCCATTAAGATCATCTCCAATACAGCAGAGAGTTAAAGCTCCACACGTGTTTTTTAGTGAGTGACTTCCCCAGTACGAGTTATTTCAGGCTGTTGAACTTCTGTTATTGTTGGTTAGAAAGAAACTCAAAACACAACGGAGACCAGGGGACACCAAAGAGTGACGCACACAGCTGGGAGACCAGGGGACACTAAAGAGTGACGCACACAGCTGGGAGACCAGGGGACACCAAAGAGTGAGGCACACAGCTGGGAGACCAGGGGACACTAAAGAGTGACGCACACAGCTGGGAGACCAGGGGACACCAAAGAGTGACGCACACAGCTGGGAGACCAGGGGACACTAAAGAGTGACGCACACAGCTGGAGACCAGGGGACACTAAAGAGTGAGGCACACAGCTGGGAGACCAGGGGACACCAAAGAGTGACGCACACAGCTGGGAGACCAGGGGACACCAAAGAGTGAGGCACACAGCTGGGAGACCAGGGGACACCAAAGAGTGACGCACACAGCTGGGAGACCAGGGGAAAATAAAAAGTGACGCTCACAGCTTGGAGACCAGGGGACACTAAAAAGTGATGCACACAGCTGGGAGACCAGGGGACACTAAACAGTGACGCACACAGCTGGGAGACTAGGGGACACTAAAAAGTGACCCACACAGCTGGGAGACCAGGGGACACTAAATAGTAGTGTCTCTACTTTAAAGAGTCCTCTCCTGCTGATGTTCAGGTGTATATCAGTATCTAGTGTCTCTACTTTAAAGAGTCCTCTCCTGCTGATGTTCAGGTGTATATCAGTATGTAGTGTCTCTACTTTAAAGAGTCCTCTCCTGCTGATGTTCAGGTGTATATCAGTATGTAGTGTCTCTACTTTAAAGAGTCCTCTCCTGCTGATGTTCAGGTGTATATCAGAATGTAGTGTCTCTACTTTAAAGAGTCCTCTCCTGCTGATGCTCAGGTGTATATCAGTATGTAGTGTATACTTTAAAGAGTCCTCTCCTGCTGATGTTCAGGTGAATATCAGTATGTAGTGTCTCTACTTTAAAGAGTCCTCTCCAGCTGATGTTCAGGTGTATATCAGTATGTAGTGTCTCTACTTTAAAGAGTCCTCTCCTGCTGATGTTCAGGTGTATATCAGTATGTAGTGTCTATACTTTAAAGAGTCCTCTCCTGCTGATGTTCAGGTGTATATCAGTATGTAGTGCCTCTACTTTAAAGAGTCCTCTCCTGCCGACGTTCAGGTGTATATCAGTACTAAGTGTCTCTACTTTAAAGAGTCCTCTATGTAGCTAACATTCACCAGCTAGCTTGTTAGATTGGTTATTAACTCCCCCCTGCTGATTAAAGTAAAGGGGGTTAGCCTCGAAGTTTGCAACAACTTCCGCGTTAGTTTCACTGAATCTAGACTGACCTTCAAGGTGCAACAGCTTTTCTCATTCCAGTGACAATATCTCCTTTGGGTGCAAAAACTAACAAATACAGCCTGGGTTACCCCCCTCCTTCTTTAGGGTCCCCTGGTGCCCAATGTTTCAGCTTGGATGGTTTTTTGTTGAAGCTGCAAATTAAACCTTGGTTGTCCGTTTTTCTCCAGGAAAACTAAATAAAACACAGCCGAGGCTCAAGGGAAAGGACTCTTTATCTTCAGCAAACACAAAGCAGATAAACAACAGTAATTGTTGTCTTCAGTAGACTGGGAACGTTTCCCACAGCTAACTAATTAAAGAGAAGGTAGTTCCTATATCTTCCACTTTTAGCTTGCTTATTCGATCTTACTTGTTGTTTCCCTGTTAGTCACTCCCATCAGTAACTTATTAACCCTCTCTAAACGTTCTTGTAGAGAGAGATTTTTTTTTTTCCGCCATTGAGTCGCTACTGTTTTAGAAGCTAATCGTGCTAAAGCCACCAAGGATAGTGGTCGGATAAAGGCTACCCTTAATGAAATCTAGAGAAGGACATGCTGTGCAAATCCAAGAGAGGAAAGAGGAGAGCTTGGTCCAGATTTATTAAGGATAGAAGATAAAAGCCTTGTCTTATAATGCCCTCTCATCATGAAAGATCACTGGCTAATGGACGAGCCAATGGCGTTAGCTTGTAGAGATGTGTAGATTAATGTGCTTCACCATGAGCCTACAAGGACATGTATTGCACATCTTTTATTCTAATATGGTGCAACTGTCACAAAACCTAATTTCCCTCGGGATTCATAAAGCATTTTGATTGATTGAAATTGTAACTTAACAGAAATGTCATAGTAACTTCACAACGGGGGCCCTTTAAACTTTTCTAGCACAAGATCAAACTGTAGACTGTAGTCATCTGCTGCACGTAGTTAAACTATTGATGTGTGCTGATTCTCTCGCGTCCAGGAAGAAGTTTAAAGATTAAGAGACAAATGAGTCTCTGAAAGGGTTCAAATTGGTTACTTTAATTTAAGCAGTGTGGTAGTGAAACAAACAGTGGCGTTTTTATATGTACAAAAGTGGTGGGGCACAAAAAACTTAGATGTCTATATATAAGCTTCTGCAGTGACGTGCAGTGAGGTTCATGGCTGCTGAGGCACTGGCAGGTTTACAAATATTATATTTTGACCTAAACCAAAATATAATATTATTTTCAAAAGCTTTTTTTGTCTGATGCTTCGATTAACAGACAGTTCAACAAAAGGATACCCAAAAAATGTAATTTTATCATTTAAATATTGAATTGTTCTCTTAGTAAGATCCCATTTTCAATCAAATGGCGGTCTTACCTTGACTTGAAGATGAAGTCCATTTTCCTATCCTTCTGGACAAACATTTCTATTACTTTTTTGTAAAAGTCCTCCTTATCTTCTTGTAGTTTCAAAAGTCTATCATAAATCTAATCCATAGATTTATGATAAAAAAATTATAAAAGTAGGGTAGACATGTGGATGTTATCCGGCTGATCAAAACGTGCATTTATCTAACAGGTACGTTTCCCACAGATCTTATTTCGAGCTATTTTCTAAAATCCTCTGGAGAAATCTCATTGCTTTTTTGTGCTTACTTCCTGGTTTTAGGACGCGTCACTGCAGCTCTCTCGTCTCCTCTTCACACACACCACACTTTTCGCGGCACACGTACTTACAGCCAATCAGCTCTGAATGATTTGAGATGACGTATGGTGGGGATGGTAGCTCCGTGCCCCTCTGGTCATTATTTTTTTGCCACACACATTACATTACAAAATACTCTGAGCATGCGCAGTGTAGTTTTTACAGTCACCGTTCACTTCACAGCGAGAGGAAGGGGCATAATCAGGTTTTGTCCCACATGGCTCTAAACAGCTCAATAGGCACACACTGTGACTGTAGACACACTAATTAGAAGAACACAGACTAAAACAGCAATGTACAGACGAATCAGATGATTAAACATGATCTTAAAATATATTTTATATATTTTTTTTTTTTTTTTTTTGCATTTTTGTAATCATTATTTGTAATACTTTCTGCTGACACTAGGTGGGGCTGTGCCCCACCTGCCCCTAATGACCAGTCGCCACTGGAAACAAACAAAGGGTAGTTGGGAGACAAAAGCAGATGTTGTCCCGCAGCTGGTACCAAAGCAAGAGAGCGAGCACACGTTGATTCTCCCGCCTGCATCTCTCCTTCGCTCCTCCTCTCTGGGGGCTGTGACGTAGGGGGCCGCACACCTCGGTCTTCATGTCCGAGATCGCGCATAACAGAGGATTTCGATATTTTGTATTCATTGCTCACTTCCACACGCCTTTTCTCCTCCTACTCTCTTTCATTACTTTTTATTTAATGCATTATAACGGCTGTAATCGTTACTCTAGTAATACCGGAAATGGTCATTATTTAACGGCTGAGACCGTTAGTACTGTAGCACAGGAAGTCGTCATTGTTGTCAACGTCTTTAGATACAGCTTTTCAAAATAAACTTTACTCTGAACTGTTTTCAGAATAAAACAGTTTTTAAAGCTTACTATGTGTTTACGCTAAATTACATCATTGAATATTGATTTTAATTTCTAACAAAACCAACCAATTACCTACAAGTCCCTCCATACCCTCGCCCCCCAGTACTTATCGGACCTCCTCCATCCCTACACCCCTTCTCGGAGTCTGCGGTCCTCCGACACGGGCCTGCTCTCCATCCCCCGCTCTCGCCTACGAACTGTTGGTGACAGGGCGTTCAGTGCTGCGGTCCCCACCCTCTGGAATGCACTTCCTGCCGAGATCCGTAATGCTGCCTCCCTGGACATCTTCAAATCATCATTTAAAGCACACCTGTTCACCCTGGCCCTCGGGCCCTAGCCCTTACTTGGTCCCCCGGCTTCCTTTATTTTGGTTTGCCCTTTGATTGTCTGTTTGTTTTGTTTGTCCACCATGTACAGCGACCTTGGGTCCCTTGAAAGGTGCTATATAAATATCATTTATTATTATTATTATTATTATTATTATTATTAATTAAACCATGTGTCAGCATTTCTTTCATTCAGTGAATATTTACACTTGGACAGAGAACACTGAGGAATAACTTTAGTGGAAAGTTTCATAACGAAGTTGTTTCTTGCCGTGTGGATGTCATCATGCAGCTTTTGGCAGACAGAGATGCTCCCCTGCTGCCTTCAGTTCCCAAAAAGTGTGAGAAGGGCTGTGACAGGAGCCACCTTCCCTCTGAAAACACCCCGGGGCCCGAGGAAGACGAGTCGCCACGAGTTAGACAACGTGAGGAAGAGTCCTGCGGCTCTGCAACTCTTTCCCCCGGAGAGAAACCCAAGTGACTTTTACCTCCTCCGCTGAATCCCTGGAGAGTAATGTCTGCATGAAATACTTGGTGTGATTGTGTTCCAGCTTTCAAACACATGAACAATGACTCTGAGAATAAACCGGCTCTCTTTCCTCCTGTCATCTGCACTTCAGGGGAAATCAGCAGTTTTTGCTTCAATAAACAAGATGTAATGAGTGCTGACTAATCCGTTTTAGGCTCACTTATTAAGATATGCTGATGATTATAATATTCACAGAGATGCTGAGGTTTTAATCTGCTATAATATGAAGGTAAAGTGACAGATTTGATAGTACAAATGTCATCTGAGAGACATTTCTCCTTCAGTCGTGTGACGAGGAGCTGATAGATATCACAAGTTCAGCGAGTCATTAAAGTGAGACGACACTCTGACACTGAACATGAGAGAAGCTCAGCAGGATTATGAAGTCTTAGAGGGAATCACTTGGTAGTTTATTCATCATTCATAGTTTTTAGATGAAGTTATAATATTCTGAGTTCACAGCACATCCAGACACATTGTTTTTTACTTTAGAAGATGCTTCCCATGAGAGGAACATTTTCCATTTTGTATATCAAAGGGTAGATTTGATTGTAGTCTTTATACAGTTCTTGCATTTCTGTTCAAGGTTCAAGACGAAACTACTCCAAAGAATGCTTGCATGAGTGAATTAATTAATTGACTTTAACAAATATGTTATATTTGTTAAAGATATATATATTGATAGAAAGTATTATTTGATAGCGTTATGTGTTTATATTGGCTATGTTGAATTTCTCCTTGAGTAACAGCTTTGTATAAATTAAGTGTAATTTCCCAGTGAGTGCAGATTAGACATTTGCCCTTTATACAGTAATTGACTGTGACATAGACGGATGACTTAAATTGAGAGATGTGATATGTTTGTAAAGTACAGCTATTTGAATGTAACTATGTGTACTTTGAATTTTGAATAAGAAGCAATCCAGACGATCAACCGGATCCTGTGTCTAATTCTTGCTGCTGCACTTTTCTGTTTTCTACAGATATCTTTATTGTTGCTGTGGTACCCAAGCTTTTGGGACCCGTAACAAATTGTGGGGGCTCGTTCCGGGATCTGTCTTCACAAATCAAGGGGAGCAGATCCAGAGATATCAGAACCACGAGGCCAAGGTGAGGTGACGTGACTGCGTCTGTGACGACAGCTGGTGGGTGTCCACGAGGGGAGAACAGAGCCAGGAGGGTCTTCATTCTGCCAAGGGAACCGCACTGCTACTGTGTCGAGCCACCGTACGTCGTACTTCAACATGCACATTTTCTACTTTTTGAATGCTATTTTATTTCTATTTGAGATGTTAACATTTTGAATTGTTTATTTTCTAGTCTTTTATTTCTCTAATGTACAATGCCATGTCTTTTTATGCTGTTGCAACGCCAACATGTCCCAAATTGGGATCAATAAAGTACTTCTTATCTTATCTTATGAAGTCTTTCAATAGTACGGTGTCCGACAGGTGAAAACACGCTAAAACGGTCCAAAACATTTAGCATTTTCACAAACGCGCTTTAAGTAAACCCTGCGCATGTTTCCTCAAGTTGGTGAATGTTTTCTAAATACATTTCTGTTTTATATTTGTATCGTTTCTGAAGCTGCAGAGCGTTTTTCCTGATGGAGGAGTGTTGGGCCGTTGTAGCGCGTTTGCACCTGTCGGACACCGTACGTTTGGACATCAAATGTAGAATGTCAACATTAGCTAAATGTGAAAAGATACATATATTCAACGCCCAGCCTACATTCAATAGATATGGCAGATTTAACATGTATAAGCTTTGAAACCACGACCAAAGATTGTGTTTTGTCCGTGGCAGCTTGTTTCTACTGTTGTTATCATATTCAGATTTGTCTTATTATATTATAATTATACTTCCAAGACCCTGCAAAGATGAGTAGATTTGATCTTTCTTCCTTGAGTGTTGCCTTGAGTCTGGATTTCATTATAAACAAATCCTGCCCCTCACCTCCTCTCCTGCTCTCTGAAGGTCACTGTGTTGTCCAGTGAATGTAAATGAACAGAAGATGGCTTTTCTGTGGCCGATTTGATCCAAGGTGCTTCCAACGAGAACAATTCCTGCCCCTGTGTTCAGTAAATCCCCCGGGAAAGGGAACTGTGTGACCCTGGATCAGTCAGTGCAACATGCAGAATATGATCTTGGCAATTTAAAATAAATGTTGCCGGCTCAGGTATGAAAATATGTCAGAACAACTTGAAAATGAAAGCCTTAAATTACTTTTTTCTTTTCGTATTCCATCCATGTGTTTGCGGCTGGTGTTAAAAGACAGACTGTGTGAGGAAACGGGACAAAGGGGAGTTTTAACTCAGAGTCTGAAGGCCTTTCTGCTGCATTGTGTTTCCCAGAAGCTTTCAGCTGTAACTCCAGCAGCAGCTGCAGACAGAATCCGTCTCACACGGTGACCCAAAATGCACTTTATTCTGTTCTCCAGAATTGAAAGTGTAGCTATGATTCTCTTTGTCACCTCGGGGGTTAAAGTCTTTCTCAAGGGCAAATTAAAACAGCTGTGATCTACTTTTGAAGGTCTTTTTTTACGGTGGCCGTCACTCTTTAGTGTCCCCTGGTCTCCCAGCTGTGTGCGTCACTCTTTAGTGTCCCCTGGTCTCCCAGCTGTGTGCTTCACTCTTTAGTGTCCCCTGGTCTCCCAGCTGTGTGCGTCACTCTTTAGTGACCCCTGGTCTCCCAGCTGTGTGCGTCACTCTTTAGTGTCCCCTGGTCTCCAGCTGTGTGCTTCACTCTTTAGTGTCCCCTGGTCTCCCAGCTGTGTGCTTCACTCTTTAGTGTCCCCTGGTCTCCCAGCTGTGTGCGTCACTCTTTAGTGTCCCCTGGTCTCCCAGCTGTGTGCGTCACTCTTTAGTGTCCCCTGGTCTCCCAGCTGTGTGCGTCACTCTTTAGTGTCCCCTGGTCTCCAGCTGTGTGCTTCACTCTTTAGTGTCCCCTGGTCTCCCAGCTGTGTGCGTCACTCTTTAGTGTCCCCTGGTCTCCCAGCTGTGTGCGTCACTCTTTAGTGTCCCCTGGTCTCCCAGCTGTGTGCGTCACTCTTTAGTGTCCCCTGGTCTCCCAGCTGTGTGCGTCACTCTTTAGTGTCCCCTGGTCTCCCAGCTGTGTGCGTCACTCTTTGGTGTCCCCTGGTCTCCCAGCTGTGTGCCTCACTCTTTGGTGTCCCCTGGTCTCCCAGCTGTGTGCGTCACTCTTTGGTGTCCCCTGGTCTCCCAGCTGTGTGCCTCACTCTTTAGTGTCCCCTGGTCTCCCAGCTGTGTGCCTCACTCTTTAGTGTCCCCTGGTCTCCAGCTGTGTGCGTCACTCTTTAGTGTCCCCTGGTCTCCCAGCTGTGTGCGTCACTCTTTAGTGTCCCCTGGTCTTCGTTGTGTTTTGAGTTTCTTTCTAACCAACAATAACAGAAGTTCAACAACCTGAAATAACTCGTACTGGGGAAGTCACTCACTAAAAAACACGTGTGGAGCTTTAACTCTCTGCTGTATTGGAGATGATCTTAATGGATCTGAAGCACGGCATTTACTTCAAGGGCACACACCAAACTTATGAATGATTTACCCGAAGAGATAAGGATGCACTAACACACTCTGCCTGTAAATCCAGAAGCTCGGGGGATTGACAAACTGTAAGAGGCGCTGCAGTTTGTTAGGATTATACAAGATGAAGCAAGTGGAAAATATCAATAGACTAGATTAGTAGCAGGTAGTAATGGGATAAATCAAAGAGGAAGGGGAGATAAATACGAGAAGGGCAAGCGGAGGTTTTATAAATAAACACAAAAGATGTTCTTTTTTTTCGTGTGAATAAACATGCATTTACAAACAGTCCGTCATATCAGCAGCAGCAGAGCAGAACGGAGAGGAAATGAGAAATATCAGCAATATGAAACACAGAGTTAATGGTTTCTCTAATGGACTGACAGCATGGAGGCTGAAAACACATATTCAGTTGTAGAAAGGACTCTTTAAAGTAGAGACACTACATACTGATATACACCTGAACATCAGCAGGAGAGGACTCTTTAAAGTAGAGACACTACATACTGATATACACCTGAACATCAGAAGGAGAGGACTCTTTAAAGTAGAGACACTACATACTGATACACACCTGAACATCAGCAGGAGAGGACTCTTTAAAGTAGAGACACTACATACTGATATACACCTGAACATCAGCAGGAGAGGACTCTTTAAAGTAGAGACACTACATACTGATATACACCTGAACATCAGCAGGAGAGGACTCTTTAAAGTAGAGACACTACATACTGATATACACCTGAACATCAGAAGGAGAGGACTCTTTAAAGTAGAGACACTACATACTGATATACACCTGAACATCAGAAGGAGAGGACTCTTTAAAGTAGAGACACTACATACTGATACACACCTGAACATCAGCAGGAGAGGACTCTTTAAAGTAGAGACACTACATACTGATATACCCCTGAACATCAGAAGGAGAGGACTCTTTAAAGTAGAGACACTACATACTGATATACACCTGAACATCAACAGGAGAGGACTCTTTAAAGTAGAGACACTACATACTGATATACACCTGAACATCAGCAGGAGAGGACTCTTTAAAGTAGAGACACTACATACTGATATACACCTGAACATCAGCAGGAGAAGACTCTTTAAAGTAGAGACACTACATACTGATATACACCTGAACATCAGCAGGAGAGGACTCTTTAAAGTAGAGACACTACATACTGATATACACCTGAACATCAGCAGGAGAGGACTCTTTAAAGTAGAGACACTACATACTGATATACACCTGAACATCAGCAGGAGAGGACTCTTTAAAGTAGAGACACTACATACTGATATACACCTGAACATCAGCAGGAGAGGACTCTTTAAAGTAGAGACACTACATACTGATATACACCTGAACATCAGCAGGAGAGGACTCTTTAAAGTAGAGACACTACATACTGATATACACCTGAACATCAGCAGGAGAGGACTCTTTAAAGTAGAGACACTACATACTAATATACACCTGAACATCAGCAGGAGAGGACTCTTTAAAGTAGAGACACTAGATACTGATATACACCTGAACATCAACAGGAGAGGACTCTTTAAAGTAGAGACACTACATACTGATATACACCTGAAGATCAGCAGGAGAGGACTCTTTAAAGTAGAGACACTACATACTGATATACAGGAGGACTATTTGATGTCTTTTGATCTTGTGTTTGTTTATTAAACTTCAGAGGATGTCCCAATTTCTCAAAGATGTCACATAGACTAAAACACATCCTTTATTCACCCAGTCAGATTATGTAACAGGTTTTTCTAATGAAGTTCACAGCGAAACATTTCCAAAGTGAGTTATATTAGAGAGATGACAGGACCTCATTTGTATTCGCTCCTCTGAGGCCTCTGGAGCGAGAGGGTGAATCCACCTGAAGAATTCACTTGAACAAATGAAGTCTGGACGGTGACAGAGAGGGGAAAGGATTGCCAAAGAAAGAAAGAAAAAGGGGGAACTTTTGGAAATTAGCCTTGGGGGACCGTCATGGCACTTTGATGAATGTCTTGTGCTCAGAGAGGAACTAAAGCTGTTTTCATCAGAGGGATGATCCTCAGCAGGTTTCAGGCCCCGCGGCCACGAAGGGGCTTCAAAACTTTTAGTGTGATCTGAATTAAGTCTCTTTCCAAGACAAATGCACATTCAATTAAAACATTCAGAATAGACAACATACAGCAAAGACATGCAGCATTCATACGTACATAAAATAATAATAAAATAAAATGCAGGAAATAATTAAATTAGTAGAATATTGATTCAAAATCAATCGTTGAGCTTCCGGTCGCAAAACAATAGTCCATTCCACCTGTCTTTGTTTTTCTTCTGTTCCCTTCAGTGTTTACTTCCTGTCTGTCTTCTTCTGCTGTTCCCTTTAGTGTTTACTTCCTGTCTGTCTTCTTCTGCTGTTCCCTTCAGTGTTTACTTCTTATCCGTCTTCTTTCTGCGGATTGATGTCTCTTGATTAGAGTGACCTCCTTAGCAACGGTCTATTAGTGAAAAATAACAGACCTCTGGAATGTCAAAATTGACCAATCAGAATCGAGTATTCAACTAAGCCATGTAATAAAGTGGAGAGAAACAAAAAAAGTGAAAAATATGATGTTGGTTTCATATTTCATTTCTGTTCAGGCAGTTTCAGGCCTCAGTTATAATAAGCCTATATCAGACACAACATGTCCCACATGGAGATGAAAGGGCGTCTCATTCTGTATCTGGGTCTCACTTTATCTCTGAATCTCATGCATACACACTTTCTGTTCAAACCATTTCTGGGCTGATGCACTCATTCATGTTATTCTAAATTACTGATGCCGTGTTTACGCTCTGCTGGCTCCCCGAAAGAAGTGAAACAAGAAATATAAAATGAGATCCAGTGAGGCAGACGGTGCTTACAAGCCGTAGCATTTAAAAAAGTTCCAGCTGGGCTCTGTGTAGTTTTTTTTAAGATTATTAGCATTGAAGTTTTTTCACCTTCAATAGATTCAAACTTTTAATTAATGACTTTTAACCCGGGGATAAAACTGCTTTGATTTCAGGCACATTTTGAAGGAAGTTCACTAAACTTTACTCAGCAGAGGAAAGAGTCGCAAAGAAAATACTCTCACATGTGCAAATGTCCCGAAATACAGTAATAAACTTTATTAGGAAAACTTGAAAGTCAGGTGGATTTCTACATACAGTAAGCAAATGATCTTCACTGGGATGATTTTCCTACCAATAAAAATGTTTTCATATAAAATGTCTTGTTTTCTAAGGTCACATTGTTCTGTTGTTGCGCATAATAAACACAAGTAAAAAATATACTTAAAGAGATGTTTTTATGGGCGTTAAAGTCACCACCATGATTATGGGTTGTCCTCTCTGTCCTCAATATCCAAAAAATAACCTGCCAGACAGAGGGTGATCTGTCTTGGTTTTTGGAAAAAGTTATAAAAAGATCAACACCAGTGTCCTCAGCGGTATTTCCGAAAACACAGAAATATGAATAAGCAATCTAAAACGTCAGATTTGCATAATAATATGTTGAATCTAGACACTCCAATATTCGCCTGATGAAACTCTGATTGAAGGACGTGCTCCGCCTCCTCCGTCGTCCAACACACACACACACACACACACACACACACACACACACACACACACACACACACACACACACACACACACATACACATACACATACCACACTACACACACACACACACACACACACACACACACACACACACACACACACACACACACACACACACACACACACACACACACAATCTGCAGACACCTGAAAACACTCAAGTGTTTCTAGGTCAGCGGTAAGGAGAGCGCTGATGTGTTTGGTTGATGAATCACTCGCTGCACAGACGTTCATTTAGAAAGATTTAATTTTAATTTCAATGTCTATGGATAATATATGCAGCAATTATTTAAAATACCGGGTTTAAAGTAGTTCAGAGTATATCTGGTATTTTTGTTCCAAGATTCGATGACATTTTGGTGAGAAAGAAGGTTTTTGAGTAAGTAAGAAAAGACTTGGGTCAAGTTTTAAATCCATGAAAAAATGTGTGTATTCAAAATGTGCTTTAATGTAATGAGTGTGCAGAAAGGCAGCCTGCGGATGCATGAACTGACAAAGGATACGCATGAAAGCAATAAGATAATTCAAGTGTGACCAACGTCTATATCTCAGGTTGCTCATTTGTATGTATATGTGTCACGTTCACAGGTACAGATTTGAACCCAAGAGCACGACAGAGATTCAACCAATGGTCAAAAAGTTCAGTGTAATCAAGTGAGGAACAGGCAATGTTAAAACCAAGCAATCCAGCTGCAAACCATCCAATAAAGGGGGCGGAACCAGCACCAGAGTTGGGTGTAACGCGTTACAAAGTAACGCGTTACTGTAATAATATTACTTTTGTCGGTAACGGAGTAGTGTAACGCGTTACTTTTATAATTCAGTAATCACACTACAGTTACTAACATTGCCCCGACACGCGTTACTTCGTTACTTTTATAAAATCAGTCATAATCACACTGACAGACAAGAGGGGTTTCCGCCGCAGGTTTATATGTACGTAATCTGCGCGACTTGCGCGTCCACATCTCCACGTGCAGTGCTGCATAAACATGGCTGAGTCAGCGATAACTTTCGAGGGGTGGAGGTATGCCCATTATTTTGAGTTCGTCCGAAGAATAGACAGGAATGTGACGGTGAGGTGCAAACTGTGTCCAGGCCAGAAGCTGTTATCCACTGCTGCAAACACCACGTCAAGCCTCAACAAACACCTGCAAAGAACACATGCTAAGGTGAAGCTAATAGCTAAGGACCGGACCCCCGAACCCAGAGTGAGGATGTTGTGAGTGCACCGCCGCAAGAATTTGGAGGACCGGTAACCAAAGCAGAGATGGACAGGCTTGTAGCATCCTTCATAGTAGAGGTAATGTTGCCCATTTGCACAGTGGAATCACCATCGCATCGTTCAGAGATATACTGCGCAAAATACAGATAGCAGGAGACAGAGGACAGCCATGGTCAGAGCTATCTGGATCAGTCTTATGCGACAATGGAAACTGAACTAAAGAGAACATTTGAAACTTTAGCAGTCTGCGTGATCTGCCTGTAGGGAGGGGCGGGCCGGCCCTGAGAGTAAAGTAACGAGTAAAGTAACGAGTAAAGTAACGAGTTACTTTATGTAGAGAGTAACGAAGTAGTGTAATATATTACTTTTTTTTAAAGTAATAAGTAATATGTAATATATTACTTTTTTTTAGTAACGACCCCATCTCTGACCAGCACAGGTGAGAGTGAAGTGGTATATATACTCTGTGGAGCTAATGAGGGAATGAGTGGCAGGTGAGGGGGATGAGTGCAAGATCCTGGAGACAGGAGAGACAAGTGTTATCGCATTGTAATGTTTGATGGATCCTGGCAGGGTTTTAAGAGCTTCACGAGAACACCTTCATCAGAATGAACCCGGATCAGCATTCAGGTTGAACCCCCGAATCCTCTCTGACCCCAACAAGCTGAGATCCATCATGTCGGTGTCTGCAGACTGTGTGTGTGTGTGTGTGTGTGTGTGTGTGTGTGTGTGTGTGTGTGTGTGTGTGTGTGTGTGTGTGTGTGTGTGTGTGTGTGTGTGTGTGTGTGTGTGTGTGTGTGTGTGTGTGTGTGTGTGTGTGTGTGTGTGTGTGTGTGTGTGTGGGTTAGCATGCTTTCTTAAAACGTTGCATTTGTCACAATCAGTTTGAGTGTGTTGCAGACTGAAGGGAAAGTCAATGAGTTGAGGAATTGTTTGATTCTCTGTCTGTTACTTTAGATGGAAATAAGGAGCCACTCCCCACGCCCCTCTGAGAGACATTTGGTTAAAAAGAACACAATGGTGCTCTAGGAGTGGATTTTACATAATAGGTGACCTTTAAAGCGAGCTGAAGGAGCGAGGAATCTTTTTTATTTAACATCACATTAGACTCATTATCTCTTATTATTCTGCTTTGTATCCTCTGCAGCTCTGTGATTTCAAGGTTCAAGGTTCTTTATTTTGTCATACGACCATAGCTACAGTGTAGTTATGCCGATGAAAATCTTAGGTCACAGGCTTCTCCACCAGTGCAACACAATAACACAGATAAACAGAAAAATATAGTTCAAGTAAATAGTAGATAGTAAATACAAAAAGAAAAAAAGTGAAATAGTGAAATAGTGCAATAAGAGTCTATATGCAAGTTATTGGAATATGATATATTAGATAAATAGATAAATAATTTCTAAGTAGCAGATGAATGTTATGGATGTTGTGTCAACAGATTTGACCAGATGCTGCGTTGTCTCCGGGACTCTTGGCTCAGTTTGTCGTGTGTTGGGTCTCAGCTGGAGGTCAGTCTGCTGTGTGTTAATGCCTTCTGATCTCAGTTATAATAGGAAATTAGTGCTTCTCCGACTTTTAAACCTCAAAAAGATAGTGATGTCATTTTGTAAAGCAATTCATCACAGCGCTCTGCTGCAGAGATTAATGCAGAGAGAAGATTCCTGCCTAATTCTCATATCGACCCGGTCGTCGAACTCTCCTCGTTCATTAAGAATCAGAAAAAAACAGCTGAGTCATGGTTCTCTAAATCTGCTTTTTTACATATTTGGTGCTTTGTAACTTTACTTGTTAACAATTAGGATGGTTTGTGACTAAATGCTATTCTGCAGAGCTATACAGTATAAAACGCATTTTTTAAATCAGATTTTATTTTTTAATCTCTTTTTATTTGTATGTTTTCAAAAACAAACAATGATATTAAGAAAGTGTGTATTTGAATACATTTTATCTATTAAACATTTTTTTTTCTTTTGCATATATTGTGTATTTATTTTGCCTTTTTCTTAGATTAATTTACAAAGTTGACTGTGAGACATATGGCGGCCAACAGGTGCAAAACACTTACATTATAAAAATCGTGCTGCAGCTTCAGAAACGATGTTTATATTGAACCGTTTTCCAAACGCTGCTGTGTTTTGGGCCCATTTGTGTTTTTATATTTGCACGTTTCTCCTACTTTAAAGGGGACCTATCATGCAAAATGCACTTTTGTACATCTTTTATACATGAATATGTGTCCCCGGTGTTCCAGGGAACTCACCAAGTGTCAGAAAACACAACCCTCTCTATTTTCCTCCATACCCAAATCTCTAAAAAAGGGGCTGCAACGGATCTGATAAAAACTGATCCAGATTTGAACACTGTCCTGACGTCAGGACGGTGGCGCTACGGCTATTGGGCCAACTCCACCAATCAGGAGGAGACAGCCACGGCCATTGCCGTTCGAAAGCGCTGGAGACGCTGTAGTACATATGCCAGGCCTCTAGGTGGTGCTGTTCTCACTGAATCTGCCCTTACAAAAACAGAGCTAAAAAATATCAAATTGAGCAAAATGAGGCATGGCTAAAATGCATGATCTGTTTGGTATTTTGAAAAAAGAAAAGTATAAATATGCCTTATATAGGTATGGTCCTACACTATATTATTCAAATATAGCATGATAGGTCCACTTTAAATGTTTTCTGTTGGCCACCGTAGAGAGAGATTTATGAACAATAACTCCACTTTACCTGTTCTGTGCAAATAGTAATTACAACATAATGAATAAACATAGACTCTAGTTGACCTCCACATCAATTCATAATTCAAAATAACTTATGGAGGCTGATGCTGGAACACCTGTCTAAGATCCTCCATGTTTGTTCACCCTCTAACGTGTATTCCATCAGCATGCTTTGAAGCGAGGAAATAAAACTAAATTCACACAGGAGAATAATCTGGCTTTGGCTCGATGCTCCTGAAGCTGTCAGAATGGAGGTGTAAGTTAATTAAAAAATGACAGAGGAAGCTAGAGATGCTGGTATTTGAGTGTAACTTTTATCCAGGTCAGCAAACTCCAAAGCAATTTCTCAAAATAAGACAAGTCTAGTGTTCCTCGGGAAGTGAGTGTTTATAAACCTGAACAGAACAGGAAATGAAGGGAAGTGTTGGGTTGATTAATGAGTTGCTGCAGTGGACAAAAATGCAAGTGAAAGTGAAGGACTGATGTGCAAAAGGAAGGTGAGGATCAGGACTACTTTCTCTGATTAACTTCCAATCGGGAGACGTCAAGAAACCTTTTCCAGAATCTGGACTTTTAAACCTATAGAAGTGTCTTTAAGCTTCTCGGAGAAGAGTTACAGAGCAGTGTTAGATGTGAATAGTTCAATTCAAAGCAGCGGTATAAAAAAAAGTCTTCAGTCTGGATTCAAAAGGAACTGAAGGTTTCTGGGAGTTTGTTCTAGATGTTTGGAGCATAACAACTGTACGCTGCTTCTCCAGATTTAACAGTAAAGTGTAAGGGTCGTTACACCTCGATCCTCTCTTTACGTGAAACTGGATCTATAACTCATAAAACCTCTGCTGGAGATAATATGTTTTGATCCAGTTTGTTGCAGTTTTCCTTATCGTTCAGTCACACACACAGCAACAGTAACGGATGAAAACGTCTCTGATGGCAGAGATCCCAGATCAGGACTGCCTCCAAATCTAACAGATCTTCAGGCCAAAAGACATCCAGCCAACAAATGTCAGCCAAATCTGTGTGGTTCGCTTATTTCTAACAAATCCTATTACTGCTGCCGCTGCTGGATGGAAACTCCAAACTAAATCAGACTTGGCATGTTTGAAATGAAAAAAGCCTCAATAGTGTGTGTGCATGCTGATGCTTTCACACACCTTCATCTTGTCCTTCATATATATTCACTTTGTTTTATGGGGTTTTATATTGTTTATATTGTTGCATCGACTCATCTGTCAGAGAGAAACCATTATTTTTTCATTTATTTTTATTTTGTGATCATACATTTTACCTCCTTGTTTCCATTAACCTGATAACATGTTATATTTTGCTGCATGTACCTTTTAAAGTTCTTAACAAATAATCTGAGGGGAATTTCTTGTTGTTTGTTTTGAACTTGTGATGTGTCATTTTGTAAAGCACTTTGAGCTGCATGTGTTGTATGAGAAGTGCTATATGAATAACGCTGTATTATTATTAGTTATCTTTTGTGCAGCAGTCAGTACGAAGGGTCTAGCTGCTTCCAGCAAATGGTATCTAACTTTTCATAATCTTGAATTATCCTGGAAGATGTTCTACTAAATAAACTCAGTGGTACATTTAGTAAAGGTGACTTTTTGTGTTCAAGGTTCAATCTTCAATGTTCCCCCGGTGTAGTTCCTGATTTCCTGTCTCTGGATTTTCCTGTCCTTGTTTTTTCGTTCTGCTGTTTTCTTTTCCCTTAGCTTTTGACCTGCTCCTTCTCTGTTTTCAGAGTTTTCCTGATCAGCTTAAATAAAGCTCACTTTTGCTTACATATACCCGCCTCTGTATAACAAATCAGCTCTGGCTGGAAGAGAACTCACTTCTCCAAACAGCAGCTTCTCCTTGAAAAACTGGACACGCTGTACATTATGTATTTTTAATTTAATATTCCATTCCCTGCACTCTTAATGGAAATAATATCCTGCTTTATATTTGTAAGGTTTCAGCGTTAGAGTCCTTCTAGTTTATTGTTTTGTGTTTATTCTTGTGACCTTTTATTTTGGTATTGACTCTCCCCTCTCTTTTCAGGTGTCTACACTTCCTGTCCTTGTGTGTCACCTGCCAGCTTGATTGTTGTCTCCTGCTCCTGATTGTTTCCACCTGTGTCCCATTACCTATTGTGTGTATATATAGCCCTTCTCTCCTTTTGTCTTTTGTCGGTTCGTCTTGTCTACACATCAAGTCATGTCTGTATACTCTCGTGAACTATTGAGCAACCCAGTGGAACCTAGAGATCTTATGAGAATCCTAGTTGATCCTAGTAATCTTTTACTTTGAAAAGTATTTTGTAAAATAAAATATATTTTTGATGTCAAACCGAATCGTGCATCTGAGTTCCTGTGAGTCCTTCCTGTCAATATTGTGTCTAAAACCCTTCAATAGTGTTTGAATTCTAGTATTGTTTATTCCTAGTCTTTAATTTCTACTCATGTGCATTGCCTTGTTTTGTTTTGTTGTTTTTTATGCTGCTGCAACGCAAACATTTTACAAATTGGGATCAATAAAGTACCTCTTATCTTATCTTATCTTAACTTATTGTTTTCTGCATTTGGTTCCACCCAGCTCTGTGACAGTTGTGTAGAAAACGGACGAACAGACAGACCCAGACTCCTTCAGTCTGAGTTAGAGGTGTGAGAAGCAGACAGAAACACACCTGGAGGTATTGTGTTTTTCCCGCTGGGTAACAAACACACTGTCTCCTGAAATCTCCCACCTGACAGAGAGAAGTGAAGCCAGAACAGACTGAATCAGGAAGGAGACATCACGTCTGTGTCACCGTGAATAAAGTCCCCGCAGCTGCATGTAGGCGAGCGTGTTTATTAAACAACAGGTAAACGGTGGCAGGAAATCTCCGCCATGTGGATATTGATAGACTCTCAGATGTTGGTTTTAATTATGAGTGGTTTCACTGTAACTGAGCAACAAGAGCATCTGCTGAATCCAGATGGTACGCTTTGTTGTCATCATTACGAACACGATGGCACTCTGTCTCCCTCATCAAAGATACGTTTGTGTCAGAATATCTTACAAAAAACTGTGTTTCACTTTAATCAACATCCCTCTACTCGCCCGTCTACTTCTGCACCTTACTTCATATTTCTTACTTTAATTAAAACCAAATAGTTTGGGACATGTTTCTTGCAACCCTTTAGTTATTTATTCAGTTGTCTTCAAAGGTAAGGGAAATATTCATCTTGCATAAATACTGAATAAGGTGTACATGTTTAATTTACCATCATTTCAAATGGTAAAGTTCACGTTAACGGTAGATTGCTTTGTGAACATAAACAGCATACTCCTGTCTAACTGGCCATCTTTTAAATAAAGAATTACATATCTGTCGCATCTCTAAAGTTATTTAAATACTGTGTGTCTCATAGGGTTAAAAAGCACAAATATAACATGTATTTTATCCAAATTACGACATATATTTCCAGTCAGTTTGGATCATTTTGCACCAGATATCTCAACATTTGACAGTCAGGTGTCGTGAGATGTGTAACAGATGATGATGGATGGTATCACTTTATTTGGTGACTTTGCTTGGCAGCGTCAGTTGAAGCCAACTCCCGACAGCATCCAGAAAAAGCAAATGAAAATTCTCCATGATCCATGAAGATGAACGCTCGTGTGTTTGTTTGCCTCCCTGACATTTCTCTGGTGCCATTTTGAGGACTGGCCGGACACACTTCACATTTCAGCTCCATCAGTGAGCCGTAGAATCATCAGTGTGTGGTTTAGTGAGACTCGTTCCCAATAAAAGTGTATGCTAAACTTCTTGTTCCATCATTTTTAAATAAAGAAAACAAACAAACAATGACTTAGCAAGACCATAAGGCATACAGCAGGTGGACTACATATAAACCACACACAGGTGACAATTCCAGGAAGTGCAATTAGAAAGAAACACGGTAAACAATTAATGAACTCAAGCAAAATTAGCATTTTGGCTCCGACAGTGTTTTTTTTGCATTCAAATCTGTTGTATTTTGAAAATTACCACTACAGCCCTAATATTTGTATCATCGGTTTTGGGCACGTGCATTTTGCTCTGCATCAGCCAATTGGATCGCTGCTCCCTTTCTGCAAATTGGACCGAGGAACTCATCGACAAAAACACACCTTAGCTACATAAGTAGAGACACTACATACTGATATACACCTGAACATCAGCAGAAGAGGACTCTTTAAAGTAGAGACACTACATACTGATATACACCTGAACATCAGCAGGAGAGGACTCTTTAAAGTAGAGACACTACATACTGATATACACCTGAACATCAGCAGGAGAGAACTCTTTAAAGTAGAGACACTACAAACTGATATACACCTGAACATCAGCAGAAGAGGACTCTTTAAAGTAGAGACCGACATACTGATATACACCTGAACATCAGCAGGAGAGGACTCTTTAAAGTAGAGACACTACATACTGATATACACCTGAACATCAGCAGGAGAGGACTCTTTAAAGTAGAGACACTACATACTGATATACACCTGAACATCAGCAGGAGAGGACTCTTTAAAGTAGAGACACTACATACTGATATACACCTGAACATCAGCAGGAGAGAACTCTTTAAAGTAGAGACACTACAAACTGATATACACCTGGACATCAGCAGAAGAGGACTCTTTAAAGTAGAGACACTACATACTGATATACACCTGAACATCAGCAGGAGAGGACTCTTTAAAGTAGAGACACTACATACTGATATACACCTGAACATCAGCAGGAGAGGACTCTTTAAAGTAGAGACACTACATACTGATATACACCTGAACATCAGCAGGAGAGGACTCTTTAAAGTAGAGACACTACATACTGATATACACCTGAACATCAGCAGGAGAGGACTCTTTAAAGTAGAGACACTACATACTGATATACACCTGAACATCAGCAGGAGAGAACTCTTTAAAGTAGAGACACTACAAAACTGATATACACCTGGACATCAGCAGAAGAGGACTCTTTAAAGTAGAGACACTACATACTGATATACACCTGAACATCAGCAGGAGAGGACTCTTAAAGTAGAGACACTACATACTGATATACACCTGAACATCAGCAGGAGAGGACTCTTTAAAGTAGAGACACTACATACTGATATACACCTGAACATCAGCAGGAGAGGACTCTTTAAAGTAGAGACACTACATACTGATATACACCTGAACATCAGCAGGAGAGGACTCTTTAAAGTAGAGACACTACATACTGATATACACCTGAACATCAGCAGGAGAGAACTCTTTAAAGTAGAGACACTACAAACTGATATACACCTGGACATCAGCAGAAGAGGACTCTTTAAAGTAGAGACACTACATACTGATATACACCTGAACATCAGCAGGAGAGGACTCTTTAAAGTAGAGACACTACATACTGATATACACCTGAAAATGAGAATTAGCAATCAGCATATGATACTAATGCGCTTTTTGGCTTAATTGAAGCATTAATATCTGCACTGTTCTTTTAGTTTGCATCTTAATGGTTGATTGCACTTGTTGTAAGTCTCTTTCGATGAGACGATCTGCTAAATGAAATGTAATGTGCATTGACAGCAACAGCAGCAGTGTCCAGAAACAGCATGAGCCAAGAGAGGAACATAAAAAAACTCCTGATGAAAGTCAGAAAATGTCATTTAAACCACGGTATCACGTAAAAATGCACACTTTTACTGTATCGTATGTCCAGTTGTTAAGTTCTTCACGAGTCGCCATTCCTCAAAACATCCAGGAATGAAGTGATCTCCACTATAACTCTTCCTTATGAAAAATGTGGCCATGATTCATCTTTAAACTTTTACAGCTGAACATTTACAAGCCTCTCGCTGTGTTCAAACTGTGTCTCACTAAACATCTCTCAGGCAGAAAGCAGCTTGTTTCTGAAGCTGAAGTGGTTTGGAGTCGGGCTGTAATGAAAGACGACAGATCCATCCGTCAAACGCTCTCAGCTCGAGGACACTGATTCATTTCTCTGACTCCGTGGGAGAAAATAAAAACGTTAACTCTGTTTGAAAAGGTTCCAGGCAATGAGAGAGAACTGGATATTAAAAAACACCTCATCCCATCGTCTGCAGAGGAGTACAACGTACACGACTCAATGAAGTGGAGAACAAGTACAAAGTAGTATAAACTGAAAATACTTTGGTAAGGTAACACACAATTGTGCAGTAATCGAGTAAATGTACTTTATTACTAAAAGCTATCAATTAACAGCAAAAGCATTTAGTCCCATATTTAAGTTGAAAATCCTTGAAAAACTAACTAGAATATCTGTGTGTGTGTGTGTGTGTGTGTGTGTGTGTGTGTGTGTGTGTGTGTGTGTGTGTGTGTGTGTGTGTGTGTGTGTGTGTGTGTGTGTGTGTGTGTGTGTGCAGCTGCGACGCTTCAGGGACTCCATCCTTCAAAACGCTGCGTTCACTGACTGCATCAAATGGATCTGACAGGCTCTTTCTCTCTCGTTTCCTTTGCTTCCAGCGCATCGAGACACTCTGTTTCCTTTCTGCCGGAAGGAAACAAACTGGTGTTTCCCACAAAGAGCATCAACGAGTTGTTCAAAGGAACATCCTGAGTGTTTATGTGTAAATAAAGTAAAGCAGGCAGGTATTCCCAGGCAGAGATGGCAACAGTACACACATCCTTTACTCAAGTAGAAGTACAGATACTCGTGTTTAAAAATACTCTGGTGAAAGTAGAAGTACTGACTAAACTTCTTTACTCAAGTAAAAGTAAAGAGGGCTTTGAAATGTACTTCAGTAAAAAGTACCCATAACTAGCAGCTGTTTTAAAGAGTACCTGACCTCCCTTTATATTAATAGAACAATAATGTCATTGTTAGCTAATGAATGTTTCCATGCTGAACAACGGCAACATGACAACGTTTTCATTGGTCCCTCTTCTTTAGAGAAGACCAGGAAATGATGGATACACGGATCGTGTTCAAATCAATAGGCACGCAATGACTCTAAATAATAATGATCACGCCACCAAACACACATTCAAACTAAAGGAACCAGCCTGTTTGGGAAATGTAAGAAATAAATTGATGTCTACCAATCTTAGGGTCAGTGGTTCGATTCCCAGCATGTATAAGCGAACTTTGGCGAGAGGCAATGATGGTATTTGAAATGGGAACGAGAAAACAGGATACATTACATCCAGACATCTTTTTGATCACTAACTCCAAATCAATGCAGTATTGTTTGTACTACACTCAGAGAGTAGAGGTCAGTGTACATAATAGGTTAGCCTTTAACTAAGAAAATGTGAATATGGTTTAATAATTACACAACAAGTTAGAGTTTTAAATTACATGCTGCACAAGGTACAGTGTTAGAACAACAAGTACCTGTATACAAAACAGGAAACACTTCTAAGGTGTTTATTTTTTGCAGCTCAGGGTGGTTAAAAGGAGAAAGCTGTTTTATCAGAGTGAGAGCACGCCGGGGGAAATGTAAAGCTGTAGATCTGGTGCTTCAGGTGCTGTGAGAGGATAAAAGGCTGCAGATATAAGAAGGTCTCCTTATCAATGTCTCGGTATTAAATAGAAACGAGCATTTTCCTCCTCTGGTACAAAGAGGAGCGTCCCAGAGATTAAAAGGAAAGCCATGGGGAGTAGATTAGAAATATGGACCACTTTATTTTTTTGAAGTAAAAAGGTAATGTTGGGCTATAAAGGAACTACAGCACGGTCACATGACTTCACCTCACCACCGCTAAGCTCAAGGCGGCAAATGTTGGGCGTGATGGCGTTGAGTGGGGAATTTACGGACGTATTTTGTGTTGTAGAATAAAAATCTCTTAAGCTTGTGTTAACCACAGACCGTATTTAAGGCTAACAACCAAAAACACATACAGAAAACCATTGACCTCCAGACCAGGGAACATACAGTATGTATTTGCTGATTTATTTTGTTGGTTTACGTTCGTTTTTTAATCCATTTATTTCACTTTCATGCTGCTCCTTTTATGCTGCAATGTTTATGTCCAATTTTCTTTGACTTGTCTTCACCTTCAAATCTTCCCTCGCACTCACAAGAAAAACAACATCAATTGTATAAAAATGTTTGTTATAATGAAAGTAACTTTTTGACTCCCGAACTGAAGGGAAAAGTGGTGTAATTAGTGAGAGTCAATCAAAAGACTGAAAGAAAAGTGAACTCTAATCAGGGGCTTATTAGAGGTGATATAAAGGAGGCTGGGAGAAACAACAATAGCTTGATGAAGACGGATGATGGAGCAATCAGCTGTTGTTGTCAGAAGGTGATTGAAACCACTTTGGATGAATAAATTACAGGATCACAAAGACGACACCTGAAAAAATCAAATTAACTTTATGTCTTTGTTCTGTTTTTGTGTTTCTCTGAAGGATTAAGTTTCACAGTTTATGTTAAACTTAAAACGAGCTCTTTATAACGGCCTTTAGATCTTAAATATACCATAACGTTTTCTCAATCAAATTATTTTTACAAGTTATATCACTTCACGGAGAGGAAGAGATTTAGGGACACCTGTGACCATTTTTGGGAGATACAGTATGACCAATGGTGATGTTTTTGTGAGTTCTGATATTAAAAGCAGAATAAAATAGGAATTGTAAGAAAAAAATAATTCAGACTTTTTTTCTGAATTTCTCTGACTTTTGAGAAGAGTCATCATTTTGAGAAATAAAATCTGACTTTTGGGGAAAAATGTAATTCTGAGAAAAAAGTTAGAACTGTGTAAAAAAGTCAGAAGTGTAACATTGTCAAAATTGTAAAAAAATAAATGAATCTACCTTTCTTTCAAGATTTGTCTGAATTCTGTGAATAAAGTCAGGAATGTGAAATAGAAAACTGAATTTTGAGAAAAGTCAACATTTTGAGGAGAAAGTCAGAAATTAGAAAAATATTCAGACTTCTGAGAAAAGTCAGAATTTGAGAAAAAGTCAGAAATATCAGGACACATTTAGAATCCTGAGAATGTTTTACTTTTGACAGGTCTTAAAAAAAATTGTTCACATGTCGCCCAAATCCTCTTCCGTCACATTGTACCTGTTGGGGAAACTTCTGAAGCAATTGGAGTCAGGACTCTAATGGCACATTTCCACTACACGGTCGGCCTCGGCCACGCTCGGTACGGCTCGGTACGGCTCGGTACGGCTTGGCCTTAACAGGGCCGACTCACTTCATGCTGCGCTTCCATTACAGTTTAGGAACTGGGGTAGTTACTATAGTAACGCAGTGTAGGCGGAGCCGTGACGTCATCTTCAATGAGAACTCCAGAAACACAACACAGCCGTTAGCTGTTAGCACTCAGAGCTCACAGCTCCTTATATATGTTCAGAAACTCGACAAAAGTTAAACAAGTACACACCACAGACTGCCTGTGTCATGGTGAATACAACCCGGTATCACGGCAAGACGTGAACATGTGACGATCTACCATGCTGGGAGACGTGAATATATCACGGTTTCGTCCCTTCAAACGTGACAGTTACACGGTATTGTTAACATGGCCCAACCAGTGGAGAAATACCCGGAAGTGCCAAGCAAATGGTCTACCGCGCCTATTGGTCGGTTTTTATTGTCAAAATTAGATGTTTTTAATTTATTTTTTAATCATCACACTTGATTTCGCCGATTTTCTTGTTGCCCTAGCTGGTCGACACCTCTTTTAGCAGAAACAAAGGCTACATTAATGTATTAAATCCATGTTAATCCATGTGTGTGGAGGTGAGGATGTGGAATTAACGGACGTGACGTTGTGCGATTGCGTTGCCAGGCAACCCAATTTACAAACTCTTCAACTACAACCCTAATTATATTTTAAAACATTTTAGAAGGCCTCACGAAATACTTTAATGTAAATTAAAATGTAAATGTGAAGGGGTGTGTGTAATGTGGTGATTGACATTATTCACCCACGGATCTATGGGTTGGGGGTATTGTTCCGCACGGACATTTTAGTTAAACGGACTTACTGTTGATGTGAAATCCAAAAAAAAATACGTTATACACCATAACGGTGCACAGCTGATATAAAAGGACTTGTCGTTTTTAAAGATATTACTGATTTTCTTTGAATATAAGAATGTAAATACTGAGTTGAGAGAATAGTCAGGGGATTTGGGTGATGGGAGACACATCTATGGATTCAGAATTTCAATAGCTTACTGTTAAATGACAGATATACCTTTCTGTCTGTGATGTTTTACAAATCAGATATTATAAGTAAAACATGTGAAATAATATAGCAATATCCTGTACAATTATGTGAAAACATGAATAAAACTACACATCTTCAGATGTTATACATACACAAGTGTCCTACACTAATAATACAAAGTTATTATGGCTGTGTGTACCTTGTGTGCACCGCCTAGTGGTTAAAGCACGTTATTGAATTAGTTGTGTATATGATATGTCAATGATCCTTAGAAAATCTTGAAATCTTGAAAGGGATATGCAAAATAGCCATTATATACAGTCTTTAATGAACTATTAGTAGAGAATAACGAGTAATGAATATACTTTATAGGGATCTGCAGATAAATGTTTAGTCTTCTCAAGCAGCAACTATCAAATATCTCTCCTGATTGTTGGCACTTGACAATCACCTTTCCCTGAATTTTACTCAGGTGTAACTAAAGCCTGATTTAAGGGTTGTTTATATTTCACATCATTAATCAGAATCTGCAAAGTAACTAAAATAAATGTAGTGGAGTAAAAATACCAGGTTAACCTCTGAATTGTAGTGGAGTAGAATTGCTGTTTTGTTTAGTAATGGATATTGAATATGGAATAAAGGTTTTGACAAGACCTGGTGTAACAATAATCAAAAAGGACATTAAAAGAGCTCCAGATGTTAATGATCTAAACAAAACAGCACACCTGAAATGTATTAAATACTTTATTAAGGGCAGTGAATTAGTTTTTTCTGTATGTTTTTCAAATCAGTGTTATACAGTAAGTGTCATAGACAGTGTTACATTGCTATTATTATCCTTAAAATATATATTATAAAACAAAACCATTTATGATCTTTTTTTTGGGTGGTTTACTAATGACAGTTAATTCTGTTTCTGCTATTGATGGTTTCATTTTTGTGAAAAATAATCAAATAATCAAATTCAATAACGTGCTTTAACCACTAGATGTGCCTTTCTATCAGCTGTGCACCGTTATGGTGTAAATACAGCCTATCTACCAATTGGATCAAATATAAAAGTCAGCCGAATTATTATTGATACTGCAAGGAGACGTATTGTGTGAAAAGAAATGTAAGATGTTGTTTAATTGCTGATATATTTATGATCCACGTCACGTTTTCAGTTTTGGCGGCAGTGCTTCCTGTTTGTCCAGAAGTCTTCTCATCAGGGCTCTATAAATACAGAACTACGGCAGATGTGTCATATTTAATGCAGCCGAACCGTGTATTACAATGCCGTTATGTGATGACCTCCAAAGAGAAAAGCAAGCAAACTCGGAATAAAGTATTATTTTATTTTTTTTAAATGTTTTCGGATTTCACATCAACAGGAGTCCAGTTAACTAAAATGTCCGTGCGGAATAATACCCCCAACCCAAAGATCCGTGGGTGAATAATGTCAATCACCACATTACACACATTCCTTCACATTTACATTTTAATTTACATTAAAGTATTTCGTGAGGCCTTCTAAAATGTTTTAAAATATAATTAGGGTTGTAGTTGAAGAGTTTGTAACGTGCTTTAACCACTAGGCGGTGCACACAAGGTACACACAGCCATAATAACTTTGTATTATTAGTGTAGGACACTTGTGT
The DNA here is from genome assembly GCF_902827165.1 of Trematomus bernacchii. NCBI lineage: Eukaryota > Metazoa > Chordata > Actinopteri > Perciformes > Nototheniidae > Trematomus > Trematomus bernacchii. The sequence goes on from NW_022987712.1 coordinate 370,807, forward strand.
ATGTATAACATCTGAAGATGTGTAGTTTTATTCATGTTTTCACATAATTGTACAGGATATTGCTATATTATTTCACATGTTTTACTTATAATATCTGATTTGTAAAACATCACAGACAGAAAGGTATATCTGTCATTTAACAGTAAGCTATTGAAATTCTGAATCCATAGATGTGTCTCCCATCACCCAAATCCCCTGACTATTCTCTCAACTCAGTATTTACATTCTTATATTCAAAGAAAATCAGTAATATCTTTAAAAACGACAAGTCCTTTTATATCAGCTGTGCACCGTTATGGTGTATAACGTATTTTTTTTTGGATTTCACATCAACAGTAAGTCCGTTTAACTAAAATGTCCGTGCGGAACAATACCCCCAACCCATAGATCCGTGGGTGAATAATGTCAATCACCACATTACACACACCCCTTCACATTTACATTTTAATTTACATTAAAGTATTTCGTGAGGCCTTCTAAAATGTTTTAAAATATAATTAGGGTTGTAGTTGAAGAGTTTGTAAATTGGGTTGCCTGGCAACGCAATCGCACAACGTCACGTCCGTTAATTCCACATCCTCACCTCCACACACATGGATTAACATCGATGTAATACATTAATGTAGCCTTTGTTTCTGCTAAAAGAGGTGTCGACCAGCTAGGGCAACAAGAAAATCGGCAAAATCGAGGGTGACGATTAAAAAATAAATTAAAAACATCTAATTTTGACAATAAAAACCGACCAATAGGCGCGGTAGACCATTTGCTAGGCACTTCCGGGTATTTCTCCACTGGTTGGGCCATGATAACAATACTGTGTAACTGTCACGTTTGAAGGGACGAAACCGTGATATATTCACGTCTCCCAGCATGGTAGATCGTCACATGTTCACGTCTTGCCGTGATACCGGGTTGGGTGAATACAGTCGCTGCTTTATTTATGTCTGTATAGGCCGTTGTTGTGAGTGTGGACGGTCGGAGCATATACTGCGTTAGCTTAGCCAATCTCCATCGAGAAAAACACGCATTTTAAAAGGTTTTTCGCCTGCCGTCTGTCTGCAGACTTGTCAAAGCATTAATTCATGGTTTTTACTAACCGGTATCAGTATGTTGTTACTTCAGCATCATTTTGAAACGTGTATTACAATTAAATCACGGTCAAATATGTCCATCTTGTTGTAGTTGTAGCCTCCTTGCCAGCGCTCCTCTCTCTAGTTTAGCATACTCAGCCCGACTCAGCCCTGTTTGTTGGCCTCGATAGAACCACAATTTTCTCAGGCCAGAAAAGACGTGAAAAAGTGGCCCCGGGCCGGGCCGGGCCGGAACTAGGCCTAGTGGAAGCGCAACCAAAAACGGGAACGGCACGACACGGCACGCTTAAAGCGAGCTCCGCGCTGTAGTGGAACTGCACCAAAAGAGAGACATGATGGAGAGCTGGAGCTTTGATGTCAAACACTGAGGGTTCATTTGGAGCTTCGGCCGGAGAATTCACAAGACATGTCACGGGCGGTCTGACCACACGGTTGAGATGCCACAATAAATTCTGCAGAACCCTCCTGTAGCTCCAGGTTTTAACTAGTTCAGAGTGGAATAATCAACATTCTTCAATAGATAGACTAAACAGCTGAGGACACTGAATCACATTTGTTGTCGCTTATGGCTCGAGGTCATCTACACCCCGAGAAGGATGTGTTCCAGGTGTCCCACAACAATAACTATCTCTGGCAGAGAGTTGCCCGGTCACAAACTGGTGACAACAACAACTTGCTAGGGCAGCCCCTCCTTAAGGGAGATAACGGCTGCTCAAGGCTGGTCAGCTGCGTCAGAGGGCGAAAGGTAAACATGTAGGGCGAAATGATTCCCTGACAGTACCAAAAAAAACCATAACAATAACATTTGGTCTTCTGACGCTGTGGTAATGTTAACCTTTAACACATTAGAGCAGGGGTCGGCAACCCCAATGGTGGCACGCGGCACCGTAACCAGTGGCACACTAGGAATAAGTGGAATAAGTGTGCAAAATATTTAAATTTTATTTTCGGATCCTGAACGAGACCGCAGCCAGAGCGCGTCTCCCCGTTCCCTGCAGAAGGAAGCCATGCACGCAATGCAGCCCCGCTCTTTTTAACTCCAGGCGACTTCCTGCCGCTTTCCTCCGTGGCCGCGGCGTTCGCAAAGATCGCGGCCACTCTAGTCAATGGGTGCTATTCCACCACACGCGGCGCGTTACGGCTCAGAAGCGTCCCAGAAGCGTCCCAGAAGCGTCCCAGAAGCGTCCCAGAAGCGTCTCGGCGCAGGGCTCCTCTAAAATTAGGATGAATCCTATTTTTGACGCGACGCAGCCGTAAGGTAATGTCGGGCAGGCAGGAAGTGGAACGTTCAGGGCATATATAGCATATATATATATATACACACACACAAACTAATTTTGCAGACCCTATCCCTCCGTAGTCTTTCAAGTAGGAGGAGAAATGCCAGCGTTCTCCTCCGGTTTACAGGCACTGTGTCAATTATATATATAGAATAATTATGATGATGAATGCATTTTTTACCACTAAAATACAGCAACACATCTTTGATTCATGTCTTTTATAACTGGAATATTACAGTTATTATTAACTTTGTCTGTATAAAGTAGCCTGTCCAGGAAATATGCCCAAATCAACAAAAACTGCGAGCCGGCAGGCAAGACGCTCCGCTTCTGAAATGCTTCTGAAACGCTTCTGAAACGTGCCCGGTGGGTTATGACGCCGGAGGAGGCCGGACCAAAACCGCGGCGCAGCCGTAATGCGACGCAGACGGACCCGGTGGAAACTAGGGGTTAGTGTCCAAATAGCCTGCCAGGTGAAGCACACAGAAAACCAACACAAAAGCACCGCACTCCAATAATATATAAGAAACACAACAACTAATATTGATATATAAACATGCAAAAACTGGCTTTCTGGCTGACCTTTGTGAAATATGCACTGTCATTTCCCCACATAAACATAACAGTCTGCAATGAAATGGTTGTCTCCTGTGTGCTCCACTTCCTCCTTGGCGCACCGGTAACTTTCTCAAAAAATTAAAATAAAGTCAGGATAACTGACGTTTCTCTCTCTTTTTTTGTCTTTTCCCTTGTCCCTTTAGGGGCTCCGTACCAAGGGGCACACAGTATGTTTCCTGGTATTTTAATAGCGCTCGACAGATCTTTAGTGAGAGGTCGCCTGATTCCAGATTTGCTCTTTAATTTTTTTCGAGCTGAGTAAATGTTAAGTGTGTGGAGCACCCGTCTGATACGAGGTCGGACTGTTGACCTTTCATCTTAACCTTTACTGGCCATCTGGCATTTGGACCCAATTTCAGAAAAGGCCACCAAGAAATGACAAGAACTGGACGTTTAAAATTGAAAAATAACACTGATTAAAACACATACATAGATATATTCCATGGCCCCCGTGAAGCTGAGCATTTGCTGATGGCGATCAACAGAAGAGACCAACATCTAGGACAGTTTTAATTTGCCAAACATCTATAATTGGGAGAAGATGTTGGTATCAGAAGTGCTTTATGTTCCTTCACTTTTAAGCAGGCGTTTTTCATGCAGGTAAAACCAGATTAAAACGGGTGACGTGCATTGGTCAAAAATGAAATCTTTCAATCCAATGTGTGGCGATGATTTAGCTTTTTATCAGCTTAAAATTAATTTATAACTTTACCTAAATGTACCAGCTTCAGTGTCGTCTGCAGAGGTGCTCAGGTAGATAAAGAGATGTAAAATAAAGCAACCCTAACCAAATATGTCAGGGATTATATGCGGCTAAATGCCTGTTGACTTCACTAAACGTTAAAAAAAAAGTGTTTATTATATTTTACATATTTATGGCTCGAGGTCATCTACACCCCGAGAAGGATGTGTTCCAGGTGTCCCACAACAATAACTATCTCTGGCAGAGAGTTGCCCGGTCACAAACTGGTGACAACAACTTGCTAGGGCAGCCCCTCCTTAAGGGAGGGCTGCTCAAGGTTGGTCAGCTGCGTCAGAGGGAGAGAGGTAAACATGTAGGGCGAAATTATTCCCCGACAGTACCAAAAAAAAACATAACAACAACATTTGGTCTTCTGACGCTGTGGTAATGTTAACCTTTATTAACACATTAGAGCAGCGGTCGGCAACCCCAATGGTGGCACGCGGCACCGTAACCAGTGGCACACTAGGAATAAGTGGAATAAGTGTGCAAAATATTTAAATTTTATTTTCGGATCCTGAACGAGACCGCCGCCAGAGCGTGTCTCCCCGTTACCTGCAGAAGGAAGCCATGCACGCAATGCAGCCCCGCTCTTTTTAACTCCAGGCGACTTTCTGCCGCTTTCCTCCGTGGCCGCGGCGTTCGCAAAGATCGCGGCCACTCTAGTCAATGGGTGCTATTCCACCACACGCGGCGCGTTACGGCTCAGAAGCGTATTTCATACCAAATGCTTTGACTGAGGAAAGACCATTCAGAGTTAGAGTAGTTTGATGGGGTGTTTTTGGATTGTATGTGTCTGTTTAATACATGAACTCTCCCCAATTCTAGATGCATTAATAATATATCAAGTAAATGTGTTATGTTTAATATCTATGATGTCTATGGTTGTCACGCATTGATTCTGTAAAGCTCACCCAGGTTCTGTTCAGTTTCGTTCTGGCAGCGAAACAGAGATGAAACGAGACGAGATGAAACAGTCGTCATGTGATGAAGACATTTTGTAATCGCTTAAATGACGTTCCTTGACTATGTTCCCACACCATGTGCTCCGGGGTGCAATTCATGACATTTTAACAGTTAAAACCTAATTAGTGCACGCTAACCGGAGACAATTAAAAGATGGCAGCATGTGCTGGAAGACGTCCACAGGGCTTCACTCTGCTACTGAAATTAGAACGTTGTTCAGGGAAAGGAAAGCATGCAAGCTCTGTTAGCTCCAAAACTTGAGGAAACAAACGCTGCAAGACGCTCAAAACACAACGGTGTGTCACTCTTTAGTGTCCCCTGGTCTCCCAGCTGTGTGCGTCACTCTTTAGTGTCCCCTGGTCTCCCAGCTGTGTGCGTCACTCTTTAGAGTCCCCTGGTCTCCCAGCTGTGTGCGCCACTCTTTAGTGTCCCCTGGTCTCCCAGCTGTGTGCGTCACTCTTTAGAGTCCCCTGGTCTCCCAGCTGTGTGCGCCACTCTTTAGTGTCCCCTGGTCTCCCAGCTGTGTGCGTCACTCTTTAGTGTCCCCTGGTCTCCCAGCTGTGTGCGTCACTCTTTAGTGTCCCCTGGTCTCCCAGCTGTGTGCGTCACTCTTTAGTGTCCCCTGGTCTCTCAGCTGTGTGCGTCACTCTTTAGTGTCCCCTGTTCTTCCAGCTGTGTGCGTCACTCTTTAGTGTCCCCTGGTCTCCCAGCTGTGTGCGCCACTCTTTAGTGTCCCCTGGTCTCCCAGCTGTGTGCGTCACTCTTTAGTGTCCCCTGGTCTCTCAGCTGTGTGCGTCACTCTTTAGTGTCCCCTGTTCTTCCAGCTGTGTGCGTCACTCTTTAGTGTCCCCTGGTCTCCCAGCTGTGTGCGCCACTCTTTAGTGTCCCCTGGTCTCCCAGCTGTGTGCGTCACTCTTTAGAGTCCCCTGGTCTCCCAGCTGTGTGCGCCACTCTTTAGTGTCCCCTGGTCTCCCAGCTGTGTGCATCACTCTTTAGTGTCCCCTGGTCTCCCAGCTGTGTGCGTCACTCTTTAGTGTCCCATGGGCCCTTTCTCATGTCATCAAATGTCCCTCCTCGACTCCTCGACTCCTCGGTCCTCCGGTAGTGACCCGGAAATGAATTTTAGCGCGCCATGTTGAAGGACATCTCATTTCTCGAAATGCACATCGAGGACCGAGCATCGAGCGTCGAGGAGGCTCTCTGGAGGAGCTATAACCGAGGATACACTGATGGGTCCTCCACAGTCCTCCACGGCTCCTTCGTGGATGCATTTCCGGCAACAGTGATGTTTCAAAGAGTCGAGACGCACGGCCGGACTTATCTCAGCCAATGACAGCTCTGCATGCATCCCCTGGATATTATTTTATTAACTGCTTTCATCGCGACGCGATGTTTACAGTGAGAACAGCTGTGAGGTCCGTGCAGAAAGCAGAGCAGTGTGTATAATATATATTATATCACTCAGTATAACAGGCCTACTCTCTTTATTTGCTTTAGTTTAGTAGATATCTACAAACAAAGTCGATATTTTTCTAAAACCATTTAGTGCTTCACATAATAAAATACACAACGGCTGTAGCCTGATGATATGCTTTAGGAGCTGTAGGTGCGTGTGTGTGGTGTAGGTGTGTGTGGTACAGTGTGTGCGTAGATGCAGCGGACAGACAGGTCTCAGTTGGTTTGGTGTCCTCTGCTTACTTGTAATACTTGTAAATAAAACTTTTGGCCCGTCATTTATTTCCCTCATTGTAGCGACCAGAGAGGGGGGGGGGGGGGGGGATATATCCAGTCTCTGATAGTGTTACGTTATTATGAGAGTGCTCTGTTTGATTCTGAAATTGTATATATTTATATAAATATATACATATATGTGTGTGTGTGTGTGTGTGTGTGTGTGTGTGTGTGTGTGTGTGTGTGTGTCTGTGTGTATGTCCGCATCTGTAGCCTGTTATTGTCTCATTATACCGCACTGTGAATGAATTAAAAGTAAATATATAAGTGGTCATGAACACATCTGTCCATCAGACAGAGGGCTGCTGTGCCTCCTGTCATCATTAATGGACGTCTCTTTAAAATGACCGCTCAGAGGAGAGGAGTTCTCATTTCTCTAACCGCCTGCTGCTTCCCCTCCTTTCTCCTCGGTTCCCCTCCTCGGCTCCTCCGCTCGCATCTCCTGTGGGCGGGACTAAGTCTCGAGGATAGGAGTCGAGGAGGGGAGTCGAGGAGGAACATTTGAAGACATGAGAAAGGGCCCTGGTCTCCCAGCTGTGTGCGTCACTCTTTAGTGTCCCCTGGTCTCCTAGCTGTGTGCGCCACTCTTTAGTGTCCCCTGGTCTCCCAGCTGTGTGCGCCACTCTTTAGTGTCCCCTGGTCTCCCAGCTGTGTGCGTCACTCTTTAGTGTCCCCTGGTCTCCCAGCTGTGTGCGCCACTCTTTAGTGTCCCCTGGTCTCCCAGCTGTGTGCGTCACTCTTTAGTGTCCCCTGGTCTCCCAGCTGTGTGCGTCACTCTTTAGTGTCCCCTGGTCTCCAGCTGTGTGCGCCACTCTTTAGTGTCCCCTGGTCTCCCAGCTGTGTGCGTCACTCTTTAGTGTCCCCTGGTCTCCCAGCTGTGTGCGCCACTCTTTAGTGTCCCCTAAAGGAAATGTTTTGTGTCGCACTCGTTGGCCACCGTAGTGTTTCCCCCGCTAACGAATAGATAGGCAGAACAGGTAGTTAACAGAGGAACCATTAGGACCCACACTCTGGACCAGAACAGAATATAAAACAACAGTCATTATGTTAATAACCCAGAGTCAAATTTGATTTAGTCTGTTTTAAATTCCTCCATTAAAGCTCCCAGGATGGAGCGGTTTGGGTTTTATAGCTCGGCTGTGGGGCATGAAATGAGCCTTTAACCACTTTGGTTATTCATTATCAGAAACACGGAGAATTTCTCCAGAGACTTCTTTTTTGCATTAATCCCCAAAATGAAGTGCATGTGAGCAAGATTTGTTTTACTTTAAAGAGGTTCATTTCCCTAATGTTGTGTGAAATGACCGAGGACTGCGCAGAGAGGTGAGATATCCCTGGGGTTTTGTCACATTACTGCACATATAGATTGAATGTATTAGAAACACCAACTACGGAATAAACTAAAGCCTTTCAGTGCCTTCAGTAAGGGAAACGCATGTGGCATAATGGAAATCTGGCTTTCAATGTGCAGAAACTCATGTGCAAGATTGACACAAACCCAACAAATCCAGATGAAATACTGGAGTGATTAAAGCACCCAGAAGATCTGAGTCAGGAGAAAAAGGAGAGCAGGCCCCATCGGAGTCCGTCTTACACCTCTAGATTGGCAAATAAAAGAGGGACATTTCCACAGAGACCTTCCAAAGACCTGTCTCAAAGTCTAGCAGGAGTTCAAAAGTAATTTGGAAAGAGTGTGTGCTCATGGGCTTTGAAGGCATGCTCCCCAAGGAAGAGTACTGGGACAACTGAGGCTATAAAAACACATTCAACCTGTTCTCATTCACAAAATAAAGATAGTTGGTTTGGAAACACCTTTATACAAAAGTCATTCAAACTAGCTGCACCTTTACCAGCTTTGAGAACACTTTCAGGATCAATCATTATAAAACATATCATATATATTATTCTGAAATGGACCAATCTGCACAATGACTACTTTTACTGTCGCTACTTTCACTATATTTTGATGAGAATACTTTTCTACTTTTACTTGAGGAACATTTTGAATGCAGGACTTTCACTGTAACAGAGTATTCCTACACTCTGGTACTTCTACTTTTACTCAAGTACAAGATCTGAGTACTTCTACTTTTACTCAAGTACAAGATCTGAGTACTTCTACTTTTACTCAAGTACAATATCTGAGTACTTCTACTTTTACTCAAGTACAAGATCTTACTCCTTCTACTTTTACTCAAGTACAAGATCTGGTACTTCTATTTTACTCAAGTACAAGATCTGAGTACTTCTACTTTTACTCAAGTACAAGATCTGAGTACTTCTACTTTTACTCAAGTACAAGATCTGAGTACTTCTATTTTACTCAAGTACAAGATCTGAATATTTCTACTTTTACTAAAGTACAAGATCTGAGTACTTCTACTTTTACTCAAGTACAAGATCTTACTCCTTCTACTTTTACTCAAGTACAAGATCTGAGTACTTCTACTGTTACTCAAGTACAAGATCTGAGTACTTCTACTTTTACTCAAGTACAAGATCTGAGTACTTCTACTTTTACTCAAGTACAAGATCTGAGTACTTCTACTTTTACTCAAGTACAAGATCTGAGTACTTCTACTTTTACTCAAGTACAAGATCTGAGTACTTCTACTTTTACTCAAGTACAAGATCTGAGTACTTCTACTGTTACTCAAGTACAAGATCTGAGTACTTCTACTTTTACTCAAGTACAAGATCTGAGTACTTCTACTTTTACTCAAGTACAAGATCTGAGTACTTCTACTGTTACTCAAGTACAAGATCTGAGTACTTCTACTTTTACTCAAGTACAATATCTGAGTACTTCTACTGTTACTCAAGTACAAGATCTGAGTACTTCTACTTTTACTCAAGTACAAGATCTGAGTACTTCTACTTTTATTCAAGTACAAGATCTGAGTACTTCTACTTTTACTCAAGTACAAGATCTGAGTACTTCTACTTTTACTCAAGTACAAGATCTGAGTACTTCTACTTTTACTCAAGTACAAGATCTGAATATTTCTAATTTTACTAAAGTACAAGATCTGAGTACTTCTACTTTTACTCAAGTACAAGATCTGAGTACTTCTACTTTTACTCAAGTACAAGATCTGAGTACTTCTACTTTTACTCAAGTACAAGATCTGAGTACTTCTACTTTTACTCAAGTACAAGATCTGAGTACTTCTACTTTTACTCAAGTACAAGATCTGAGTACTTCTACTTTTACTCAAGTACAAGATCTGAGTACTTCTACTGTTACTCAAGTACAAGATCTGAGTACTTCTACTTTTACTCAAGTACAAGATCTGAGTACTTCTACTTTTACTCAAGTACAAGATCTGAGTACTTCTACTTTTACTCAAGTACAAGATCTGAGTACTTCTACTGTTACTCAAGTACAAGATCTGAGTACTTCTACTTTTACTCAAGTATAAGATCTGAGTACTTCTACTTTTACTCAAGTACAAGACCTGAGTACTTCTACTGTTACTCAAGTACAAGATCTGAGTACTTCTACTTTTACTCAAGTACAATATCTGAGTACTTCTACTGTTACTCAAGTACAAGATCTGAGTACTTCTACTTTTACTCAAGTACAATATCTGAGTACTTCTACTTTTACTCAAGTACAAGATCTGAATATTTCTAATTTTACTAAAGTACAAGATCTGAGTACTTCTACTTTTACTCAAGTACAAGATCTGAGTACTTCTACTTTTACTCAAGTACAAGATCTGAGTACTTCTACTTTTACTCAAGTACAAGATCTGAGTACTTCTACTTTTACTCAAGTACAAGATCTGAGTACTTCTACTTTTACTCAAGTACAAGATCTGAGTACTTCTACTTTTACTCAAGTACAAGATCTGAGTACTTCTACTGTTACTCAAGTACAAGATCTGAGTACTTCTACTTTTACTCAAGTACAAGATCTGAGTACTTCTACTTTTACTCAAGTACAAGATCTGAGTACTTCTACTTTTACTCAAGTACAAGATCTGAGTACTTCTACTGTTACTCAAGTACAAAATCTGAGTACTTCTACTTTTACTCAAGTACAAGATCTGAGTACTTCTACTTTTACTCAAGTACAAGATCTGAGTACTTCTACTGTTACTCAAGTACAAGATCTGAGTACTTCTACTTTTACTCAAGTACAATATCTGAGTACTTCTACTGTTACTCAAGTACAAGATCTGAGTACTTCTACTTTTACTCAAGTACAAGATCTGAGTACTTCTACTTTTACTCAAGTACAAGATCTGAGTACTTCTACTTTTACTCAAGTACAAGATCTGAGTACTTCTACTGTTACTCAAGTACAAGATCTGAGTACTTCTACTTTTACTCAAGTACAATATCTGAGTACTTCTACTGTTACTCAAGTACAAGATCTGAGTACTTCTACTTTTACTCAAGTACAAGATCTGAGTACTTCTACTTTTACTCAAGTACAAGATCTGAGTACTTCTACTTTTACTCAAGTACAAGATCTGAGTACTTCTACTTTTACTCAAGTACAAGATCTGAGTACTTCTACTTTTACTCAAGTACAATATCTGAGTACTTCTACTTTTACTCAAGTACAAGATCTTACTCCTTCTACTGTTACTCAAGTACAAGATCTGAGTACTTCTACTGTTACTCAAGTACAAGATCTGAGTACTTCTACTTTTACTCAAGTACAAGATCTGAGTACTTCTACTTTTACTCAAGTACAAGATCTGAGTACTTCTACTGTTACTCAAGTACAAGATCTGAGTACTTCTACTTTTACTCAAGTACAATATCTGAGTACTTCTACTGTTACTCAAGTACAAGATCTGAGTACTTCTACTTTTACTCAAGTACAAGATCTGAGTACTTCTACTTTTACTCAAGTACAAGATCTGAATATTTCTAATTTTACTAAAGTACAAGATCTGAGTACTTCTACTTTTACTCAAGTACAAGATCTGAGTACTTCTACTTTTACTCAAGTACAAGATCTGAGTACTTCTACTTTTACTCAAGTACAAGATCTGAGTACTTCTACTTTTACTCAAGTACAAGATCTGAGTACTTCTACTTTTACTCAAGTACAAGATCTGAGTACTTCTACTTTTACTCAAGTACAAGATCTGAGTACTTCTACTGTTACTCAAGTACAAGATCTGAGTACTTCTACTTTTACTCAAGTACAAGATCTGAGTACTTCTACTTTTACTCAAGTACAAGATCTGAGTACTTCTACTTTTACTCAAGTACAAGATCTGAGTACTTCTACTGTTACTCAAGTACAAAATCTGAGTACTTCTACTTTTACTCAAGTACAAGATCTGAGTACTTCTACTTTTACTCAAGTACAAGATCTGAGTACTTCTACTGTTACTCAAGTACAAGATCTGAGTACTTCTACTTTTACTCAAGTACAATATCTGAGTACTTCTACTGTTACTCAAGTACAAGATCTGAGTACTTCTACTTTTACTCAAGTACAAGATCTGAGTACTTCTACTGTTACTCAAGTACAAGATCTGAGTACTTCTACTTTTACTCAAGTACAATATCTGAGTACTTCTACTGTTACTCAAGTACAAGATCTGAGTACTTCTACTTTTACTCAAGTACAATATCTGAGTACTTCTACTTTTACTCAAGTACAAGATCTGAGTACTTCTACTGTTACTCAAGTACAATATCTGAGTACTTCTACTTTTACTCAAGTACAAGATCTTACTCCTTCTACTGTTACTCAAGTACAAGATCTGAGTACTTCTACTTTTACTCAAGTACAAGATCAGAGTACTTCTACTGTTACTCAAGTACAAGATCTGAGTACTTCTACTTTTACTCAAGTACAAGATCTGAGTACTTCTACATTTACTCAAGTACAAGATCTGAGTACTTCTACTTTTACTCAAGTACAAGATCTGAGTACTTCTACTTTTACTCAAGTACAAGATCTGAGTACTTCTACTTTTACTCAAGTACAAGATCTGAGTACTTCTACTTTTACTCAAGTACAAGATCTGAGTACTTCTACTTTTACTCAAGTACAAGATCTGAGTACTTCTACTTTTACTCAAGTACAAGATCTGAGTACTTCTACTTTTACTCAAGTACAAGATCTGAGTACTTCTACTTTTACTCAAGTACAAGATCTGAGTACTTCTACTGTTACTCAAGTACAAGATCTGAGTACTTCTACTTTTACTCAAGTACAAGATCTGAGTACTTCTACTTTTACTCAAGTACAAGATCTGAGTACTTCTACTGTTACTCAAGTACAAAATCTGAGTACTTCTACTTTTACTCAAGTACAAGATCTGAGTACTTCTACTTTTACTCAAGTACAAGATCTGAGTACTTCTACTGTTACTCAAGTACAAGATCTGAGTACTTCTACTTTTACTCAAGTACAATATCTGAGTACTTCTACTGTTACTCAAGTACAAGATCTGAGTACTTCTACTTTTACTCAAGTACAAGATCTGAGTACTTCTACTTTTACTCAAGTACAAGATCTGAGTACTTCTACTTTTACTCAAGTACAAGATCTGAGTACTTCTACTGTTACTCAAGTACAAGATCTGAGTACTTCTACTTTTACTCAAGTACAATATCTGAGTACTTCTACTGTTACTCAAGTACAAGATCTGAGTACTTCTACTTTTACTCAAGTACAAGATCTGAGTACTTCTACTTTTACTCAAGTACAAGATCTGAGTACTTCTACTTTTACTCAAGTACAAGATCTGAGTACTTCTACTGTTACTCAAGTACAAGATCTGAGTACTTCTACTTTTACTCAAGTACAATATCTGAGTACTTCTACTTTTACTCAAGTACAAGATCTTACTCCTTCTACTGTTACTCAAGTACAAGATCTGAGTACTTCTACTGTTACTCAAGTACAAGATCTGAGTACTTCTACTTTTACTCAAGTACAAGATCTGAGTACTTCTACTTTTACTCAAGTACAAGATCTGAGTACTTCTACTGTTACTCAAGTACAAGATCTGAGTACTTCTACTTTTACTCAAGTACAATATCTGAGTACTTCTACTGTTACTCAAGTACAAGATCTGAGTACTTCTACTTTTACTCAAGTACAAGATCTGAGTACTTCTACTTTTACTCAAGTACAAGATCTGAATATTTCTAATTTTACTAAAGTACAAGATCTGAGTACTTCTACTTTTACTCAAGTACAAGATCTGAGTACTTCTACTTTTACTCAAGTACAAGATCTGAGTACTTCTACTTTTACTCAAGTACAAGATCTGAGTACTTCTACTTTTACTCAAGTACAAGATCTGAGTACTTCTACTTTTACTCAAGTACAAGATCTGAGTACTTCTACTTTTACTCAAGTACAAGATCTGAGTACTTCTACTGTTACTCAAGTACAAGATCTGAGTACTTCTACTTTTACTCAAGTACAAGATCTGAGTACTTCTACTTTTACTCAAGTACAAGATCTGAGTACTTCTACTTTTACTCAAGTACAAGATCTGAGTACTTCTACTGTTACTCAAGTACAAAATCTGAGTACTTCTACTTTTACTCAAGTACAAGATCTGAGTACTTCTACTTTTACTCAAGTACAAGATCTGAGTACTTCTACTGTTACTCAAGTACAAGATCTGAGTACTTCTACTTTTACTCAAGTACAATATCTGAGTACTTCTACTGTTACTCAAGTACAAGATCTGAGTACTTCTACTTTTACTCAAGTACAAGATCTGAGTACTTCTACTGTTACTCAAGTACAAGATCTGAGTACTTCTACTTTTACTCAAGTACAATATCTGAGTACTTCTACTGTTACTCAAGTACAAGATCTGAGTACTTCTACTTTTACTCAAGTACAATATCTGAGTACTTCTACTTTTACTCAAGTACAAGATCTGAGTACTTCTACTTTTACTCAAGTACAAGATCTGAGTACTTCTACTGTTACTCAAGTACAATATCTGAGTACTTCTACTTTTACTCAAGTACAAGATCTTACTCCTTCTACTGTTACTCAAGTACAAGATCTGAGTACTTCTACTTTTACTCAAGTACAAGATCAGAGTACTTCTACTGTTACTCAAGTACAAGATCTGAGTACTTCTACTTTTACTCAAGTACAAGATCTGAGTACTTCTACATTTACTCAAGTACAAGATCTGAGTACTTCTACTTTTACTCAAGTACAAGATCTGAGTACTTCTACTTTTACTCAAGTACAAGATCTGAGTACTTCTACTTTTACTCAAGTACAAGATCTGAGTACTTCTACTTTTACTCAAGTACAAGATCTGAGTACTTCTACTTTTACTCAAGTACAAGATCTGAGTACTTCTACTTTTACTCAAGTACAAGATCTGAGTACTTCTACTTTTACTCAAGTACAAGATCTGAGTACTTCTACTTTTACTCAAGTACAAGATCTGAGTACTTCTACTTTTACTCAAGTACAAGATCTGAGTACTTCTACCACCTGTTGTATTTGAATAGGTGTTTCCTCGAGTTACTTTCTTTTACTTTCCTCATCTCCTTGAATTTGTGCAAACTATAATAAAATATAGGCTGATTTTCCAGGTGCTTTGAGGAGCTTTTGTTTCACTGTGATCTGAGGACTTTAAAACGTCTTGACAGATTTTAATAAAATGTGACGGACGCAGCCCAAGAGGAAGGAGATTAGCTTGAGGTTTCTCATCTGGGATTTGATGAATCATTTTGTTTCGTCTGGATCATTTCCTGCATCAGTTCTGGTTCTGAACCGAGTGACGGGTTTAATGGCTGCTACTGCCAGACACGATTATTATTTGACGGGTGTTACATACGCCGCTTCCACTTCCTGTCACACTGCGATTCAGAGTTGTGATTTTGAGGACTTGTACACAGGTTTCAAAGATTTAGATATTATAGATGATGCTCTGAAAGCTTGAATGCAGTCCATCAGGGGTTTCCACATGCAAATTAAACATCGGCTGGCATTTATTTTCCATCTAGCCGAACAATCTGGACGAATATGGGCAGAAGAAATGAAGGGAGCTCTGTGTTCACTCATTGGCAAAAGTCACAAAGTGTAAAACGTCCCTGCACGAATGAAGTTGTATCCGCTCTCTGAAAGTGGAAATGTATTCCATGCATTTCCATCCAAACTCACTGCAAACATTTCATGGTTCCTCTGATGGACTCACAGATACTGCAGGAAACACATCCTGCGTTTTATTATAGGAGAAAATGTAGATATAGAAGGTAGTAGAGGGGGGGAGAAGTACTCAGATCTTTGAGTCAAAGTAGAAGTAACCAATACCAAACCAGTACCAATTCGCAGACATCCTCACACACACACACTCGGCGGGACGTTGCGAGGCTCGCTGCTGCGAGGAGCGGGACACTGTGAGCTGGCTGACTGGTGTGGGGTCGGCAAGACAGCGAGACACCGCGGAACTCAGCCTGGGCACACACTCAAACACCCACAGTGTGTGTGTGTGCCCAGGCTGAGTTCTGTGGTGTCTCGCTGTCTCGCAGACGGCCACTGGGCTCACAGGGAGGGGGGGGCAGGAGCTCCAACAAGCCGTTTAGGACAGAGAGTGAATACACATACTATACAGAGATGCTGTATGAGAAACCAATGTGAGTTTGGAAAATTGCACAATATACATTTATTTTAGTAGACCTCAACAATGGAATTATGATCAGTAGAAATGGCCAAGGCATGGGACCTTTAAAGTAGGATCTAACTTACAACTCAAAATGTTCACGATGACTTATCAAGATGTTTTTCACGTAATTGTCTGAAATGTCCGTATTAAAAAACAGCTGCAGGGTGCTCAAACAAGACATTACGAAGCAGCTATTGAAATGTTTTAAATTGCTTGGGTATTTAGGGATGTATCGCAGCTGTAGGGCGCTTTCTGCAGAGTGATGGGAGTTAATGAGTGTGGGCCGCTGGGTAAAGACACTGAAAACAGCCTCACAACCCAGACAGTCTCATCCTCTTTGGCTGGAAAACAGCCTGTAGTTTGAAGGATTGTCAAAAAAAACTGACCTAATGTGTTCTAGCATTCAGATATTAACATATAAACAGTAGACAAATAGATATATCAATAAAGTATCTCAACAATACTCAATGTAACAATTCTGAATAAACTACAATAGTCTAAATACCAGTGACGTGCGGTGAGGTTCATGGCTGGTGAGGCACTGACTCTTTCAGAGTCAGATTTACAAATATTATATTTTGACCTTAATCGAAATATTCTGTTATTTTCAAAAGCTTTTTTAGTCTGATGCTTCGATTCATTTTAAACAGACCGTTCAACAAAAGGATACCCACAATTTAAATATTGGATTGTTCTTTCTTAGTAAGATCCCATTTTCATTACAATGGCGGTCTTACAATGACTTGAAGATGAAGTCCATGCTATCCTTCTGGACAACAATCTCTATTACTTTTTTGTAAAAGTCCTCCTTTTCTTCCTCTAGTTTCAAAAGTCTAGTTTGTTGTTTGTGTGTAGAATAACAGTAGCAACAAGAACCTGTGGGCTCACGTGCGCCCCCTTCAGTGCGGCAGAGGTTATGGCTGCCTCCCTGGTCTCATTGCCGTTGTACGATGAGACCAGCGAGCCTAAATATCATACGTGAAATAAGTTCTTTAGAGACTATGGATGGCGAGGATAAATGTAATAAAGGGATCTACAAACATTACATTGGTGACCTACAGTGAGATGGGAACAGGCATGCGCTTAGGGCCCGCTTTCCAGACAGTTTCTGTGGGGTCCCTGCCTCACTTCTCATCGCTCCCATGTAGCCTAGTTGTAGCGGAGCTCGGCAAATTTGCCGATTTTGACCATAAAAAGCGATTGGAATCATACAGAAATCACATTTACAACACAGATCAGTGAAGACATTTTATTATTATTTAGTTTTTCTTTCGTTTTTTTCCCGTTACATTGGAGTATGACAGGTGAGGCTCTGCCTGCCCTGCCTCCCCTGACTGCACGTCGCTGCTAAATATATAAATATAACACCATACCCATTGTAAATACTTGTGTTTAGCATCCTTTTTGAATGCTGAATTGTTTCTAAAAAATACTTGTTTTTTATTATCCTCATATATTTCTTTTTTAATTACTTTGCAACTTATTTATTTGGATTGTTTATGTTCGCACCACCAGATACCAAAGCAAATTCCTTGTATGTGTAAACGTACCTGGCATTAAACTTGATTCTGATTCTGAAAAGTGTATGTACGTATCCTGATTATATAATCTCGTTTCAATCTGTTCGCCTGCAGAAACTCTCCATGTTTCCCTGTGAGTGGGAACAACAAACAAGAACTCAAACTGTGAGAAGCCAGACGACCAGCTGAGGGTTTCTGCAGTGGGAGGAACAAGAAACATGAAACATTTCCAAAATACTGAGCTGCTGCAGAAACGCATGCACTTCACCACCTCTTTATTTCCATCAGACATTCTGCCCTTACCTTCCTGCACCATTGGCTTTTGTTTCTACTTGAGATGTGTGTGATGTTTTTATGTTTGTTCCTTTCGGGACTCGTGGTCTGTGTTTTGTTTTTATGTTAAAGAGGTCTACAAATTGCTCGACTGTGTCCATAAACGTCCCATCACCTCCTGCTGTTCCTCATCCTTCACCTGAGATCACTTGCCAAGGACAACAGTTGAAAATTAGCCTGCTGGCTAATACTGGCTCGTTTACAGCAATGTGGATTAATGTGCACTGTCCTTTAAATAAATAAACAAACAAACTTTACTTTTCTCACTGCTTGTCTTCATACCATATCTACTTGCTGCCGTGTCCGGACGTTTGGTAATGGGATGTAAAAGTATCAGCCTGTACCCGAATCATTTCACAACAACGGAGATTTTCACACAAAATGTTAACTGGATTGAGGATTGGAAAATGTAATATGAATGAATACCTGGCATCTTAAGGTAGGGACACACCAAGCTGACACCAAAGAACTCACACAGACGGACCCGACTGTGGTGTCGCCTCGCGTCTCCTGCGTCTTGGTCAACAGTCGCACTGGAACACACCGCAAAGACTTCAGCCGACGGCCAAGTAGCACGTACGAACTGCGCATGCATGAGTGGCAATAACTCTCCTTACCAGCAGGTGGCGGTAGTGTGTATTCGTCATTCAAAAGAGGCAACAACCGGAAGACAGACTGCGTGATACACCGAGAGAAGAAGAACAGACTGCGTGATATAAACAAACAACAAATAGCGTGTGCGTTCCATGTTCACTCTACAGCGAGAAGCTCATGGGGCTTTCCCGAACCTGTGTCGAGAGCTGGAGTTAAATGAAATCTCAGATTTGCCTTCTTAATAGTTTGTTTGGGTCCCTCACTTACGTTTCGCTTCTCATGCACTGATTGACTAGCTGAACAGCCAATCAGAGTGATTTATTTGACCGACAGCCTTTGGCCGATTGCCTACCGAATCGGTAGGTTTTCGGCCAAAAAGGTGTCGGCACGGCCGAAAAGACACCCCAGCTAGAAATGTTTGGTTCTAAAAACATTCTGCGAATGTTACATTCATTGTTCTAGGAATGTTTTCAGCGGGAAGTTTTCTTTTGGTTCCCAGAACGTTCTTCTGAAAGGTAGGATAATGTTCTCTAAAAACATTCTTAAAATGTTTGGTGATAACCTTCTTAAAATGTTTTTGATAACATTGTCAGAACATTATGCCCTACTATTCTTAAAACGTTTTCAGCAGAAGCTTTTATTTTGGTTCCCAGAATGTTCTTCTGAAAGGTAGGATGACGTTCTCTAAAAACATTCTTAAAATGTTTTTGATAACATTGTTAGAACATTATGCCCTACTGTTCTTAAAATGTTTTCAGCTGCAAGTTAGATTTGTTTATGTTGCCAGAATGTTATTATTTTAGAGAAGGATAACATGCTTTATGTTTAAAACATTATGCAAATGTTCTGTGGTAACAATTTACTAAAATATTTTTACATTATTAGAACATAAAGACATAATATTCCTGTAATTGTTCAACTCAAAATTCCTGGGTAAGTGGACTGACCACATGTGGTCATTAGGATGATTTTGATAGTTTACTTGACTGTTAACACATGTAAAAGGATGACTCGGTTTCAGCTGGTGAAAGTAATATTTGTTTATTAGAAAAGGGGAGCTGGGAGTGGAGGTTGGTTATGGCAGCAGTGGGAAACAGTTGTTCCAGGGTGGAGAGGCCTGGCTGGTCTTGGGAGTGTGGAAGGCCTTGGATTCCTCCTGGGAGAGACATAAAAATGAGTGTGAGGCAAAAGCAGGCAAAGTTGTCAAAGAATATGCTGGCAAAAAGCTAGAGCGGCACGCAACAAACCGTTCACAGCAACAATCCAGCAGGGAATGAGTGCAGGCTGCAGGCTTTCATAGTGTGGCTGATGAGCAGGTTGCAGGTGTGGTTGATTGGAGATTTCTCCCAGCCGTGTCGAGCAGACCAGCAGGCAGAGAGAGAGAGACACAGTAGAAACAAACACATGCAAACACTAACAGGGGTTTCAGGGATGGGCAGTGATAGTCGGTCCGTTCTTCTATATGTCTGTCGGTCTCAAATCTAAAGGGTGCAATAACGATTTTTAACCAATATGCATAAACAGCGGACACTGTTTATACGCAGCCCTCACAAACCACACACGGCCAGATAGCTTATCTAACAGTTAGAAAAAAGTGTGATGATTTTCTGATATTTTACACATATGATATTATGAATACTGTGGGCCTACATACCTTAGTGTGATTATAAGTGCATGTGAGTGAATATTGGCATGCAAATTCGTTTTTATACGTCCTATTCATTGTCTTAATGCGCTCATACATCTTAAGAAAGTTATCACCAAAAATGTTAAGAATGTTTTTAGAGAACGTTATCCTACCTTTCAGAAGAACATTCTGGGAACCAAAATAAAACGTCCCGCTGAAAACGTTTTAAGGACAGTAGGGCATAATGTTCTAACAATGTTATCAAAAACATCTTAACAAGGTTATCAAAAACATCTTAACCTCTTAAGCCCTGAGCCTGTTTTTCAGGTCTCAGGCTCGAAAATGACATTCCCAGAACAAATGACCATATCTTCCCTTCAAAAAGGGTTAAATTAATAATCTTTGTTCTCAAAGTAATGATAAACCTGTGAGTTGGATGTAGAAGTGTCAAAATCAATATAAATGTTTTTTATTTTAAAGAAAATTCAGATTTTACATAGTAAAAAACTGTAAATTATAGTGTCCGTCCAAAAATTATTTTTTACAGATAGTGAAAACTACCCTTGGATGATGGGTTAGTAGACTAAAAGCTTTAGGAATCCAAAGTACAACATATAATAAGTACCCTGTATCAAGATTGATGCAAAACAAGTGACATTTGACCTTTGTAGAGAGGTTTAGCCAAAAACCCCCACCTCTGAGGTGATTTGGGTGAAAATGTTTTTTTTTCCATATCTCTGGCTTCCCTTGGTCGATTTGGTTGGTTGACACACCCTTGTGACCGTTAGAGCCAATAGAATCGAAGGGGGAGGCACACACCCACACACGTTATGAAGAAAAAAGGTGGGGGCTTTGCGCATGTAATTTTGCATTAGAGTGAAGCTACAGTCTAGCTCTGACATCTAGAAACGGAATAACATGGATTATCAATTTCATTCCTCATGGATTATCAGAAATAATTTCAAAGGAACACAGACACATTGGATGAACCTATGGATTAACTGCAGCATCGTTTTTTTATCGTTTTAATGCCATTGAAGACCACTTTTGACCAAGGTAAGATATATTACCGTTTTTAGCTACTTAGCTCCACATGTGATGATGTACTCTTTCGTTGATAGCGTCGCGAATGTTTATCACTGAGTGTTGAGGAGGGCACCGTTAGATTCAGTGTCTCCAGGACACCAAAAAAGAGTGGTTGGTTGTGCATCTAGGATAAGTAATAAGGGAGTTAGAGTGAGTTTAGTGGCCTTAGTATGTTACGTTTTTTCCGCTTGAGGCTAATTCAGAGGCTGAGTGCTAGCAATGTGGGGTTTTTTTGAAAAAAAAAATTAAAAAGATCAGTTAGCTGAGTTTCTTCCCGTTACATGGATATAACACATTCATAGTTTTATTCAATATTAAGATTCCTTAGACGTTGTTTCCTGCAAATGACGCGTTTATCCGCCCGGTACCGGGGGGGCGGTGCGTAACAGGTTAAGAAGGTTATCACCAAACATTTCCAAAATGTTTTTAAAGAACGTTATCCTACCTTTCAGAAGAACATTCTGGGAACCAAAATAAAACGTCCTGCTGAAAACATTCCTAGAACAACGAATGGTAACAAACATTTCTAGCTGGGAACTCAAACATGCCACCGCAAACATGCAATATCTGCTTACAGCTTATCATGAATTACGTGCTTGTTTGTTTTTTTCAAAAGGAACATATGGTGACATCAGATTTTTTTTAAAACATCCTTTTCAAACAAATGCAACAAGTTTGTTTTTTAAAGCGCTCTAGAAATAAATCTGACATTGACCATGACCGTGTTAATATTTGCCATAACAGGAACGCTTTATAAAAAAAGAATAACCTCCTGAAAACATCATCCGAATGTTGCTTTGAAAATGTTCTTCATTTGTTATCATGTAACATTGAGGGAACGTTTTATAAAGAACATCTTTAATGTGTTACCCAACAACGTCCAAAACACATCCTTAGAATGTTGCAGGCAAAACGTTCCACCTTTGTTAACATATCACATTAAAAGAACGTTTTATAAAAAAACTTTCTGCCATCTCAGGCCTTAATAACATCCTCAAAACATCCTCTGAATGTTGCAGTTAAAACGTTATGTCTTAGTTAACCTTAAACCTTATAGGAACATTATTTGAAAAAATAAACATCCTAAAAAGGTTCTTTGAACATCAGATTAAAACGTTTCTTTAAAACCTTATTAGAACCTGTAGGCAACGTTAGCCAAAGTTGTGAGAACGTTCCCCGCTAGCTGGGACGACGGTGCGGGACACACCAATCTGAGTAGGGCGACAGGACGCTCATCGTCGGCCTGACATCCATCTACGGCCAAAATCGGCTTGGTGTGTCCGGGGCTTTATGTCTGAGTTCTTTAACAGTTTGCAATCGTAAGCTTTAGGGAATCTGGCCGGGCTGTAAAAGTGTTGCATGATTTTATGTAACTGCTTTCATGGCAGCAGGGAACTATTTAATAAAGCAGACGCAACATTTTAAAATGTAATTCCCACTATCGCAAATCACACATTGGCTCATTCCTTGCGAATAGATGCAGTAACCAGAAGGATTTTTGAGTCAAGATGATATTTTCACAACAGACTCATGTTGAAAATAATGCACATTTCCTACAACTGTGGACATTTTAATTTGTGCAACACTGTCATGGCTCACATCGTGTTCATTATACCCGTCATGCTGCTGCTGCCAGGATAGAGAAGCAGCATTTGGCAGTGATTTGTATTTGGATGCAACGATGTGCAGCAGCATGAGGGGTTTGAGCGTTTCATATCCTGCAAAAATACACAGCAGCTGAACCAGAGGTGTGTTAGTAATCAGTGTTTTGGTGGAAATGAAATCCTGGATGCTCTCTGACCCCAATCCTGCCAAGAAAACTCAGCCAGTTCTCTCCGAGGGGAATCAGGCACTCAGGTCTGCTGGAGAACACTGAGGACGACACACACACACACACACACACACACACACACACCACACACACACACACACACACACACACACACACACACACACACACACATCACACACACACACACACACACACACACACACACACACACACACACACACACACACACCACACACACACACACACACCACACACACACACACACACACACACACACACACACACACACACACACACACACACACACACACACACACACACACACACACACACACACACACACACACACACACACACACACACACACACACACACACACACACACACACACACACACACACACACACACACACACACACACTACACACACACAACCACACACACACTACACACACACACAACACACACACACACACACACACACACACACACACACACACACACACACACACACACACACACACACACACACACACACACACACACACACACACACACACACACACACACACACACACACACACACACACACACACACACACACACACACTCTCTCTCTCTCACACACACACACACTTGAGTGCCTGGGGGGGAAACAGACCCTGAAGACATTTGATCGACCACAACAGGGTCTAACGGTATGACGAAATCATGTGAAATTCAAATAAATGTAGGACACTCGGTTATGTATGTCCAAACATTGCATTGCATTTGAAATTGCGGTAATCCAAAAGTAACTTTACTTTTATATTTTGATACTCGGATTGCTGAATATATTTGAGTAACAAAGTACCCTCTCAACCATGGTTACATGTTGTGTTTAAGATGGGGTCTGTTTGAGGGTCTCATATTAACACGATGGATCAATTAAACCCTAAATTAATTGTATTAAAACAATTAAGTAATAATAGAAGTGCACACTGGAAAAATTGCTGCTCTAAAAACAAGTTACAAAATAATGAACCAAGGTGTTTTCACTTGAAATAAGTACAAAAATCTGGCAATAGAACAAGTGAACATTTGCTTGGTAAAGTGTCTTGAAATAAGAAGGGATATTTAGATAAATCAGATCTTGTAATTAGCTTGGAGAACTCATTTAGAACTATATTTGACCAGAATCAGGAAATGTTGTTACAGTATAAGCCGCTAATGCTCAAAAGTGTTCTCTGATGTTAGTTGGTGATTTTCTAATAAATATGTAAAAAAAAAAAAAAGTTTCATCTGAGATACGACTCAAAATAAGATTTTTTTACTTAACAAGATGATGCAATGTCTAAAAAGTCCCTTTATCCCACTGCATTGTTACTTCTGAAGTTATAATGTCTTATATCAGGTGTAAAGACATATTCTGACTAGATATTAGACAAATACACTTGGCAAGATTTCAAGTTTTTGTAATGCACTGTTTGTTTCTGAAAAGTCAATCCAATATTAACTAAACTCAAACTTTTCTATCTGTTTCTGCTGCAGGAGGCGTGACATTCAACAGAGTTCACTGCAGCAGAAAACCAAAAACACATGGAGGGTTTCTGATGAAAGTAATATCCGGTGTGTGAAATCGTCGTTCAGTAACAACAGGACGTTTGTCCCGAGACCGAAGATAAGCCTCATCCTGACTGAACTCAAATTTATATGTAAATGTCTTTCCCTCGATTGAAACTAGAGTCCTTCCTGAGCTCTCAAAAGTTTAATTAAATTCATAATATTAACATTACAGAACTTTAGATGATACTCGTTTTATCATACCGCTGAAAAAACAAGCCTATAGTTGATTTACCTGTCTAAATTATTGTATTCACCTTATGTAGTCCCGTCCCTTTTCCTGCTTCCAGTGCATACGCATATGTGTTAGCTGTAAACAATGAATTTCAATTGGGATGATTCATAGCTACACTTCGACTATGGTGTAGTTTTACAGCATCCAACCTTTGTTATAGACAAGTTAACCTAGAGACCAAAATCAATACACCTGTTAAAGTGTGCTGTTAATCGAGCATATTTTAGCTATCTAGCTAACAAGCTCACAAACGATTGCTATCTATTTAACTAGTAAGCTAGCTTACGGTAGCTACACGTCTATCAAGCGGGCTAGAAAAAGTTAGATATGTACTTTACAAGCTGGCTAACTATTGATATCTTTCTAACTTGATAGCTAGCTTACATAAACGACTTATCTAACAAGTAGCTAGCTAATATTAGCTATCTAGCTAACAAGCTCACCAACGTTTGCTATCTTACTAATTTGTAAGCTACCTAACGGTAATTACATGTCTATCAAGCGGGCTAGAAAAAGTTATATACGTACTCTATATCTTTCTAACTTGATAGCTGGCTTGCGTAAGCTACCTATCTAACAAGCTAGCTAGGAAATGTTAGCTATATAGCTAGCTATGGATAAATTCAGGGCTGCCAACACTCATGCATTGAGCGTGAGAGTCACGCAATTAACCCGAATCTCACGCACCCACGCCACACATGCCTTTCCTCAGGCTAAGTTTTCGTCCAAAATAAATGTATATAAATATAAAAATAAAGTGAAGGAAGAGCAAACCGAGCGGTCTACGAAATGAGACGGTCTTCTGGCTTAGTTCAGTAAAGTTGGAACGATATTGGGAGATTCGGATTTCACGGATCAATAACTCATGAAGAAAACGTTATTCAGACACAAATGACGTCTCCTAAGTACCGTGGTAAGGACAACGAACTACAATCACATTTTGATCAAAAAAAGCCAATATGCGCCGTCCTCCGAGCTGGGCACATTACATTGGTCTCTATCCGCAGCCGGAGAAGAAACGAGTGCTCAGGGACTGTCTGCAAAGTGCAACTCCGAAAAAAGAGAATACAATAATATTCACTATTCTACAGTATATTACTACCAAACTCACCAAACACATCAATAGTCTCCTGTTTCTCATACTACAGTAAGGAGTTTGGAAGAATATGCTTTTGAATAATTTTGGGGAATATTTATAATGTAAAATCTTCAATAAATATGGCATCATCTTCAATAACTTTACTATTATACAGTATATTTCTACCAAACTCACTATTTACATTGTTGTTGTTAGCATCTGGTTAGCTAGCTACGCTAACAGATATTAGAAGCTGTTTCTAAAACAAGGAGAGGGAGAGCTCTCTGCTGTCAGACTGAGAGAGATAACTACAGCTCAGTGAGGTAAGGGACTCTCTGAGTGTTTAGATTGTTAACTTTAGTCTAGTTCAGGGATGCCAACTCTCACGCATCTGGCGTGTGACACACGCTTTCACTCTCAATCTCACGCTCTCCAACACACTCTCACTCCCTAAGCGTCCAGGAGCGACGCTTGGTCAGGGTCCCGAGGCGTCCAGTTGTGACGCGCCGAGGCTCCTTCAGCTTCATAAACGGACGCAAAGAGCTTTCAACTGATTGCAATGTATTCCCATCGGCGTCGGTATTTGACGCTCATGGAAGCACGACATTCGTTTGTGTCGGAGGCTGTTAAAGGCAATGTGAGCGTCCATTCCCATTGGATAACGGAGAATTGTGCACCCGGAAGTAAGTATTCCCCTTACTGTCGATTGATTTGACAGTGATATCTGCACTACTCATCAACTCAAAAACACCAGATTATCTTGTTAATTAAACGACATTGATAGGTTTTAGTGTGTGTACAATGCTTTCGTCACGTTTTCCCCTTCAATTCTGAGAAACAAGTCGTTTTCTATGAGTTTTGGATGGCCGAAGACATTACATTACCCACAATCCTCTGTAGCAACCATAGACTGTATAAAAAAATTAAATAATACATTATTCCGAGTGTGCTTGCTTTTCTCTTTGAAAGTCATCACATAACGGCATTGTAATACACGTTTCGGCTGCATTAAATATTATATATCTGCCGTAGTTAACTCTATGTATAGAGCCCTGATGACAAGACTTCTAGACAAACAGGAACTGCCGCCAAAACTGAAAACTTGACGTAGATCATAAATATATCAGCAATTAAACAACATCTTACATTTCTTTTCACACAATACGTCTCCTTGCAGTATCAACACTAATTCGGCTGACTTTTATATTTGATCCAATTGGTAGATAGGCTGTATTTACGCCATAACGGTGCACAGCTGATAGAAAGGGACACCTACTGGTTAAAGCACGTTATTGCATTTTATAATTTTATTATTAGATATTAATAGGAGGATGTGCAAAACAGACAAACTAATAAGGCTTTATGAATGGATGCTCTCTGCTGCTAACTGTCCAGAGCTCTTCCTGACTGTAATGATCTTATTATTCAATTAGTCTTTCTGGGAACAGAGTCCTGCCAAGGGCCCACTCACTCTACTAATGTATAATTATTGATGTATTAATTGGTGCTTTCCTCGCTGGTGTTGTCTTGATGACTCAGGGACAAAAATAGTTGAATCCTGTTAGTGCAGATTGAAGCTTCTGATCCAAACAGCACCACAAACAAATGAAAAAACAAACAGAAAGAGACATCAAGGTGAAAATTATTGCTATATAATGGAATGAGAATAAGACAAATGACAGCAGAAGAAGAGAGACAGGAAGTATATTGTTCCTAAAGGGAACACAATATAGGCTCTGGCAGTGTTTAAAGACCGGTTAATGGAAAATTAAATGTGCACAGACTTGCACATTTTACACAGTGTACTAAAAGAAGTATTTTAATGATGCCGCACCAGGACTCTTTGTCTCCTCTGAACAGAAACATAATGTCTTTACTAACACCCTGAAGCTGCCACACCTATGAGAAATGTGTTCTTTAAACATTTACTCTAACAGCAGATGGTTTCATCCCACGTGAGTTAATTTTAAGAGCAGAAGCAGATGTTACCAGATACCCAAGAGTGTTACAAGGTCACTGTGGTAAGGACAGTTTTGTAAATGAAGGGATGAGCACACGAGAGGCGGTGCAGACGGTAATAAAGGTCACATTGAATGAGACGAAGCGGAAATGATTAAGTGGGTTAAGTTAGGGTAACGTTTCAGAGCTCTGTATGATTCCCAGAGGATCAAGGTAACCTAGTTTGGACCACCTTGAGTAAAGAGGATGAGTTTCGGAACTTCAATAAAACCCATTAGAAAGACACAAAACCATCTGCAAACATCCTCTGTGTTATTGAGGTCCATTGTTGTCCAACAACTAATACAAACACATCAATGAGTCTCCTTTTCTGTAGCATATTAACCAATAATACAAATTATACTGAGAATTTTTCTAATGGGCTTTGGTTTGAGATCCATAGACAGAGCTGGGAAGTAACAAGAGAATCTGCCGTCCTTGAAAAAAGTTTTTTTCACTGTGTCATTTTTATATATCTGTTACTTTTGGTGCCAAGGTGTCTGCCTAAGTGAATGAGAATAGACAAGTGTTGATGTTGCATTTATTTAATGAAAAAGAAGAAGACAGAAGAACCAAAGAAGAATAATTCACTTAAATAGAAGAAAACAAAAACAGGAGATGAAGAAAAATCTGTTTGCTATTTATTTACACAGTAGCTACACACATGCAGAGGACTTTAACACATTCGGTTTGAAGACACATGCATTTTTATGGAGAATTGCCATTTCTTTACAACAGCTGGAGGTTTGGCCGCTTGCTCAAAAAACTGAACTGGCACCTCTTCACACTCTGTATTCATGAACTGAAAACCCAGCTGTTTCCATTGTACCTTGGCAGTTCAATTATTTTAGAAAAGCACTTAAAAAAGTTAATTTAGACCCTGTAACTAATTCACCAGCACTTACAATGGTATGACTCGCTTGAATTGAATAATTATGCACTTTCCTTGTTGTTCAGAGTTTGAATCGTTATGGTTTTGGCACTTATTGTAAGTCTCTTTGGATAAAAGTGTCAGCCAAATGTAATGTAATCGACCATTTGCTTCCCAAGCCAAGTCCCTACAGACTGAGCTTCTGCCGCACGCTTACTCCAATAACAAATGGCATAATAAAGCATGTTAGGAGAATTAGAAGTGATAAACAGAAACAGCTTCAAACTAAAACTGGTCTCAGCATCACCTGACAGGTCTGATCCCACATCCTGAGAAACTGATGAGCTCTGCTGCCTCACTGGAGGTAACTATTCAAGGTAAACACCTTCAACATTTCGATGCCAGCAAAAATATCCACTCTTTTGGTTTCATTATGTCTACTGAAGCTCAGACACACTGCGGAAAGCCTGAGTGTGTGTGTGTGTGTGTGTGTGTGTGTGTGTGTGTGTGTGTGTGTGTGTGTGTGTGTGTGTGTGTGTGTGTGTGTGTGTGTGTGTGTGTGTGTGTGTGTGTGTGTGTGTGTGTGTGTGTGTGTGCGCGCGTGCATGAGGGAAAACACAGCCATAATTAAAACAGTGTGTTGTATGAGGTATCAGAGGAGGTTTCCGGTGACAAATGATTAAAATATGGTAATTCTCAGATATTTGGCAACACACCGCTACCTTCCTGCTGACAAGAAGATACAAGCTTTACTCTGGTGACACTGATGGATTATATTGTGAAGATTAGCAGAGTTTATTGTGCTGAGGTAGATATTAAGGTGAGCTTGACAGCCGTATGAAGCAGCTTTCCTCTCCTGTGAACTGCCAAATAAAGGAAAAATGCAAAATACATAAACAAATAGATCTGATGAAGTGTCTGCTTCGGCTCTGTGAAACATCAAGGGTGCATCATCGTTATTAAAAAAGTGTGGCACCCCAACAATTCATTTCTTAAAAACTGTGAGAAGATCAATAATCCAAATTGCATGCGCAGTGATGACGTTAGCTCTTTGATGAATGAAAGGAGGACAACGTCTCATTTGTCCCTGGAGTAAGTATTGGAAACATGGCAGAGGCAAAGACACAACAGAGGAAAGTGCAGAGGCAAATTATCGGTTTAATATCTCAAACAAAAACCTGTCAACACAAACAAAAACGGAACAAATACAAATGTATCTTAGGGGTATACACTCCTGTCTGATAGCGCTGTGTGTGTGTGTGTGTGTGTGTGTGTGTGTGTGTGTGTGTGTGTGTGTGTGTGTGTGTGTGTGTGTGTGTGTGTGTGTGTGTGTGTGTGTGTGTGTGTGTGTGTGTGTGTGTGTGTGTGTGTGTGTGTGTGTGTGTGTGTGTGTTTATATGTATGGGAGGGAGGGTTGGGTTTGTTTTATTTTTATTTCTGTTTGTTTGTATTATTGTTATTATTTTTAGCTAACATATGTATTCCGTATTCTGCATTTTGTATATTTTGTAAGTAATTGCTGTTATCTAATTGTTGTGCTTTTGGTTGTATATGTTGTGTATTCATCTCAATAAAAATGTGATCACAAAAAAAAAAAAATATCTTAAGCTTATTTAATTACATTTTTAGGTTTTAGTGCATGTAAATGGTCTGCAGAGGCTAAAATCCCTGTGTTCCCTCGGGACGGAGTAGAATAGGTTTATTTGTTAAGCTTCATCCCTGCTATAATGGCATGTAAAGACGATGTATGTTGAATCTCCCAACTCTAAGCTGCAGGCCACTTTCTCTATAGGGATAAAACGGATAAAGAAGAGTATTGATCACAGTTTCACACACATGTAGCTTTGCTCATGCATCCGTCTTCTCCATGCTCCCCTTCTTCCTTTACTCTGCTGACACGTCTCCATCATGCAACGCTGCTGAACTCATTTACACTTCACAGGCTTCCTCCCATGGAGCGCTTTAAGCTGGGATGGTTTGACTCTGTGTATCTTGTGATAGAGTTTTAATCTCACATTTGAGATGAAGGCAGCTGAGAGGTCAGTCAATTCAGTCTAATCCAAAAATGTATATATCCACATGTGGCAATAAGTGTTAGAAAAGTCTCCCTGGTCCCCGGCTTGAGCTTCAATCTCAGGATCCATGTATCTGTGATCCTCTCCAGAATGGAAGTAGTCATCACATACAGAGCATCAACTAGTTCCTGAACAGTGTCCTTCACATGCTGATATCCAAGAGAGGGAGTTACACAGTCACAAGATGGAGGAATAGAAAGCAGTATTCAATGTTTACTTCAGATTAGCTCCACGTCAGAAATGATCATGCTTGTCATATGTCTATCTCCATAGAGGCTGAATCATCATGTTAATCACATAGCTATCATATGCCTCAAACAGTCCTGATGCTCTTCTAGGTAATCAGACATCCTGTCATGTACTCAGCTACAGTTGGGATACCTTTGTTAGCATGTTGCTCTCATGTTGGAAGAGGACATTCACTATTTTCCCAACAAGTACGGTATGAATACTACCGTACGAGTATATGTAGAGTACACATTATACAGTCGATTGGTTTAGCTAAGTGTCGGAAAATTGTCAGACTTCTTATCAATAGTTCAGAAGTCATGTTATAATGAAGTAAAAACCCTCAGACTCAGGTTGGTGCTAAATAACATCAGCTGTGATCCTGTACAGACTGAACTATCTGGGCAGCAGGGAGGACGTTTCTGGAACAGGAGGAGACTCTTCCTCCTGCAGAGGACACAGAGACACTGATCCAGAACAAACTGTAAACCCAGCATAGAGAGGTTCAGTGGATGTGGTTCTGGAGGTGTGGAGGTGGATCAGTGTGTCAGAGGAGACTCTGTAGAAGGAGAGAGAGCCAGCAGGATGATCCACATACACTGCTACTCTACCAGAGGGGAAGGAGGAGGAGGAGGAGGAGGAGGAGGAGGAGGAGGAGGAGGAGATCTGTGTTTCTGTCTTATTGTGCCAGACAGAGTAACCATCATCAGACCAGCTCAGACTCCAGGACTGATCATTCCATCCAAACAAACAGTCCTCACTGTCTCCTCTCCTGCTGATTCCTCTGTAAGTCACTGATATAGTAACCTCTCCTCTCC
Source organism: Trematomus bernacchii (assembly GCF_902827165.1). Classification (NCBI taxonomy): domain Eukaryota; kingdom Metazoa; phylum Chordata; class Actinopteri; order Perciformes; family Nototheniidae; genus Trematomus; species Trematomus bernacchii. The sequence goes on from NW_022987712.1 coordinate 402,724, forward strand.
ACTTGACCTCCCAGTAACAGCGACCAGTCAGAGCTTCTCTGCACATCAGCTGTTCCCAGAAGTCAAACCTCTCTGGATGATCAGGATATGGCTGCTCCTCTCTCACATATGTCAGCGTCCTGTTGTTGTCAGACAGTTTGAGTTTTCTGTTTGCTGTGTTTGTGTCGAGTGAGAGTTCAAAGGAATCTGATGAGAGAAACAGCAGCAGTTATTAATCTATCAGCTGTTCATTTATTGACACTTTGATGATGAAGGTTACATTTGAAGATGGTGACTGCTTTGTTTTCATGAATCAAATTAAACCACACTCACACTTCCTCAGACCGGGTCTCAACCACCGGACTCCACCAGGCTCCATCCTGAAAGAAGGGGGGGGGGGGTTAGAGCAGCATGGAAACATGGACATTACATCACTCTCAAACACAGAGCTTTGTGATTCTCCACAGATGAACCTTCATGTTCACATAGAGCTCCTATTATTAGGGTTGGGATTGAAAACTGCTGTGGAGCAGGCGAGTTGCACCACATTCGAAGGCAAAGGCACCGATGATCCTCTCAGCAGGGTCTTGCGGTTGGATGCTGCAGCTTCCGAACCACAAGGTGATGCAGCTGCTGAGGATGCTCTCGATGGCGCCTTGGTAGAAGGAGAGCATGATGGGTGTGGGCAACACATTCTCACTCCCAACTCGGCCTATGTTGACGTTATGTCAGGGTCCCTGTCGTCACTTTCCAACGCAAGGGGGCGCCCTTTAGCGTGGAGTTTCAACTATCAGGGAGTCCCATCGACTTGCATAGAGCTCCCTGAACGTTGGTAATAGACGAGTTGGGATCGCGGTGAAATGCTCTCAGATCCATTCTCACAGCGTTTATCAACCTTTTTCTAACTCAATATCAAGCCACACTTATTGTGTTTACTTCTTTATTTTAATTGAATAATGTCAGACTTTTGTTGCCGTCAGTTAGGGGGAGAGTAGGGGCTCAGAAAACTGACATCTGTATTGTTTCATCGCTTTTTCCTTCTAATTTTGTATTCTTTTCTAAACCACACACTGTTATTTACTCAACAATAACACACAATTATCCTTGTGTTTATTTATTTGTTTGATTGTATAATGTCGGACTTTTGGAGTCCGTCAGGACCGAGGGTCGGAGCAGCTCATAGTAGTTGCTTTAGAGAATTTTACACCCGGTAGTAAGTATTCTCTCCGCTATGTTTGACATACCCCGTGATTTGTCCTCAAGCTCTGTGATTGGATGTTTCAGTGGCAGTGCGCCGAGGGTTACGCCGAGCGTCAAACAGCACTTTGAAATGGGATGAAACCACGGCAGACTGTCCAAAACTGGATTCGAATGGGTTGTCCATAATGGGCAGCATTAATATACCCACATGACAGCTAAGGTCAGAAGAGCTTTATTTAACAGCTGGTCTTATGTCTGTGACCCCTCCTGTTGTTCATTGATAAGCCTGAAACATGCACTTGTCAAGGTTCAGAGGCACATTTTGCAAATATGGCAGTAGCCATCGATCATCTTAAGATAAGATATACTTTATTGATCCCAAGTTGGACATTTTTTCGTTACAGCAGCATGTCTAACAGTTGTAAATATGCAGTGGTGTTTATTTGTAAATCATTTAGTATAATCACACAAATTCTGTGTTTTATATTTAATAATTCTGTGTTCTTTATTTATTGAATGTTCAATACCTGACAAGGTCGGAGATGAAAAACTTGGGTCGCAGGTTCCTCAACAGTGCATTACAAGACATCTATCAATATGTGTGTACCTCCACCATTAAACTGTCGTATTCTGCACATTTCTTATACTATCTACATACATCTTATAAGAGTTTAATAAATATGTATAATATCAGTTAAGATAAGTGCTTCAACATAGTTAACATTGCAGGAAAGTTGATTGTCAAGTCCCAAAACAAATTAAGCAATATATTAGACGTTAAGTACTTTGTCAGACTTAATATTTATCTGTAGATACCCCCAATGCTCTGTTTTTGTTTTTATGCTTCATGTGGAACCTACTTGAGCAGGTCTCCCTTGAAAAAGAGATCAATGATCTCAATGGGATACACCTGGATAAATAAAGGTTTGAAATGAAATGAAAATGCTTTTTTCTTATTCAAAAGAAGACCTTAACCTAAAGTATTATTTAATGTTTAAATAAAGCCTTATTAGTTTGTCTGTTTTGCACATCCTCCTATTAATATCTTTGGACATCCGGCACTAAACTGTTTTATTGTAGAGATCACTACAGTATCTTATTGATATTTTCTATTCTATATTTCTATCATTAACCTTCTACTTTCCCCCTATGAAAGTATGTACTCTTAATATTTTTATGTTTTCATCAAATATAACGTATCAACAAAAAAATTAAATAATGTGCTTTAACCGCCTGGTGGTTAAAGCACGTTATTTCACTCAGGTTTACAGTTTTAACACAATAAAATATGCTGCTGTTTCCAGTTTAGTTTATGATGGATGTATTTTGTTATCCACACATATATTATTTTTATATTTGTAACACCAAACCGACAGAAAAGATGGTAGTTCATAAAAATAATATTATCAAACATAATATTAAAATGAACTCTTATTTTGAAAATACAGCTTCCTGTGTTCGAATGACCCTCGGTCCTGACGGACTCCAAAAGTCTGACATTATACAATCAAACAAATAAATAAACACAAGGATAATTGTGTGTTATTGTTGAGTAAATAACAGCGTGTGGTTTAGAAAAGAATACAAAATTAGAAGGAAAAAACGATGAAATAATACAGATTTCAGTATTCTGAGCCCCTACTCTCCCCCTGACTGACAGCAACAAAAGTCCGACATTATTCAATTAAAATAAAGAAGTAAACACAATAAGTGTGGCTTGATATTGAGTTAGAAAAAGGTTGATAAACGCTGTGAGAATGGATCTGCGGAGAGCATTTCGCCGCGATCCCAACTCGTCTATTACTAACGTTCAACGTTACTGCAATACTGTTAGCTAATGTGGAGTTACATTATTATTATTACTTTTATTCTCTAGTCCAAACAAGCCTATCACTTATATTTGTCAATGATCCGTCAACCTTATTGGAAGCTTTCTGAAATCTCTCTGATATCTCAGAACTTTTCAAAAGCGGATAAAACGCTACAGAAATAGTTGAAGATGTTGATGAATCCTGACCTGAGAGTCTCCAGAGTACAGTGTGGACTCTCCAGTCCAGCAGACAGCAGCTTCACTCCTGAATCCTGCAGGTCGTTGTTACTCAGGTCCAGATCTCTCAGACTAGAGGACTGGGAGCTGAGGACTGAGGACAGAGCTTCACAGCTTCTCTCTGACAGGTTACAGCCACTCAGCCTGATAAAGAGAAAACAATAAACAAGAGGAAATCTGCACTTATTGTTCCAAAAACCACAGTCACAAAGCTATAAATATAGGACAGACCAGGATGAACCAAGGTCCATCGGAATTATAAGACAGTTGTCTGATCCAATTTTTTAACTCACTGCGATGATTTTTACACAGTTCTTGGATTTAAAGTCCATTCATCAGAAACAGGCCAAAATTAGTGTTAAATATGTCCTTTTCAGGATCTAAAAGGTGACTAGACAACTTTTTAAAAACAATTTGGGTAGATGGAAATTAAGAATAATTCATTAGTATGAATCACAATTTAAGTGACAATCAGCAACATGTAGATGAATCCTGACCTGAGAGTCTCCAGATTACAGTTCCTACATCCACCTACACGTTACCATTGAGAGTGATGCGCACACAGCTTGCCCAAACCGAAAGCTACGTTACACTCTGAAAACTGAAAACTAGGCTGATTGCCATAAATATGATGATGGATTATCAGTAATAATTTCAAAGTGACACAGAGACATTGGATTAACCTTCAGCAGCGTTTATATGCATTTTAATGCCATTGAACACCACTTTTGATCAGAAAAGAGCAAAGGTAAGACGTATTTGTCATTTTGGCCACGTAAAGTGCGTTAGCACTCTTTCGCTTAGTGCTAATTCAGAAGCTCGGGATTAGACTTGTGTTTTGTTTCGGTGAAAATGGTTCATATCGTCAGGTAGCTGAGTTTATTCCCGTTAAGTGGGTATGACACATTAATAGTTTGTTAAATGTTAAGAAGCCCTCAGACGCTGTTTCTTGCAAGATGTTGCCAGTGCCCCCGCCGGCAGGGGCACCGGGTTTAACAGGTTAAATACCTTAACAGGTTAAATACTTCCACAAAAGGAAACTCAACTTATTGATTTATCCTGACCTGAGAGTCTCCAGAGTACAGTGTGGACTCTCCAGTCCAGCAGACAGCAGCTTCATTCCTGAATCCTGCAGGTTGTTGTTACTCAGGTCCAGCTCTCTCAGACTAGAGGACTGGGAGCTGAGGACTGTGGACAGAGCTTCACAGGTTCTCTCTGACAGGTTACAGCCACTCAGTCTGATAAAGAAAATACAAAAAATATGTTAAAATTATGAGCAGAATATTTAAGTCATGATGTATGAATCTGAATATTTCTGTACTTACAGAGCCTTCCTGGAGGCTTTGACCACTGGCAGCAGCCTCAGAAGAGCCTCCTCTGAAGCAGAGTATTTCTTCAGGTCAAACACGTCCAGATCTTCTTCTGATGACAGTAATATGAAGACCAGAGCTGACCACTGAGCAGGAGACATATTATCTGTGGAGAGACTTCCTGAACTCAGGTACTGTTGGATCTGCTCCACTAGAGAACGATCATTCAGTTCATTCAGACAGTGGAACAGGTTGATGCTTCTCTCTGGAGACAGATCCTCATCTATCCTCTTCTTGATGTACTGGACTGTTTTCTTGTTGGTCTTTGAGCTACTTCCTCTCTGTGTCAGCAGGCCTCGTAGGAGTTTCTGATTGGTCTGCAGTGAAAGACCCAGGAGGAAGCGGAGGAACAAGTCCAGGTGTCCGTTTGGACTCTGTAAGGCCTGGTCCACACCATTCTGGTAGAGATGTGTTAGTTTGGGTTTGATTCTGAAGACTTTAGGCAGCCTGGAGGGTGCTGGTTCTTCTGACAGCAGGTTGACCCCAGAGTTGATGAAGGTCAGATGGACATGGAGAGCAGCCAGAAACTCCTGAACGCTCAGATGGACGAAGCAGAACACCTTGTCCTTGTGGTACAGTCCTCTCTCCTCTCTAAAGACCTGTGTGAACACTCCTGAGTACACTGAGGCTGCTCTGATATCGATGCCACACTCTGTCAGGTCGGACTCATAGAAGATCAGGTTGCCTTTCTGCAGCTGCTCAAAAGCCAGTTTTCCCAGAGACTCCATCATCTTCCTGCTCTTTTTGTTCCAGTGTGGATCTGTCTCAGCTCCTCCATCATACTTGACGTTCTTCACTTTGGACTGAACCACCAGGAAGTGGATGTACATCTCAGTCAGGGTCTTGGGCAGCTCTCCTCCCTCTCTGGTTTTCAACACCTCCTCCAGAACTGAAGCAGAGATCCAGCAGAAGACTGGGATGTGGCACATGATGTGGAGGCTTCGTGAGGTCTTGATGTGGGAGATGATCTGCTCCTGATCTCTGAATCTCTTCCTGAAGTACTCCTCCTTCTGTGGGTCAGTGAACCCTCGGACCTCTGTCACCATGTCCACACACTCAGGAGGGATCTGATTGGCTGCTCCAGGTCGTGTGGTTATCCAGAGGCGAGCAGAGGGAAGCAGCTTCCCCCTGATGAGGTTTGTCAGCAGCACATCCACTGAGGTGGACTCTGTGACATCAGTCAGGATCTCAGTGTTGTGGAAGTCCAGAGGAAGTTGACACTCATCCAGACCGTCAAAGATGAACACGACCGGGAACTGATCAAACCTGCAGATTCCTGCGTCTCTGGTTTCAGAGAAGAAGTGATGAACAAGTTCCACCAAGCTGTACTTGTTCTCTCTCACCACATTCAGCTCTCTGAAGGTGAATGGAAATGTGAACTGGATGTCCTGGTTGGCTTTGCCTTCAGCCCAGTCCAGAGTGAACTTCTGTGTTAAGACTGTTTTCCCAATGCCAGCCACGCCCTTTGTCATCACTGCTCTGATTGGTGCATCTCTTCCAGGTGAGGCTTTAAAGAGGTCTTCTTGTCTGATGGTTGTTTCTGGTCTGTCTGGTTTCCTGGATGCTGTTTCAATCTGTCTGACCTCATGTTCATCATTGACCTCTGCAGACCCCCCCTCTGTGATGTAGAGCTCTGTGTAGATCTGGTTCAGAAGGGTTGGGTTTCCTGCTTTAGCAATGCCCTCAAACACACACTGGAACCTCTCCTGTAGGTTAGACTTCAGTTTACGCTGACATTCTCCACAACGACTTCCTGAATGAACACACAACAAATCAGATCAATGAGTCGAATAAATCCTTACAGAATGAAGATCTGAACATATTTTGCTCCATCTCTTGAGACATTAGTCAACATTCATCCAGCTTGTTAAATCTTTATAGAAACCCTCTTACTGCTCTGCAGACGCTCAGCCAGCTCCTCCTGCTTCATGCTCCTCAGGAAGTGCAGTGAGATGTTCAGAAATGCCTCTCTGATGCTCCTCCTCTGCTCTTCATCCTCACTGTCCAACACCTCCTCATCCTCCCTCTGACTCTCTAAGCATTCTGGGTAATCTGAACTCAGAGCCTTCTGGAACTTTTTCAGCTCGTTCTTCACAAAAGTGTTGATGTTGTCCTCCAGCAGCTGGAACAGAATACATGAACAACACAATCAAACTGGAAGCACTGTACATCAGATCCATGTTGGACAGACTGACAATCCACTGATCTAACATGTGCATCATGGAGTTGACTGTGAGCAGAACAGATGTAAAGTAGCTGTAGTACATGTACAGACCATAAATATGGAGTCCAGCTGTGTCTGATGCTGCTGGGCAGACTGACCTCTGGGAACCTCTGAGCTCTGCTGGTCCTCTCTGTGAGGAATCATGAACTTACATTATGTTTGCACCACAGACGTTTGATACAAAGACACACACAGACCAGTTAGTAGAAGTTGTTGTGTTCTGTCATAATACATCATCATACAAACCAGATGCTCACACTGATGGACGACCAATTCTGAGTCTAACTGAGGAACAGCAAGCTCTCCAGTTTCTATTAACAGTTTGAAATACTTACACCGGATCAGAAGAACAACTTCCATCTTTGAATGTAATCAGAGCACCCTTAGACCGATCACTCTTCAGGGACACACAGCTGGGTCCAGGAGACTTTTCTCTCTGCTGCTGGGAACTGACAGAAACACTAAAATGTAGTTTATTTCAGTCAGAAAACTCATGTTTGAAATGTTTATTGACAGTGGCATGTAGTTTGAGTTTGGCGCCTGGGCACTGGCCTAATCCCATCCCGCATTTATTTACATAGAATATGAGGAAGGATGATTAAATAACTCCCCCCCCCCCCCCCCCCCCCCCCCATCTTTCGCTGCATGGACCAAGAACCTGACGCTGGCGATCTGATAGATCTTCTACGTGTAGGCCTGGCACCAGCTGCCATATGGCCGTACCCTGTAAGCTCCTTGTCTATGAGGGAAAAATACTAACTAATGAGACGTCTTTGGTTTAGGCCTGGGACCAGGGCCCAATTACATATATGACAGAGTGATATTTGATCAATGTGTCAATGTTTTAAAGATTCAACAGAAGTTGCGTTCTGCCATGATTCCTCATATTAAAACCAGATGCAAACAAATCACAGGCTTTAAATACTTACACTGGGTCATTGGAAGGACGTCCATCTTTGAAGAGAATCAGAGCACCCTTAGACCGATCACTCTTCAGGGACACACAGCTGGGTTCAGGAGACTCTTCTCTCTGCTGCTTGGAGCTAATAGAAAGACATAAATGTAGAGAAGCAACAAGATGTATATCTCTGCTTTCAGTGGTTTTTGGACAGTTAAAGACCGTTGATCTCTGCAATTAATCCCTAAAATCTCTGCAACTAGTCCCTACATATCTCAAACTAGTCCCCAGATCTCACTAAACCCAAGACCACTGCAGCTACCTCCCAGATATCTGCAATAGTGCCTGAAACTCTCCAACTAATACCTAAATCCCTGCTGCAACGAAGACTTCTCTGCATACATTGGTTCCTTTTTTAAACACCTTCTTATCAATTGACTATAATATCAACTTTTTATTGAGTTAATATTAACAGAGTAGAAATTATCATTCTATTTATGAGAGCACTTTGACCCACAGAGGACTCAATAAAGATGAATTATGAGCCTTCATAATATGAGAGAAGTATCAACGTTATGATTCAATGTTCAGGAGAACATTTAGGGAAACAACTTTATAAAGACACATATCAACGGTCTACTTTACTTGCGGTACCGAGGTGGGCCGGTCGAGAGTCCCAGGCTGATTTGTAGTCCCAGTCCGCCCCTGGTGACGGATAAGGCAATGATGTCCAATTATAGACCAATCGGCATTCTACCCTGTGTCTACAGTTTAGGAACTGGGGTAGTAACTATAGTAACGCAGTGTAGGCGGAGCCGTGACGTCATCTTCAATGAGAACCCCAGAAAAACAACACAGCCGTTAGCTGTTAGCACTCAGAGCTCACAGCTCCTCATATCTGTTCAGAAACTAGACAAAAGTTAAACAAGTACAAACCACAGACTGCCTGTGTCATGGAGAATACAGTCGCTGGTTTATTTATGTCTGTATAGGCCGTTGTTGTGAGTGTGGACGTTCGGAGCATATACTGCGTTAGCTTAGCCAATCTCCATCTAGAAAACACGCATTTTGAAAGGTTTTTCGCCTGCCGTCTGTCTGCAGACTTGACAAAGCATTAATTCATGGTTTTTACTAACCGGTATCAGTATGTTGTTACTTCGGCATCATTTTGAAACGTGTATTACAATTAAATCACGGTCAAATATGTTCATTTTGTTGTAGTTGTAGCCCCCTTGCCAGCGCTCCTCTCTCTAGTTTAGCAAACTCAGCCCGACTCAGCCCTGTTTGTTGGCCCGGAAAGAACCTCAATTTTATGGGGCCAGAAAAACTGTGAAATAGTACCCGCTAGCCGGTACTACGCTGAGTGGAAACACAACCAAAAACGGGCCCCGCACGGCTCGGCACGCTTAAAGCGAGCTAGAGTTAAACGTAAAAAAAACAGTATGCATGATGTTCAGTAAACGGAGCAGAAATAGAACTAGTCTCCCAGTTCAAGTATCTTGGAGTCATATTGGACTCAAACTTGACTTTTAAGAAACATATTAAGAAAGTATCCAATACCATTAAATTCAACTTGCAAAATGTTAAACAAATCAGACCTTTCTTAACTGTCAATGCTGCAAAGTCATACCTCCACTGTATGATTCTATCCCACATTGAATACTGTTTGACAAACTGGTCATTTGCTTGTGCCACAAACTTGAAACCCATAGAACAGCTGTACAAGAGAGCTATCAAGCTGTTTGACAGAAAGCCTAATTCATACCACCACTGCACCATCCTTGATAAACACAATTTCTTGAGTTTTGACAATTTTAAGTCTTTTAAAAGTATGTGTTTTTTTTTATAAATGTTTACATGGACTGCCCCCCCCCCCCCCCCCCCCCCCCTCCCTTAGGGGAATTCATCCACAAAAAACACACTGGACGCTGCACTAGGTCAGAAACCAGAGGAGACTGTGAAGTCCACCGTAGACTGACCACTTTTGGACAAAATGTCCTCTCCATTAAAGGCAGCTCTTTGTGGAACAGCCTCCCAACTGAGATACGGGATTGTCCCACTCTCAATAGTTTCAAAGGTCAACTCAAAGAATGGTTAAGAAACAAACAGACGTGCAATCACCGCTAAATGCACTTTAATACAGGGGCATCTCGTCCTGCACTTAATATGTCGTAGCTGCTACATTGTACTGCCATGTGGTAAATACTTGTATGCTGCTCATGCTCTTTCTGCATGTCATGTATTTATTTTTTGCTATGTTTATAAATGTCATGTTCGTATATGTTGTATGTGAGGGACTACGGATGGAAATTAGCTGAAAGCAAAAAATCCGGCATATTTACACTTGAAGCATTATTTGTCTTTAGTGTTCATTAGTGTGCATTGTCCCTGTTCCAATAAACGATTAAATGAAAAAAGAAATGAAAACTAGTCCTTGGACATCTTAACCATTCCTCAGATCTCTCTGCATTGACTGGTTCTTACTTCAAAGACTGGTTTTTCCATCATATAAATAATACACTGTTTCTGAGTTATTAATTAACAGAGATCTTTCTATGAGAGCACACAGAGGCCTCAATAAATATGGAATATGAGTCTTCATAAGATAAGAGAAGAATCAAAGTCCAAACTGCAGTCCAGAATCAGGATTCAATCTGAATGTGTTTTATAGATGTACAGGTTTATTATGAGTCAATGTTCAGGAGAAAGAGCAGAGCCAGTAAACAGCCAGTCAGTAAGAGAGAACATGTTGAAGGGTGAAACAGTTTCAAACATCATGTGAAGTGTTGAGTGTGATACCTCTCCATGTTGGTGATAACCTGCAGCCACCTGATGGAGACAGACACACGGCTTCATTATTACTTTAATGCCATTTATATTTGTTAGTGATGAGGAAATAACATCTGTTTCTACATGTAGACTTTAAAGACAGTGAGCTGCAGTTTCAAACATCAGTTGTCAGATAAACTGAGTGCTGTCATTCTAAAGACAGGAGGTGAACACATGAACCCACAAAGAGCAGCTGTTTGAAACATTACACACTGAATGAATCAAAGTCCCACTTACTCAGTCTCTTCTCATGAACTCCATCAGCTGTGAGGACCAGGTCTGTGTAGAAGAAGGGTTTCCTGCTGATCTGACCATGTGCTCCATCAGGAGTAACTCCTCTGCTTCTTCATCAGTCCTCTGTGTCCAACACTCTGATAAAGCAGTGTGACGCTGCAGCTCTCAGTTCAAACTGTATATGACTTTATATTGTAGTTACAGATTAACCCCCAGCCGCTCCCTGCAGCTCTCAGTTCAAACTGTATATGACTTTATATTGTAGTTACAGATTAACCCCCAGCCGCTCCCTGCAGCTCTCAGTTCAAACTGTATATGACTTTATATTGTAGTTACAGATTAACCCCCCAGCCGCTCTCTGCTGCTCTCAGTTCAAACTGTATATGACTTTATATTGTAGTTAAAGATGAACCCCCAGCCGCTCTCTGCAGCTCTCTGACAGCTGAGAACAGATCCTCATCACTGACAGCATCAACATCTCTGTCTGCAACGTGTCCAACACTTCATACATTTACTCAACTAAGAGTACTTCCATGTTGAGCTACGTGATACTTGTTGGTACAGGTTATTGGTTCCCTTTGTTCTTTGGGCAACAGAAGATTGAAGTATTCTCAAACACCTGAGAAATGATAATCGTCCACCAACACTTTTTGCACCAATAAGTCAATCTGTTGTAAGAAGATTAAAAACGTGCAGAGAATAAAGTGAATTTGGTGAAAGACGTTGATGTGTCTGGATCGTCCTTTAATGCACGAATACACAATACCACAATACAAGACAACCTGGAGATTCTGCAAGTTTAATTTCCAATGGACTCAATAAACCCCTCGACCTTCTTCTCATCATTTCAAAAACTCCTGATGAAAACTCTATCATTTAATTAATTGGTCATTTTGGTGCTGTTGAGTCCCAGTTTAGTCCCTTTTCTTTGCTGTTGTCACAGGGCAGATGCTGTTTCTTTGTATTTTAGGTTTTACATATTCATACAGTGTAATAATGGAAACATTCAGTGGTTCTGGTGAAATAAATACAGTTTAATGTCTGACCAAACAATCTGTTTCCTTTAAAATCATTATTCAATGACCAACCTCACTATGTTAAGTATGATTACTCACCAATTCTGCTTCCATTTAAACAAGCCAAAACATCGTTATGACATCATAAAGTGGCCAAAATCTGATCAGCTTATTTTCAGACAGGTTTTTATAGAAATGGATCAGGACAAAAAGAGAGAGAATCTTTGTTCCTGAAACTTTCAGAGTCTCTTTCCACAGAGGGGACACATGTTGATGTAGAAGAGACATGAAGAAGAGGGGACACATGTTGATGTAGAAGAGACATGAAGAAGAGGGGACACATGTTGATGAAGAAGAGACATGAAGAAGAGGGGACACATGTTGATGTAGAAGAGACATGAGGAAGTGGATTTTGCATAATAGGTGACCTTTAAGTAGAGGCTCAATCATTGAAACAGCTGAATTGGACCGTACCATGTAGTGCATGGGCAGGGGTGACAATATTTTCTAGGTATTCAAAATGTAATTGTGTAGGGCTTCAGTGGTCACAAATAGTCGTATACGTTGACCTATTTGATTTATTGTGTTTAATTATTTTGAAATACATGTTTAACATTTGTAGACAGTTAGAATTACAATAATTAAGTTTATAAATAGTTGATTGGCCTATGGAGAGGGGCTTAACAAATATAAACCTCTGGCCTAAAGTGAATTTGGGTTAGTCTGATGGTACCTGTTTACATTTCTTAGAGCTGTATATATTAATGTTTATTTTGTCTTTCTATTTTGGACTAGGCGTCCTTGTAACTTTGTTATTTCAGCATGTTTGGCTGTAAATAAAAGCACTTAAGTATATATTTGTATGTGACTCTAGCCATTTTATTAATTCCTTCCTCAACACTTTTTGTAACAGTGTTTATGTCTAATCAGAGGTGTCTGCCTTCCTGTCCTTTTCCTGATTGTATGCATATTTACACACCGAACACACACACATCCAAAGAATCCACTCTGAGCTTTTGCTCCTCAGTAAATGGGCCACATTTGCATCTTTATAATATTCCCTTTTAGCCGCCTGAGCGCAGGGAGCTGTGTGTTTGTGCAGCGCTCACTGCTGGATTCATTCTTAAAAAACATCCTCACAGCTCCTTTATTCCCACATCATCTTAACCCTGCAGTCTCTGTCTGCCTTTTGCACACGTCCCCAGTTTTTCTCCTGCTTTATATACAGCGTCTGTCTGTCTGTCGGTCTGTCTGTCGGTCTGTCTGTCTATCTGTCTGTCTATCTGTCTGTCTGTCGGTCTGTCTGTCTGTCTGTCTATCTGTCTGTCTATCTGTCTGTCTATCTGTCTGTCTGTCTGTCTGTCTGTCTGTCTGTCTGTCTGTCTGTCTGTCTGTCGGTCTGTCTGTCTGTCGGTCTGTCGGTCTGTCTGTCGGTCTGTCGGTCTGTCTGTCTGTTTGTCTGTCTGTCGGTCTGTCTGTCTGTCGGTCTGTCGGTCTGTCTGTCTGTCTGTCTGTCTGTCTGTCTGTCTGTCTGTCTATCTGTCTGTCTGTCTGTCTGTCTGTCTGTCTGTCTGTCTGTCTATCTGTCTGTCTATCTGTCTGTCTATCTGTCTGTCTATCTGTCTGTCTATCTGTCTGTCTGTCAGTCTGTCTGTCTGTCTGTCTGTCACTCTTTCTGCACCACAAAAACTCTAAATCTTGCCCAGTATCTGTGTCGAACATCTAGTCAGAATATGTCTCTCCACCTGATATAAGACATAATAACTTCAGAAGTAACACTGCAGTGAGATATAGGGTCTTGTTTTTGGACAACGCATCATCTTGTTAAGTCAAAACATCTTATTTTGAGTTGTGTCTCAGATGAAACACATCTTTGTTGTACATATTTATTAGAAAATCACCAACTAGCATCAGAAAACAGAACACATTTGAGTATTTGCTGCTTATTTTGTAACACAGCATCTCCTGATTCTGGTGAAATATAGTTCAGAATGAGTTCTCCAGCTAATTAGAAGATCTGATTTATCTAAACATCCCTTTTTATTTCAAGAAATCTTACCAAGCACATTTTCACTTGTTCTATCGGCAGATTTTTGTATTTATTTCAAGTGAAACCAGCTTGTTCACATTATTGTTCAACTTGTTTTTGGAGCAGCATTTGTACCAGTGCGCCTTTTAGCCGAAGCTCTTCTCCAGACGGACTCAGTGAGGCGGGATCATTATTTTAGCAGGAGTTCATTTTCTTTGGTCCAGAGCCAGAGGGGAACATTTCTTATTTGATGATGATTTTTGGGCTTTGGATCAGAAGCAGCAGCAACTTCTTTTATCCATTTCAATCTGGATTAGTCTAGATTTCACTTTGTTGTGCTCGGTTTTAGACACTTGTTGAGACACATAATCCTTCACATCTTGTGTCTTTAGTTTGGATTGGATTGTTTTTAGTACATAAACCTTATGCACAAAGATATGAGTTTGATTAGATGAAGAATAAAGTCCTCCAATTCTCCCTTTTTATTCCAAAGGTTAACGCAACATCAGCATCTTACTGCAGACTATCCTTTTGACATGTCTGTATCATGTTTCCGGAAAAAGCCAAATCCCAGTATCTAGCTGTGAGAAAATACCATGTATACTCCAAGTGTCGGGCTTTGAAGCTAATTTTACTTTACATGACAGGTTGCATTCAAATTTGGCAAAAAAATGACACCTTTTGAGAAAGTTTGTCATGATATCAAACCCTGGAAGTTGCACAGACATATTTTAACAAGCGGAGAAGTGACATGTCAAAGTCACCGAGGTTTCCTGAACATCTCTCTGCGTTGCATTTCATTCCCCCCCGCAGACAGTGATCCGTCCCCATCAGGGAGGCATGTGGAGGATTAAGGGGTGTAGAAACAGCGCCGGGTGAATACTGAGCAGACGTCCGTCACTCTGACTCTGTGTCGCTCAGAAAACTTTCTGACACGTTTACTCCACTATCCTCAGAGGTGGGAAGTAGTGGAGTACAAATACTTCCTTACTGTACTTAAGTACATGTTTCTGGTATCAGTACTTTCCTCCACTACTTATTTTTCTGACGACTTTTTACTTTGACTTCTTACATTTTGAACACAAATACCTGTACTTTCTACTTCTTACATGTTGAACACAAATACCTGTACTTTCTACTTCTTACATGTTGAACACAAATACCTGTAATTTCTACTTCTTACATGTTGAACACAAATACCTGTACTTTCTACTTCTTACATTTTGAACACAAATACCTGTACTTTCTACTTCTTACATTTTGAACACAAATACCTGTACTTTCTACTTCTTACATGTTGAACACAAATACCTGTACTTTCTACTTCTCACATTTCCCAAACAGGCTGGTTCCTTTAGTTTGAATGTGTGTTTGGTGGCGTGATCATTATTATTTAGAGTCATTGCGTGCCTATTGATTTGAACACGATCCGTGTATCCATCATTTCCTGGTCTTCTCTAAAGAAGAGGGACCAATGAAAACGTTGTCATGTTGCCGTTGTTCAGCATGGAAACATTCATTAGCTAACAATGACATTATTGTTCTATTAATATAAAGGGAGGTCAGGTACTCTTTAAAACAGCTGCTAGTTATGGGTACTTTTTACTGAAGTACATTTCAAAGCCCTCTTTCCTTTTACTTGAGTAAAGAAGTTTAGTCAGTACTTCTACTTTCACCAGAGTATTTTTAAACACGAGTATCTGTACTTCCACTTGAGTAAAGGGTGTGTGTACTTTTGCCATCTCCGGTCTGCTGTGATATCAGTCTGTCTCCGAGACATTTTCTATGCCAGATACAATAATTTTTAGAAGTCAAAAGTAATTTGGCAAGTTTGGAACAAAGCACTCTAGCCTCTCCAGAACATATACTTCAAGCAAAAGCACTCAGTAGAACGGTTAATATTACTGTATATTGCAGAGGTTGACAATGTATACATTAAATGTGTTCATCACTTTAATATGGCAGCTTGACAAGGTGCTACGTGTTCAATGTGTTATCTTAAGCTTTATAAGATACATACAAAGGTATCAGTTGAGATATATGGAGCATCTGAATCTAGGTAGCTAGTTCTTGAAGTTATCTAGAAAGTCGCATTTCCTATAATGCAATGATGTCATGTTTCTACACAGTGTCGTTGAATACTCAATTCTGATTGGTCAATTTGGACATTCCAGAGGTTGTTAATACTCGCTAGCAGATTAAAAAACAGAGAGCTGGACGTCAGAAAAATCAACAGAAGAAGAAAGAGAGGAAGTAAACACTAAAGGGAACAGCAGAAGAAGACAGACAGGAAGTAAACACTAAAGGGAACAGCAGAAGAAGACAGACAGGAAGTAAACACTAAAGGGAACAGCAGAAGAAGACAGACAGGAAGTAAACACTAAAGGGAACAGCAGAAGAAGACAGACAGGAAGTAAACACTAAAGGGAACAGCAGAAGAAGACAGACAGGAAGTAAACACTAAAGGGAACAGCAGAAGAAGACAGACAGGAAGTTAACACTAAAGGGAACAGCAGAAGAAGACAGACAGGAAGTAAACACTAAAGGGAACAGCAGAAGAAGACAGACAGGAAGTAAACACTAAAGGGAACAGCAGAAGAAGACAGACAGGAAGTAAACACTAAAGGGAACAGCAGAAGAAGACAGACAGGAAGTAAACACCAAAGGGAACAGCAGAAGAAGACAGACAGGAAGTAAACACTAAAGGGAACAGCAGAAGAAGACAGACAGGAAGTAAACACTAAAGGGAACAGCAGCAGAAGACAGACAGGAAGTAAACACTAAAGGGAACAGCAGAAGAAGACAGACAGGAAGTAAACACTAAAGGGAACAGCAGAAGAAGACAGACCACTCTGAAGTTGAGCGATAAAAGTCTGGGAGGTTTAAAAGTTACAGTAAATGCTTTAATGTAAAGTGAAAAAGAAGCTAGACAAATATCTGAGGTTGGAAAGATACACAAGGTCAAACAAGGTCATGTGTTGCATCGTCTTTTAATGGACACTTCAGTAGAAAGCTGAAAAACACTCAACAAGACGTCAAACTGTGGAGTGGACGCTCTGTCTGAGGAGGTGTCATTACGGAGGAGAGAGACTTAAAAGCAAACAAGAGGAGGCATTAAGTGGAAACCCAGACAACTGTAGAGCAATTTAAAACACTCTCATTCAATCATCTGTAGTACTGAGGTGTTTGGGCTGGAGCAAGACACACATATAAAACATCTGGAGGACAGTCAGAGTCCAATGACGACACAACATTTTAAAACTGACTTTCTTTTTTATTACAGAAAAGCCAGCTAAAGTTATACAATGTTTTTTCGAGACAATCCAAATTCTGTTTTCCTTTACCGCAAGTGTCACGTCATCAAGAACATTTTTAAAGGAAATGTAATTCATGTTGTGCAGTTATTAGTCTAGGAGGTATATATACTTTTGAATGTATTCTTTGTTTTTCTTGACGTGTTGTCCACTGCTTTTGTATACTTCTGGCACGGGGAACAGGTTCTGGTTGGACTAAGTGTCTGCTCAGTGGTGTAAGAGATTAGAAGCTCTGAAATGTAGTCAGGAGCAAAGCATTAAAGGTGATTAAACTGCTTGAAATCAATACTAAACGTCACTGGCCGACGCAAACACTAAACACAGAACAGGAGAGTTTGCATTCAGCAAGAGTAAAGGGTGTAGCAGGAGAATTGATGATCTTCATTAGGAGTGTGACACCACTCACGTTTCTATTGGCTAACGCTCCAACACATTGTACGTGATAGGCTAAGGGGCGGGACATCTCTAAGCGGTTGACCAATCACAACAGAGGGTGAAAAGAGGTGCTGCAGAACAATAAAGAGCTTTTGAACATTCAAGCATGGCAATGACGAGTATTTATGTTATGAATAGATGACAATACTTCTTATTTTGCACAAATGTTGTTCCGAAGTGAACAAAGTAGTCCAGTAGGGGAGTGTGTGGGAGAAAAACTCTCTCTGGAGGGAACCGAGGGAATTAAGCCTTTGCAGACCATTTACATGCACTAAAACCTATAGAACACACTACAGGAAAGGGAACAAGTCAAAAAAGTGATGCTCCCCCATTCCATCCTGTATGTTTCCTTACTCTCTTTAGATTTGTACCCAGCCCGTGCTCTCATCTCTTTTCTGCATCAGCAAGACACCCAGACTCAAATGATGATGGAGGGGCATACATTTTTTACTTTACTAACCCCTTTAGTTTCCCCCCGCAATCTTCCATTAGGGTGCAAGTTGGATCAATACCATCATAAACCAGTTTTAAACCCCTCTATAAATCCTTTCTTTAGTATGTGATCTTATTACTGTCAGCCTGACACCTCAGAGAGCGATGACACGAGCCTTTTGAAATGTTCGGTTCCTGGTGATTTTCCAAAATGAACAACATTAAAGTAGTACGAGCCAATGGGGGTGAGCAGACGAGGCGAAGAAGCTCTCTGGGACGAGATGCATCTGCCAAAAATAAAAACCTGAGCCGGCACCTCTGATCCAATCAGCTGTGCCAAAACCTCCGGTGCTGAGTAAGACTTCAACACAGAGTAATTTCACTTTGTTGCTTCTGTCTGCAGGGCACGAGGAAACACTCCTACCTCCTTTTGATTTAGCCTTAAAGCTGTTACACACCAAGATGATCGATAGATCGATAGATGTCGATAGATGTCGCGCCGTCGATGAGCGTCGTATCGCCCTACTCAGATTGATGTGTACTGCACCATCGTGTCTTTTCGGCCGCCGATTCGACATGTTGAATCGGGAGGCTGTCGGCCAAAGAAATCACTCTGATTGGCTGTTCAGCTTAGCGAATCAGTGCATGAGAAGCGAAACGGAAGTGAGGGACCCAAACAAACTATTAATGAGATTTCATTTAACTCCAGCTCTCGACACAGGTGTGGGAAAGCCCCATGAGCTTCTCGCTGTAGAGTGAAAATGGAACGCACACGCTATTTGTTGTTTGTTTGTATCACGCACCCTTCCCCCCATTGCTCCCCGGGCGCTGTACAATAGCTGTCCACTGCTCCTGGTACTAGGATTAGTTAAAAGCAGAGAACACATGTCACCGTGTGCTGTGTGCTCTGCGTCTGTGACCATTAAAGAGGGGTTCATCCCAATTCTATTCGATATAAAAAGTGATATTGAGCCGCTGAATGAGCGTCTCTCTGCTCTGTTTTGTGTTCGCTGATCTCTGAGCATCTTGAATTAGGGGGATCAGAAATGCCAGCTGATATCAAAGTGGTAATTATTTCAGCTGTAAGTGTTGCTGTGTGGTTGCCCTGACGACTACATTATAATTATGACAAGGGAGCGGAGGGTCAGCGGTTGAACGACAGGAAGCAGCGACGCCTCACTGAACCACGGAGAGAAAACACTGATTTTAAATCTCTCTGATTTCAGGATCACTTTCAGATCGTCAACTCTCTCTGGGATTATTTGTCAAAGTTTGACACACCTGCATGAGCTGGGACTCGGATTGGGTTTCATGAGTTTATTTAAAGGGTCCATGTCGTGCTTTTCCGGTTATTACCCGTCCCCTTGTGTGTTATGAAGGTTTTTATGCATGTAAACGGTGTGCAGAGTCACAAACCCTCAAAGTACACCCTGTAGCGAGTAAAACTCTAACACAGAAAATACCTCCCCAAAACGCCTCGTTGGAGATACGTCACTGCCCATTTGATTCTTCCATTTCGTTCCGGGTACGGCATGATGTCAAGCCGTACCCGGAACGAAATGGACCAATCCGTGGAGCCGTTACGTTACGTCCGCATAGCCGTTACGTTAAGCCCCCACTGATTGGTCCAAATTGACCAATCCACGGACTTCCTCACACACACATCTGTGTGCAGGGAGCAGGCAGCTCAGCTGATTTCTCCTCCCTGGCTGCAGGCTGATAACAGACAGTTGGGATCACGGCGAAATTCTCTCTGCAGACCCATTCTCTCTGCAGACCCATTCTCTCTGCAGACCCATTCTCTCTGCAGACCCATTCTCTCTGCAGACCCATTCTCTCTGCAGACCCATTCTCTCTGCAGACCCATTCTCACAGCGTTTATCAACCTTTTTCTTACTCAATATCAAGACACACTTATTGTTTTTACTTGGGCTGTGACTTTGTGTGTGCTCAGGATGAGTTTGGCTGTGTTTCGCTGTGTATCCTAAACAAGGAAACAACACCTCCACGGAGCTCAGAGCGATTCACAACGTCCCGACCAATCAGAGCACACTGTGCTCACATGGAGGGTGGGGGCTGGAGCTATTGGAGCTACAACGAGCCGTTAAAGGCAGAGAGTGAAATTCAGTGAATACACGTAGTTTACAGAGATGCTGTTTGAGAAACCAATGTGAGTTTGGAGAGATGCTGTTTGAGAAACCAATGTGAGTTTGGAAAAATGCACAATATAAATCTATTCTAGTAGACCTCAACAATGGAATTATGATCAGTGGAAATGGCCATGACATGGGACCTTTAAAAAATTAAATCCAATCAATCTTTATTTATAAAGCAAATTTCAATCACAAAAGGTAATGCAAAGTGCTTTACAAACCAAAGATGTGAATAAATAAAATGAGACCAAAATAAAAGTAAAATAAGAATAAAATAAAAATAAAATATAAAAGAGAATAAATTACAAATAACTCAAATAAAAGAGAAACTACCACGTTCAAGGTTTAAAAGGGTTCGGGTTAATTTAAATTCACTGCATGTCTCCTGAAGTCTGCTGTTTGCTGCCTCGTGTCCTTAATCTGCTTCCTTCATAACTCCTGCGGCTGTAGAGGTCTGAACGTATGAATAAGTGTTTGTGGACCTGTCTCTCTTCATTATCTTCGCCGACTCCTCCTTTAACCGCTCTCAGCCTTCCACATGACGAACAATTTAATTTGAATGCTTACTTTATTCTTGTTCCAGCACCAGACACTTTTTACGCTGCTATGGACAGTCTTTTGCACCAATGCACATTTCTCAAGTGACTGTTATTGTATATTGATTGTTGTGCTTTTATTCATGTGTGCATGTGTATAAATGTGTCTGTTGATTGTGTATATATAGGTTTATACATATTTCTAAACATTATATATATTTGTATTTTGAACAGTGTATTATTGGTACTTCTAGTGAACGTATGAATAAGTGTTTGTGGACCTGTCTCTCTTCATTATCTTCGCTTAAACGACTCTTCTTGTCCTGCAGAAGCATCTGTGCTCTGGGACAAAAATGAGTCACATTAAAAAAGCATTAGCTCAATTTACATCATGTCCATTTGGCAGATGCATCGCCCTGCATTCAAAAGGACGTGAGAAACAGGGGGATATAATCAAAAAACGGCAAAAAGAGAAAGAGATCATTTCTGATGTTGATGAGATGCAGGAAATACTGACTCAGGTTTTTAGCCTGCAGCGAAAGAGGCATTTTAAATTGTCCTCACACTTCTACACACTTTTTATCACTGTCACTGGCTCACAGTAAAGACACTTCAGCACCACGGACAGCTCCCAGAACTTTTAAAAAACACTGTTGTGGATTTCCCTTTCCTGTAGTGTATTCTATATGTTTCTGTGCATGTAAATGGTCTGCAAAGGGTAACATTCCAGAGTTCAAGAACATAGTGACATTGCTAGGGAACACTCACGCTAAAGAAGAGACACTACATACTGATATACACCTGAACATCAGCAGGAGAGGACTCTTTAAAGTAGAGACACTACATACTGATATACACCTGAACATCAGCAGGAGAGGACTCTTTAAAGTAGAGACACTACATACTGATATACACCTGAACATCAGCAGGAGAGGACTCTTTAAAGTAGAGACACTACATACTGATATACACCTGAACATCAGCAGGAGAGGACTCTTTAAAGTAGAGACACTACATACACCTGAAACGTGTCCTCTTTAAATGTGCACCAGCCTCTTTTCTCCCACAGCTTATTATCCGGTCTTAAATCTGACGAAGGCACAAAAGTGTTTCTGTTTGCAGGAGAGTTATAAATGAACTTCGCCCTCACATCAATCTTCGTGTTTGAATGACAGCCGAAGTTTACGGCATGCTACTCAGCTGTCAAACTGCTAATGAAGATCTCTGACCTTCTCTGAAAGTTGAAGAACAATTAGACTCACAGCCAATGATAAGGAGTACGAACGACAACGGAAAGAAGAATCCTCTGCACTCAACATCCACAAATATTAAAACAAAATACTTATCCAGGATGTTGAGTGCCAGGAAAGCAAACACAACGAAATGGCTCAAACCAAACAGTCCATCTATAGAGGATTGGTACGATATCATTTATGAAATCTTTATGTGTGTCTCGGTCTGCTGAGATGCTCTTTCACATCAACCTCATTGTGTCTCTGCTGTAGATGTTTGCAGTGTGTGTGCAGGTGTGTTTCATCTGTGTGAGCAGTATCAATTGAAATCAGTCGCTTGGTACTGTAGATTAGGAGGAATTATGGTTGTTTTTTTTCAAGATTGTTTTTTTATAATATATTTTTAGATGCTTGGAATGTCAAAAATAAAAAAAATCCATAGTTTTAGTTTTTAATAAATCCATGCTATCTTGACTTTGGAAAGATATAATTATTGGTTTTAACGAAAAGGGTGTAAACCAGGGGTGTCCAAACTTTTTTCACAGAGGGCCACATACAGAAAAATATACGAAGGGCTAGGCCACTCCCTAGAGGAGAGGTATATCGGCTCATAAGATCAGTTATAAGTTGGAAAAATCAATCAATAGTAGGTCAATTATTCTTGATACTTGAAAATGCGTTTAAGATAAAAGAACAGCCTCCATCAAAGCTCTCCATAGGGTTTCATTTATTTTGTTACAATAAGTGTTGGCATGCTCATTCCTTAAAACAGAGGCTTCAGATTGCTTATGATTAGAGGAAATATGAAGGGTATATTTCAAGGTTGTTATGTACATTAGATTTGTTAGAAAATGTTTTCAACTTTAATTGACTGAATTTATTTGAAAATTGGGCTTATTTACACATGAATACTGTGTAATATATTTGAACATGTATATTTAAGAAGTACAACACAAGGCAAGCAGAAGTTTAATTTGTTGGCCATATTTCATTATACTTTTTTAATTTGCTGAGGGCCGATTCAAAATGGTCCGCGGGCCGCATTTCAAGGTTCAAGGTTCTTTATTTTTCAAACGAACATAGTTACAGTGTAGTTATGTCAATGAAAATCTTGTGTCACAGACTTCTCCAACACAAAACACAGATAAACAGAACAATATAGTGCAAGTAAATAGTAAATACAAGAAGAAAATAGTTTAAAAAAGTGAAATAGTGATAGTGGCCCCCGGGTTGTAGTTTGGACCCCCCTGGTGTAAACGAACTACTAATTGGTCTGTGTGTTTCACATGTCTGTCCTCCTGTGTTTATTTTGTGTGTGTGGTGTATCTCCAAGTCACCCTTAAGTTCCATCAATGTAAACAGTTATCCAGGGACCTGCCTCACTTTACAGTGGCCTGCCGTGTAGAAAATAACCCAGCAGCAGGAGCGCATCAAAGCCAGCTTATATTGCTAACAGGGAGGAGAGTCCGGATGGTCTCCTACCAGTAATAAGAGCCGATTCGCAGCCTGAGGCAGAAAAACAAGAGCACTTCAGTGAAGAAACACGACTGTTCCGTCTATATATATCTCTGTACTAAATGCCTCATGTTAGTTGGCAGATAAACACATATCTAAGTGGCTCGGGCTGTGCATCGAGGATCAGTGCAGAGCTTGCTCTCTGAAAGTAAAACTAAATTGCAAAACCAAGAATGTACATTTAAGTGAGGTCTGGCAATCTTTTGTAGTGGACTGTCGTATAGGTCTCCACTGCTGTTGCATAAATATTTCATTCATCTAATAAATCTATCATCAATAAACATTTTTTTGTTAAAATTCTGTCAATATATTGTTGTGTCCCGTCAACAAGAGTTCAGTCCTGTTTTATGTTTTTGTTTAATCATGTTTTGTCTTGTCTCCCACGTCCTGTCTTATTGTGGTACTCACCTTTGGGTTTCATTCCAGGTCCCTTCACTCCCTATCCTGGTGTGTGTCTCCCGCTCTCATCAGCGTCAGCCCCGCCCCTGATTGTTTCCACCTGTGCCCAGTTACCTCTTGTTTAAATTCCCCAGCCTTCCTTTGTCTTGTGTCAGTTCGTCTTGTCCTGTCTCCATGCCAGTAGTCTGCTTACCAGCGATTACATATATTGTCTCAAGCCTGATTCATGCTCCTGAAATTCCTTGAAAGTTTTGTTCCTCACTTAGTGAGCGATTTTCGTTGTGCCTTTTTTGAGCCTTTTTGTCACCTCGTTAAGAGTGTCGATCATTTTTTGTTTACCTATTTTGGAATAAAAGTATATTACTCATACTTTACATCTGTCTCCCGGGTCGTGCATTTGAGTCCTTATCCTTGTGTTTCCAAGTTCGTGACATATATCCTTAATGGTTGACAAATCAGCCAATAATTGGCCTTTCTAAGGCTACAGGGAAGTCTGTTCATTTTACACCTGTCAAATAATTGATGCATTGATCAATTCCTCTGTAAGGCCTTTTGTTAATCATCTTTGATTGTCCAGTATACAACCAAGTGCATGCAGGAGTTCCAGTTTGGGAAAGCCATTGAAGACTTTGCTTATCACGTGACTTAAAATATACTTTCCACCATACTTTTAGAATGTCTAGATACCAAGGAGAGGAAAGGAAGAATACTTTGAAATGGAATGTGGAATACTTTGAAATGGAATGTGGAATACTTTGAAATGGAATGTGGAATACTTTGAAATGGAATGTGGAATGTGTCGGTAGACCAAAGCACATTCCGGAATGTTCGGCTCTGAAGTCATACTGAACCTGATGATGTCATACCACAGTGGCTGCAAGAGAGCATGCTCTCAGGTTAAATACACAACCTATTTGCAGTTTGTGCAGGACGATAACAAGCCAGGTTTTATCCCCGCCACATCGAGTTCACAGAATCAGTAAGAAGCAGCTATTTCTTCACGATAATAAGATGGACAGAGAAAGATCAGTTTTCAACATGACGTACAACGACTCTCCATGGCTCCGAAAGAATTGTCCCTCTGAGGACAGTTCTGTTGAGGAGGAGATCGAGGAGGAAATTGAGGAGGAGATTGAGGAGGGGATTGAGGAGAAGATTGAGGAGGAAATCCTGGCGGAAATTGAGGAGGGGGGTGGGGAGGAGATCGAGGGGGAGATTGAGGAGGAAATCCAGGAGGAAACCATGGAGGAGGGGCAGGAGTTTGCAAACAAGGTGGAGGAGGAAGTTGAGGAGGATCAAGAGTATGTATACTCGACGGATGAAGACTTCGAAGATTCATTGGACCTTAATGATGAGGAAGAGCCCGAAATCAACGAGATTGCGAACTTTGATAATAGCAACAGAGAAAACTACAGCGACACTTCCTCTGATGAGGTAAGAATTCAATTCAGTGGCACACATGTCTACAATTACACTAAAAGCTAATACTCAACGCTTTAGTTTCTTTACTAAAGTCTTTCAAAAAAATAAATATCAAAATAGTAAATCATCTTTAATGCAGTTGATCACAGCATACTTTTTCACACCCATTGATGCAGAGTTAACACTGCACATAGACAACACAATAATTATTATTTTATGTTTCACAGACAGAGGACTCTGAAAGATCTGAGAGATCTGAGAGATCTGACAAATCCTCTGGCCTTCAGGAAGCCCTGGATGAGGAGAGAAAAGCCAGAGCTGCTCTTGAAGAGGCTTTGATGAAGGAGAAATCATCTACAGCTCAGCACAAAGCAGCCCTGAAGGACGAGCAAAAAGAAAAAAACTCTCTTGCAAAGACTCTGAAGTTTGAGCAAGATGAAAATAATTCCCTTTGCGATAAAATGAAGCTCATAAACGCTGCTCTGAAACAGTCACAGAAAGAGCCGAAGCGTGACAACACAAAGCTGAAAAACAGAATCACTATAATGACTTCTGAGCTTGAAGAAGACAAGAAGGTGATTGAGAAGCTCCACAGAGCTCAGCATGCATCCTCCAGCCGGCACCAAAGAGAGATCTCAGAGATGCTCGTGTTGAATACGGCCTCAGTGACAGCCATAAAGGAGCGCCTCACTGAGCAGCAGGAGGAAAGTCTGAAAAAAGACCAACACATTGAATCCCTGCACTCAAATGTCCTGAATCTCCAAATCGACATTGAAGCCAAGGTCAGCATTGTTACCTCACTACAGGAGAGAGTGAGCAAGTGTGCTTCAGACCTCACAGAGGAGCAAACAAAAAGCAGCTCACTGCAGAGGGACTACGAGGCGGCCGTCTCTCAGCAGAAGAAGGAAGCAGAAGAACTGGCCCGTCTGACTCAGGGGAACCAACACCTCGCCTCTGAGAACAAGAGACTGCAAAGTGAAGAGAAGAAGTTTCAGGGCGACAGAGGAGCTTGCAGGAGACTGGAGGAGGCCATTAAGAAGGAGGAGGCTCGTTTCTCCAGAGCCTCAAAGAAGATCCAGAGCCAAGAGAAAGAGCTGTCTGAGAAGACCTTGGCTTCTGAGGGACTGCAGAGGGACTACGAGGCGGCCGTCTCTCAGCAGGAGAAGGAAGCAGAAGAACTGGGCCGTCTGACTCGGGGGAACCAACAGCTCGCCTGTGAGAACAGAAGACTGCAAAGTGAACTGGAGGCTGCTCTCAATAAACGGCACGTTGAGGAGAAGAAGCTTCAGGGCGACAGAGGAGCTAACAGCAGACTGGAGGAGGCCATTAAGACGGAGGAGGCTCGTTTCTCCAGAGCCTCAAAGAAGATCAAGAGCCAAGAGAAAGAGCTGTCTGAGAAGACCCTGGCTTTGGAGAAGAGCCTGACAGCCGAGAAACTCCTGAAGTCGTCTCTAAAAAGTGAGAAGAAGCGATTTGAGAGGATGGTTGGAAAGCAGGCGTCAGCTGGACCTCCTTCAATCCTCGCTCAGCAACAGAGAGAAGCATCTGCGTACGACATGCAGACATTAAGGAGGGAGAATGCTGACATCAGGGCTAAGTTCCTTGTCCTGGAGAGAGAACATGACAGAGAAAGATGTGATCTCCGCTCTCTCTCTGCGCGCCAAGAAGAGATGCTGTCAAGGGCAAATGATAGCATTTCTGAGAATCAGTTTACCATCACTAATCTACAGTGCATTGTAAATGAGCTCAAAGCAAAGGAGTCAAAGATCAAGATGAGACAGGCCGATCTGGAAGAAGCCCTCAAACAGGAGAAGACAAGAAACTCTGAGCTGCACCATACTGTTGATCAGATCTCCTCCAGTTTGGACAAAGAAAGGAGCAGGTGTGAGAAGCACCGCGACGAGCTTCAAGAAGCTTTGAAGAAGCAGATCACAACTCTGGAGGAAAACAACAAATTGACCTTGTCTCTGCAGAAGGCTCAGGAAACCTTCCCCAGGCTTCAGGAAAAACAACGTGCAGAGACAAACTACAACTTTGGAAACATCAGTGACACCGAGTTCAGGCTCAGGGAGCAGAAAGACTCCCTGGATGAGAGCAATAAGGCGCTGTACCACCTGCAGCAGGAGTACACCAATCTGGGGAGGAGGCACTGGGACATCAACGCTGAGTATCGTGAGCTGCTCAGGACTCACACCGCCCTCCAAGTCAGACATGAGAGGCTCAGCTATGCTCAAGGAAACCCACGCCCAGACTTCAGTCCATATCTCTTCCAGTCAAATTGTACAGCACACTAGAAAATGATCCTCCAAGGACATTTTGAGTGTGCGACTGGCATCGACGCAAATATGTTTTTTAGTTATAATTTTGAATATGTTTTATTTTTTTGAATGTATTATCTTTTTTATTTTCAGCTGTTGCACGTCTGTCCACTATTGCTTTCCCCTATGTTTTTTCCATTTGTCCACACGGTAACTGTCAGGTTTCTTTGGAAATTGTTCCTTGTCCGAGGGTGTCTTTTTATGATATTTATATTCTGTACGAACTGTAAAGTCCCCCGAGATAAATGTAAAATTAGTGATATTGCGCCATACAAATAAACCTCAAAGCCTCAAAGAAGATCCAGAGCCAAGAGAAAGAGCTGTATGAGAAGAATCTGGCTTTAGAAGAGAGCGTGACAGCCGAGAAACTCCCAAGGTCGTCTCTCAAAAGTGAGATTTGAGAAGATGGTTGGAAAGCAGGCGTCAGCTGGACCTCTTTCAATCCTCACTAAACTCCTAAGGTCGTCTCTCAAAAGTGAGAAGAAGCGATCACAAATAGTCCGTTGTCAAAGTCCCAGGAAATGTGAAGTTTAGCCAACAATCTGGTCCTTTGAGGAGCTTTAGTGGTGATATTACTAATACCACATTATTGTTGTTATTACAGTGTTATAGTTGTTTCTTTGTAGGACACTGATTTAAATTATTCTTAAACTATGATTTTTTTTTATGCTGTGTATGTAATTTGTTATATGTAGTGTAGTCTTTTATCTGGACCCTGAGTGTAATAACGTTGTTTTTTTTGGATTGATTATATGTTTTATGTTCACGTTTGTCAATTTTCTTTAATCAATAAATGTTGAGTCATCAACCATTAAAATGTCAAGAATTTGTGATGGATGTTTTTCTGAAAGTGGCATAGTGCAACAACATTTGCTGCCCAGTGTTCAAATTAATATAATTGTGCACCAGACTAAGAAGACATTTTAATACAAATATCGGTTGAATTCAGCCTTCAGTTTCTTGTTGGTGTCTATCTACGCCGGGATCCTGAGTCGTGGCTGATCCTGTTGCTGTGGTCCTGGATCATGAGTCCTGAGTCCTGCATCCTGAGTCCTGAGTCCTGAGTCCTGGATCCTGAGTCCTGAGTCCTGCATCCTGAGTCCTGCATCCTGAGTCCTGCATCCTGAGTCCTGGACTTCAAGTCGTGGCTGATCCTGTCTCTGCGGTCCTGCCTGACTCTCATCATACTACTTCCCTGATGGCTCCCACAGGATTGTTGACATCCTGGTGGATTCATCTTCTTATTATAGACACATGCATTTCCAAACATTTGGTCTGCCTATGCTGTAAAATGTATTATCTCTTTGATTTACACACGGCATCTATTGCACGTCTATCCGTCCTGGGAGAGGGATCCCTCCTCTGTTGCTCTCCCTGAGGTTTCTCCCATGTTCCCCTTTAAACTCTGGGTTTCTCTCTGGAAGTGTTTCCTTGTACGATGTGAGGGTCTAAGGACAGAGGGTCTAAGAACAGAGGGTGTCGTATTGTCATACTGATATTCTGTACAAACTGTGAAGTCCACTGAGACTAATGTAACATTTGTGATATTGGGCTATACAAATAAACATTGATTGATTGATTGATTCAGTGAGCAAATCTCTACATCTACATTTCCGAGGAAAATATTTGTGTACATGTTTTGTTTTAAAGGTCACCTATCATGCTATTTGTAGGCAATAGCATCGGTCTCAGATATATAAAATATATAAAAAACATGTCTATGAAGTGTTTTGCTCAAAATACCAAACAGATCACACATTCTAGCCATGCCTCATATCCCTCTATTTCACTTCCTGTTTCAAAAGTGCTGATTCTGGGTATAAAGCTTTAAAAAAAATTGATAAAAAAGAGGGGTGGAGCTTATGTCTGCTCATGCGGGAGATTCTACCGGCAGATTCTGCCGTGATGAAACTCCATATCATGGATTATCTCTGAAACAGTATGGAGCTCAAAGGCTTTCTCTCTTGCCGGTTATACCACAAGGTGAGTTCCTTTTTATTTCCTGCTTCTTCACACACATGCTCTCCAGTACAGGTTAGCTCTGAGTGTTAGCGATGCTAATGTAAACACCGACCATATTACGTCCAAAACAGTCGGGCATTGTTTCTGATAGCAACTTTCTGATAGGGCCGTGGATCAGCTCCGTTGTAGCCCCGTTTTTAGAGATTTGGGTACGGAGGAAAAGAGAGAGGGTTTTATTTTCTGACGCTGCGTGAGTCTCCTGACACACCGGGGACACATAGTTATGTATAAAAGACATCAAAAAGTGCATTTTGCATGATAGGTCCCCTTTAAAATAACTGCCATGTGTGGAAAAAACTCAAATAAAAAAATGTTAAAAGGAAGAAAGAAGAAACCAAGATATTTAGGATAGAGAATGTGTCCTCTGCTGTGCATTGAAATAACAGATGCATGAAATTAAAAACACAACTCAGTGGAAGCCATGTCCCCACGTGGCTTAACCTCTCCTTTCACTGATTTAATATCAAACTGTGTCCTTCAGGAGCAAACAACAGAAGAAGATGCATTTATTATTTATATAAAACACAAGTGTCCTGCAGCGGGGGGGAGAGTGTCCTTTCAAACACTATTAAAGAAACACATGTGGTCGATCACAGAGCCCAGTTTGTGTATATAATGAGGATACTGAGGGGTGCGTTTAGCATGAAACACTTGAAATAACTAACGGATAAGTTAACAAAGAAAGTAGAAAGAAAGTGAGGTCATAGAAAACTATTGCTTCTAAAAAGTGAGCAATGATTGAGAGTCAGAGCTCAACCTTTCAGACGTGTGTATCTCACTCTGCTCTGTGACTTTCACTCATGTACCTTTGTTATTCATGTTTTATTATCTTTTGCTTGAAATTAGTGTTTTAAATGCCATTTTATAACATGTTTCTTAATGTCTTTCATTTTTGTAAAGCACTTTGAATTGCCTTGTGTTGAAAGGTGCTGTATAAATACACAACCCAGTCTCACGGCATTTCGTGTTATAGTCACGAATTTAATCTATTGATTCGTGTTCACCAACACGATTTCGCCATTTTTTTCGTGTCACACAGAACGATTTTAAAAGCAATGTAAATAATAAGAAATTAGAAGGAAAAAGACATTTAAAAAAATACAGATTTAAGTATTCTGACACAGAACGATTTTAGAAGCAATGTATTTCTATTGGTAGTATGTTTCGTGCCTGCACCAAATAATAACAAATTAGAAGGAAAAAAAGATGACATAAAATACAGATGTCAGTATTCTGAGGCTCTGAGCCATTTCTGTCATTCTTGTGTTTACAGGAGCAGCAGAGAGCTGGTGTGTGTGTGTGTGTGTGTGTGTGTGTGTGTGTGTGTGTGTGTGTGTGTGTGTGTGTGTGTGTGTGTGTGTGTGTGTGTGTGTGTGTGTGTGTGTCCTCACACTGTTCTGTCTGGAGACATGTGATTCCCCACCCGCTGACACATTTATGTGACAGCGACAGAAGAACAAACCCCAAGACATGACGGAGCTGTGATCATCACACACACACACACACACACACACACACACACACACACACACACACACACACACACACACACACACACACACACACACACACACACACACACACACACACACACACACACACACACACACACACACACACACACACACACACACACACACACACACACACACACACACACACACACACACACACACACACACACACACACACACACACACACACACACACACACACACACACACACACACACACACACACACACACACACACACCACACACACACACACACACACACACACACACACACACACACACACACACACACACACACACACACCAAAGTCTTCTGCTATTTTTGGCCCTGACTCATTCACGTAGGATGTTGCTCGCTGTGTTTTACGTCTCTCAGCGATGGCCGCTGGTTCATCTGACCTGACAGGCAGGCAGGAAGTGTCGCGTGCAAAGACGCTGACCAGCTGACCTCTCTGCAGGGTGTGTGTGTGTGTGTGTGTGTGTGTGTGTGTGTGTGTGTGTGTGTGTGTGTGTGTGTGTGTGTGTGTGTGTGTGTGTGTGTGTGTGTGTGTGTGTGTGTGTGTGTGTGTGTGTGTGTGTGTGTGTGTGTGTGTGTGTGTGTGTGTGTGTGTGTGTGTGTGTGTGTGTGTGTGTGTGTGAGCCAACACATGTGGTGCTCTCCATTACATAAGAGAGCAAAGAGACATATTGTGTTTGAGGAGATGGTATCGGGCGCTGTAAAATATAAATGAGTAAATATGTGAAGTCTGCAAAAACAAAAACTTCTGCAGGGTCTCATCAGCATACTCTGGAGGTCCTTCATTGGTTTTTATCTTAATAAATATAATGCTGACTGGGGAGGATCTTTGCCCTCATTCATACTTTAGTAGAAGCTTTATAGTTCAATAATAACAATGCATTATAACTGAAAGACTTGGAATAAGAGGCAACTTTGCAGTGTCTTAAAAAGGTTTGTCTTGTCCCAAGTTCACTTTTTTTTAAATGATACTTTGCACGTGTCTCACAGGAAGCAAAAACACTTCAGTTCTCAATTACCACATCCACACAAAAGTATTTAATCTGCATTACAGAGGCTCTGTCACCCTTTCACTGTGTGTTCTATAGGTCTGTGTGCATGGTCTGCAAAGGCTGCAATCCTACAGGAAATGCACACAATAACATGAAGATGAGCAGAATATGCTCTTTACAAAACACACTAATCAACAGTGACATGTGACAAACCGTATTGCAGTATTTCAAGTCAGAAAAAGTCAAAATAACTACTAAAAATGAGCTTTATACTTCAAACCTTATAACAGATATTTGGAAGTTAAGAGTATGTGTAGTGTGATGCTACTTTATCCATATCTTTATTCTTCTCCAAGATTACACATTTTTGGGGGTTTTTGTGGCAAATACATGAAAAAAACCAATATTTATGCATTTAGAAATAAGTCTAATTTACCCGAGGACAACAGGAAGGTTAATATAAATGTCATTATCACATTCATTCTCAGGAGGATGCATCCTTTTAATGTTAATAACACCGACAAGCTTTTTCATTTTTGATTTATTTGTGTTGAAACTCAAGGGAAATGGATATAAAAAACGACAACTTCATATTTTCCTTTTTCTCTTAACACCACTGCTTTTGAAGATATTATAATCATCCTCAAACACTAGAAAAGACTGTCTTTGATTCAGAACAGCAGCATGACACTGTAACAAAGTGTTATTCTCACTGTGGCACAAACAAGCCGAGAAGAATATCATCTGAATATATATAATATCAGAGGAGACTCCCTCGTTCTCATTTGTTACTTTTTCCACTAACATGAGATGCAGGACGAGTGAAGTGGTAATGTGTTCAGACTGGTGTAAAGTGGAGCATCATGCCCGTTATGTAACCACGTCTGTCACTCATTCAAATCACAAATAAAATATTAAAGAGTGCAGGAAGCAAGAGCGCAGAGAGAAGATGGCAAATAATGTGTTCCAGGGTCCACGAAGCATCAGAGGGAAACTATTCTGAGTCATTTAGAAAGTGTTTAATTATCAGCTGCAAGGGTTTTACCTTGGGAGTGTGTGTGTGTGTGTGTGTGTGTGTGTGTGTGTGTGTGTGTGTGTGTGTGTGTGTGTGTGTGTGTGTGTGTGTGTGTGTGTGTGTGGTGTGTGTGTGTGTGTGTGTGTGTGTGGTGTGTGTGTGTGTGTGTGTGTGTGTGTGTGTGTGTGTGTGTGTGTGTGTGTGTGTGTGTGTGTGTGTGTGTGTGTGTGTGTGTGTGTGTGTGTGTTTCTGTTTTTATTCTAGGATCTCTGTGCTCTTTTCTCTGCAGCTCATTCACACCTCTGAGAGCCAGCGGTCTCAAAGTGTGAAGTGCTGCTGTGTTCCTGCCATTTTTTCAAATCTCTCTCATTCTGCAAGAACTCCATTTACAGTCTACTGGCAGCACACCAGATTGTATGATATAAATACATAGTGGGTCTCCAGCACATAGAAACTGCCGAATGCTAACCTGCATATGTTGAACGATTTGCACAATTGGCATAAGTTGCGTTAATGAGCCTGTCTGTAATAAGGCTGGTTTGGTTTTGGAGGTTATTGAGGATGCTGAATCCTTTTCTGACATTTTCAGGATCAAAATGAATCAGAATCCCCCAGGGAGCTCACAGATGGCCTTTCCGGGTTAAAACGGCCACTTCTGCGTTAACAAAAGAGGACTCGTAGATAAGAACCACTTTAGTGACAACGCAACACGCCAATGCAACAACGCAACAACGCAACAACGCAACAACGCGCCAACACATCAACACAATACAAACGCGAGGTCACTTCCTGTTTACCTTCCACGGTGACACAGATGTAAAATTAAAAGACAAGAAATAAACATTTAAAAATGTCAACATCACAAGAGCGACTCTGGAGAATCCTATGGGTGACGTCACGGACCCTACGTCCATTTATATATACAATCTATGGATGCAATGTAAGAACAATGACGTGCTTACCTGTATTTATTTATTTTTATTTTTGTGAGTAATAGCCTTTCTCTGGTTTATTGGCAACTTGTCATTTCCTACTGTGCTCTCAGAAGCAACTGCCAAACATTCGGTACATTAATGTTCATTGTTTATAGCAGCGTTTAGGTGAAGTGAAATGCAGTCCTCAAATGATAGTTTCATTCTGATGTTTAGTTTACCCATCGTGTGTAGAAGAAAGTCGTTTTAATTCCTCCTCTGGATGAGACAGAAAGAGAACTGATGCTGTTGTTTTGTATACGTTTACATCGATCCTGGATGAGCAGACGTTTCATAACACCTTCGTCCATAAAGGAATGAAAGCCTGAGACAGAGAGAGTTTGCTGAAGCAGAGTGTGAGTGATATATTTATAAAGTGCAGAAGAAGAAGAAGAAGAAGAGAAGTCAGAAATAGAGGAGAGGAGCTCGAACGCAGCTTTTCTTTTGGTCTCTTTCCAAAAACGTTGTGGGTGAGATCCTATCTTCTGCAAATAGGACCTTCATGTGCAAAGAAGCATGTTTTCTGTTGTATAAAGTGTATCGTTAAACGCCTCACACTGGATGCATAAAGGACAGCTAAATCTTCTCAGATTAGCTTTTTATTAGCAACCTTAATCCTTTTTTTATTTATTTCTGTTGCATCTATATGTTCACTTTGTTTTATGGGGTTTTATATTTTATATTGTTGCATCGACTCAGTCGTCTTGTGTCTCATCTGTCAGAGAGAAACCATTATTTATTTTATTTTAATTATCACACATTTTACCTCCTTGTGTCTCTTAACCTGATCAAATGTTATATTTCGCTGCGTGCACCTGTTAAAGTTCTTAACAAATAATCTGAGGGGAATTTCTTTTCACAAGTTCATTTAACTTGTGATGTGTCATTTTGTAAAGCACTTTATTCTTATGATTATTATTATTATCTGATAGGAGCCTTTCTTCAACGGTCTTCATTTGGTCTTGGTTATTTCGAAATTGGTTTTAGTTTGACCGTGCAGATTCTGATTCTGTGCTGCTGACTGTACGACTTGGAGGAGAAGATGTTTCTGACCGTGTGGATCAGACGGATCATAACGAGGCCTTTAGAGCAGATCACTGATTACTGACTTACAGATGACGTCAATGCGTCATTTGTGTTTGCATGGTGGGGGTCTTTTTTCACTTTGATTTACTTATTTTTATGAATTAATATTTCTGACTTCTCTCTCAGAAAGATTTCATATTTCTGACTTCTCTCTCAGAAAGATTTCATATTTCTGACTTTTTACTCAGATGGTGTCATTTTCTCAGATTTGACATTTCTCAGATATTGACTCTTTTCTGAGAATTTTGTCTTTTTCTCAGACTCTGACTTCTTTCCCAGTTTTAAAATGTTCTAACAGATCTTGACTTCTTTCTCAGAAATTAGATTTGTTTTCTGATTTTTTACTTTTTTCCACAGAACTGATCTTTCTGGCATTTTCCTCAGATTTAGATTTTTCTGTTTGACGTTTTCCGTGCAGATGGATGAAGGTGCAGAGTTAGACGCTTGCTGTTCTCACATCCTTTGGGGAAAGCTTCTCTTTGTTCTTAGTTTACATTTTGAAAGACTCAAATCAAAGAGGACCTATTCTGCTTTTAATAGGTTTGTGTGCATGTAAATGGTCTCAGAGATGGAAAAGTTTCTGTCAATGGAGTCTGGTTGAGTTTGTTTAGGAAAGAACAAAACTAATAGCAAATGCAAATTTACTGAAATAGCAATATATTTAGCCTTTTACAAATATGATGCTTCCTGCACACATATTCCATGTTGCTATATTGACACTCTGATTAATTGTGCAGCCCTATTGATGAATTGATTAATAACACTAGTCGAACATAACTATGATATGTGTCTGTGTTTTTATATATCTCTAATTATTGTGCTTTTTAGCTTGTTTTTAAATTATTGTTTTACTCCTATTGTGTTCTTTTATATGTGTTCCCTGTACAGCACTTTGGTCAACTGAGGTTGTTTTAGATGTGCTATATAAATAAATACAGATTGAGAGCATTATCGTGTGTTTAGCAAATTAAAAAACTATTATAATCTTCCAAATCCCCGTTGCTGTTATGCATGTTATCGCCCCCTAAAGATGCATCACGTTGCAACAACGGGTGCATCTACGTGGTTGTGATGTTTTTAAAAATCAATACGGATAAATACATTGATTACTGAGTCATTTCTCCCGGGACTAAAGTCCAATCACTGTTCCCAGGTAACACTAAAGCCAGATGTGGATATAGAAACGTGGAGCTGCCATTGCACATTTTAATGTGAAGTGAAGTTAAAACAGTCATTTTGAGTCTTAAAAAGAAAGATATTCACTGACAGGAAAAGGGTGATTTTAAGAAGCTTTCACGAGGTAATTACCTTTTTACGGAGTCAGACATCAGAAATCCTTTATTGGTCTCACGGCGGGGGAATGTACTATTATAATAAACCTCAGATGAAGTAGAGGATCTTTAATGACTCCCAGAAACCAGAACCTGACAACTTATGAAATACCTTTGCTCCAATCATCCTCCCATCAGCGCTGTGATATTTCTGCCCAGCGTTTCCTCCTCTCTTCGTGGAAGAATTCATATTTTGAATATTGCCACTAATGAGCAACTGCAGGAAGAAAGGAGAGGCAGGAAATCACACAGGATCTGTTTGGGCGGTATCCAGAGGTGTGAAGTAGTGCAGTACAAATACTTTGTTACTGTACTTAAGTACATGTTTCTGGTATCAGTACTTTACTCCACTACTTATTTTTCTGACCACTTTTTACTTTCTACTTCTTACATTTAGAACACAAATACCTGTACTTTCTACTTCTTACATTTTGAACACAAATACCTGTACTTTCTACTTCTTACATTTTGAACTCAAATACCTGTACTTTCTACTTCTTACATGTTGAACACAAATACCTGTACTTTCTACTTCTTACATGTTGAACACAAATACCTGTACTTTCTACTTCTCACATGTTGAACTCAAATACCTGTACTTTCTACTTCTTACATTTTGAACTCAAATACCTGTACTTTCTACTTCTTACATTTTGAACTCAAATACCTGTACTTTCTACTTCTTACATGTTGAACTCAAATACCTGTACTTTCTACTTCTTACATTTTGAACACAAATACCTGTTACTTTCTACTTCTTACATTTTGAACTCAAATACCTGTACTTTCTACTTCTTACATGTTGAACTCAAATACCTGTACTTTCTACTTCTTACATTTTGAACACAAATACCTGTACTTTCTACTTCTTACATGTTGAACACAAATACCTGTACTTTCTACTTCTTACATTTTGAACTCAAATACCTGTACTTTCTACTTCTTACATTTTGAACTCAAATACCTGTACTTTCTACTTCTTACATTTTGAACTCAAATACCTGTACTTTCTACTTCTTACATGTTGAACTCAAATACCTGTACTTTCTACTTCTTACATTTTGAACACAAATACCTGTACTTTCTACTTCTTACATTTTGAACTCAAATACCTGTACTTTCTACTTCTTACATGTTGAACTCAAATACCTGTACTTTCTACTTCTTACATTTTGAACACAAATACCTGTACTTTCTACTTCTTACATTTTGAACTCAAATACCTGTACTTTCTACTTCTTACATGTTGAACACAAATACCTGTACTTTCTACTTCTTACATTTTGAACTCAAATACCTGTACTTTCTACTTCTCACATGTTGAACTCAAATACCTGTACTTTCTACTTCTTACATGTTGAACTCAAATACCTGTACTTTCTACTTCTTACATGTTGAACCCAAATACCTGTACTTTCTACTTCTTACATGTTGAACACAAATACCTGTACTTTCTACTTCTTACATTTTGAACTCAAATACCTGTACTTTCTACTTCTTACATGTTGAACACAAATACCTGTACTTTCTACTTCTTACATTTTGAACTCAAATACCTGTACTTTCTACTTCTCACATGTTGAACTCAAATACCTGTACTTTCTACTTCTTACATGTTGAACTCAAATACCTGTACTTTCTACTTCTCACATGTTGAACTCAAATACCTGTACTTTCTACTTCTTACATGTTGAACTCAAATACCTGTACTTTCTACTTCTTACATTTTGAACACAAATACCTGTACTTTCTACTTCTTACATT
This sequence comes from Trematomus bernacchii, assembly GCF_902827165.1. Lineage (NCBI taxonomy): Eukaryota > Metazoa > Chordata > Actinopteri > Perciformes > Nototheniidae > Trematomus > Trematomus bernacchii. The sequence continues at coordinate 441,018 of NW_022987712.1, forward strand.
TTGAACTCAAATACCTGTACTTTCTACTTCTCACATGTTGAACTCAAATACCTGTACTTTCTACTTCTTACATTTTGAACTCAAATACCTGTACTTTCTACTTCTCACATGTTGAACTCAAATACCTGTACTTTCTACTTCTTACATGTTGAACTCAAATACCTGTACTTTCTACTTCTCACATGTTGAACTCAAATACCTGTACTTTCTACTTCTTACATGTTGAACTCAAATACCTGTACTTTCTACTTCTTACATTTTGAACACAAATACCTGTACTTTCTACTTCTTACATTTTGAACTCAAATACCTGTACTTTCTACTTCTCACATGTTGAACACAAATACCTGTACTTTCTACTTCTTACATGTTGAACTCAAATACCTGTACTTTCTACTTCTCACATGTTGAACTCAAATACCTGTACTTTCTACTTCTTACATGTTGAACTCAAATACCTGTACTTTCTACTTCTTACATTTTGAACACAAATACCTGTACTTTCTACTTCTTACATGTTGAACACAAATACCTGTACTTTCTACTTCTCACATGTTGAACACAAATACCTGTACTTTCTACTTCTTACATGTTGAACCCAAATACCTGTACTTTCTACTTCTCACATTTCCCAAACAGGCTGGTTCCTTTAGTTTGAATGTGTGTTTGGTGGCGTGATCATTATTATTTAGAGTCATTGCGTGCCTATTGATTTGAACACGATCCGTGTATCCATCATTTCCTGGTCTTCTCTAAAGAAGAGGGACCAATGAAACGTTGTCATGTTGCCGTTGTTCAGCATGGAAACATTCATTAGCTAACAATGACATTATTGTTCTATTAATATAAAGGGAGGTCAGGTACTCTTTAAAACAGCTGCTAGTTATGGGTACTTTTTACTTAAGTACATTTCAAAGCCTCTTTACTTTGACTTGAGGAAAGAAGTTTAGTCAGTACTTCTACTTTCACCAGAGTATTTTTAAACATGAGTATCTGTACTTCTACTTGAGTAAAGGATGTGTGTACTTTTGCCCTCTCTGCTTTTAAATATATACTGTATGTTGGACAGTTGCATTACTTTGTGAGCCCTGCAATTGTTTATATGTCGCTTACATTGCCAGATATTTCTGGTTCGAAGAATGCTGAGTCTTTCCTGATGGCCTTTGTTTGTTTATCCTAGCAGTTAATGGGATTAGGACTGAATCCACCTTTTCTGTAACAGAGTCCTCTGAGTTCAGTAACACCAACGACTGCTGCATGCAATAAGGAAGAGGAAATGAGACGTGCATGAAACGAATAAACACCAAAAGAAAAACCTCCAGTTTACAGATGACCGGATCGAGACAAAAAATGACGAGATGTGGTTCAATAATACTTTTCAGTGTTAGTTGAAAACAGAGAAACCGACAGATGGATTCTTATAAAAGACAGGAAGAGAGCATTGTTTGTCTATTGAATGAAATACAGAAACAATCTGATGTCTTTTCTGTGAGACGAGATCGCCAAGAACGCAGCTCATGAATGGAAAAAGGAAGAAGAAATAAGAGTTAAATTCAGCCGAACAGTCAGAGCTGAGAAGACGGAGAAATAAGGGAACAGCTAATGAGTTAATGAGGGAAAGACACATGAGACGGCGGATGGAAATTGAATGGGATTGAAGACACTGGAGGATAATTGGGGGAATTATGGGAACAAATAAGAGGAATAGGAGGTCGTTTTTTTAGAAAATGAAGCAGAACCGTAACGGGAAACAAGACGAGATGCAGCCTCAGATAACCACGGGTTTATTCAGAGGCTGAACTGAACAAACATCCACATCTTTCCTACATAAAGCTGTTTTTTTATGGAAAACATTTGAGTAAAATTGGGGGAAAAGAACGTGTGAGAAGGGTTTGGTTTGGATTTGATTTTGCTTATCACTTTTGGTCGTGATTGATTTTGGTTCTTTGAGAGGGTGAAAATACAGTTAGTCACATGCCTATTTTTAAACTATGTTTATATATATATAGCTTAACAGAATAATAAACATAGATGGCAGTGTAAAATATAGTTAAAATTACAATACAATTATTTAAAAAGACATGATAGAACGTGAAATACAAATAAAACGAGATAAAATACAACAAAAAGACACAAAAAAATTATAAAATGTAGGACAAAAAAAGGAAAGTCTTCAACCAGATGTTGGACACCGCCGGCCTCCGTGATGAAAACAGGAAGTTGGTTCCAGAGAAAGGGAGCTCAGACTCCTGATCTGGTTTTACCGACTCTGGGAAATACTAAAATACTGAGCTCTGGGAGCGTAATTGCCAAACTGCCAAAATGTGGCCGTTTTGCAGAATAAAAAGCTTTCATCGTGTCTATTTCTGCACATCTCAAGAGCCATTTAAAAAGCACAGTAAAGTGGAAGAAAGGAAAGTTGGATAACCTCCATTGTTTTTGTTTGACCAAGTTATTTCTTAATGGTAAATTATTTGGATACCCGGTACGGGGCAATTGGATTTGGTGCTTACTGGTTTCCCAACCCGAGTTATAATGGGTTTCATGCCTTAATATGTAAGACTGGCTGCTCCAACATAAAGACTTACTTTAGCTGTTTCTTTCAAACTTTGGCAATTTAAAATGTAAATTCATCAGAAGTTAAACTCATGCATTTTGCCTTTTAATGAACTAGGTATTGAATGTCCTTATTGTACCTCATTCTGCATGTAAAGTGGACGACTATGAAAATGCAAACCTCTCATAATTCACAATCTGTTATCCAAAACTTTCCTTTCTTCCACTTTACTGTGCTTTTTAAATGGCTCTTGAGATGTGCAGAAATAGACACGGTGAAAGCTTTTTGTTTTGCAAAACGGCCACATTTTGGCAGTTTGAGGTGAAAGTGGAAATTGAAAAGTGTTCATTGTGTCTTCTAATGCCTTCCCAACGCCAGCCTTTCAAACTGCATGTATTGATTTCCTTCTGCAGGCCGTTTGGGGACAGAGGAGCTGACATACCATTACTTTATAATGGTGGTAATGGCGTTGGTGTTGGCTAACTGCCCTGTATATAAACGTCCAGCAGACCCAGAGCAACATTAGGATTAAATCGGAGGCTTCTGGAGGCGCCTGATGGATGTTGGTCCAATATTCACTCTGCTTTTATCTTCCTAGTGTTGTGCCCTGAAAACAAATTACAATCTACCTTTCAGAGGTTAACTACAAATCACACTTACCTTCCTTTGTTAAGGCTTCTTAACATTTAAAGAGTCCTCTCCTGCTGATGTTCAGGTGTATATCAGTATGTAGTGTCTCTACTTTAAAGAGTCCTCTCCTGCTGATGTTCAGGTGTATATCAGTATGTAGTGTCTCTGCTTTAAAGAGTCCTCTCCTGCTGATGTTCAGGTGTATATCAGTATGTAGTGTCTCTACTTTAAAGAGTCCTCTCCTGCTGATGTTCAGGTGTATATCAGCATGTAGTGTCTCTACTTTAAAGAGTCCTCTCCTGCTGATGTTCAGGTGTATATCAGCATGTAGTGTCTCTACTTTAAAGAGTCCTCTCCTGCTGATGTTCAGGTGTATATCAGCATGTAGTGTCTCTACTTTAAAGAGTCCTCTCCTGCTGATGTTCAGGTGTATATCAGTACGTAGTGTCTCTACTTTAAAGAGTCCTCTCCTGCTGATGTTCAGGTGTATATCAGTATGTAGTGTCTCTACTTTAAAGAGTCCTCTCCTGCTGATGTTCAGGTGTATATCAGTATGTAGTGTCTCTACTTTAAAGAGTCCTCTCCTGCTGATGTTCAGGTGTATATCAGTATGTAGTGTCTCTACTTTAAAGAGTCCTCTCCTGCTGATGTTCAGGTGTATATCAGTATGTAGTGTCTCTACTTTAAAGAGTCCTCTCCTGCTGATGTTCAGATGTATATCAGTATGTAGTGTCTCTACTTAAAGAGTCCTCTCCTGCTGATGTTCAGGTGTATATCAGTATGTAGTGTCTCTACTTTAAAGAGTCCTCTCCTGCTGATGTTCAGATGTATATCAGTATGTAGTGTCTCTACTTTAAAGAGTCCTCTCCTGCTTGATGTTCAGGTGTATATCAGTATGTAGTGTCTCTACTTTAAAGAGTCCTCTCCTGCTGATGTTCAGGTGTATATCAGTATGTAGTGTCTCTACTTTAAAGAGTCCTCTCCTGCTGATGTTCAGATGTATATCAGTATGTAGTGTCTCTACTTTAAGAGTCCTCTCCTGCTGATGTTTCAGGTGTATACAGTATGTAGTGTCTCTACTTTAAAGAGTCCTCTCCTGCTGATGTTCAGATGTATATCAGTATGTAGTGTCTCTACTTTAAAGAGTCCTCTCCTGCTGATGTTAGTGTGTATATCAGTATGTAGTGTCTCTACTTTAAAGAGTCCTCTCCTGCTGATGTTCAGGTGTATATCAGTATGTAGTGTCTCTACTTTAAAGAGTCCTCTCCTGCTGATGTTTCAGGTGTATATCAGTATGTAGTGTCTCTACTTTAAAGAGTCCTCTCCTGCTGATGTTCAGGTGTATATCAGTATGTAGTGTCTCTACTTTAAAGAGTCCTCTGCTGCTGATGTTCAGGTGTATATCAGTATGTAGTGTCTCTACTTTAAAGAGTCCTCTCCTGCTGATGGTCAGGTGTATATCAGTATGTAGTGTCTCTACTTTAAAGAGTCCTCTCCTGCTGATGTTCAGGTGTATATCAGTATGTAGTGTCTCTACTTTAAAGAGTCCTCTGCTGCTGATGTTCAGGTGTATATCAATATGTAGTGTCTCTACTTTAAAGAGTCCTCTCCTGCTGATGTTCAGGTGTATATCAGTATGTAGTGTCTCTACTTTTAAATAGTCCTCTGCTGCTGATGTTCAGGTGTTATATCAGTATGTAGTGTCTCTACTTAAAGAGTCTCTCTGCTGATTGTTCAGGTGTATATCAGTATGTAGTGTCTCTACTTAAGAGTCCTCTGCTGCTGATGTTCAGGTGTATATTCAGTATGTAGTGTCTCTACTTTAAAGAGTCTCTGCTGCTGAGTTCAGGTGATATCAGTATGTAGTGTCTCTACTCTAAGAGTCTTCTCCTGCTGATGTTCAGGTGTATATCAGTATGTAGTAGTTCTCTACTTTAAAGAGTCCCTCTCTGCTGATGTTCAGGTGTATATCAGTATGTAGTGTCTCTACTTTAAAGCGTCTCTGCTGCTGATGTTTCAGGTGTATATCAGTATGTAGTTTTAGTCTCTCCCTTCTACAGTCTACCATTTTCTCTCCCTAGTACTGCTGATGTTTAGTGTATATCAGTATGTAGTGTCTCTACTTTAAAGAGTCCCTCTCCTGCTGATGTTCAGGTGTATATCAGTATGTAGTGTCTCTACTTTAAAGAGTCCTCTGCTGCTGATGTTCAGGTGTATATCAGTATGTAGTGTCTCTACTTTAAAGAGTCCTCTCCTGCTGATGTTCAGGTGTATATCAGTATGTAGTGTCTCTACTTTAAAGAGTCCTCTCCTGCTGATGTTCAGGTGTATATCAGTATGTAGTGTCTCTTCTTTAAAGAGCACACATAAAAGTGTATCTTACAGTACCTCGGTGAGAGAATAAAGCTAGTTTTAGAGTCACTGTGTGTGTGTGTGTGTGTGTGTGTGTGTGTGTGTGTGTGTGTGTGTGTGTGTGTGTGTGTGTGTGTGTGTGTGTGTGTGTGACTCATGTCCTCATGTCCTCAGCATGTCTTTGACTCGTCACATCACAGTAATAACACCAAGATGAGTCAGTGGACAGCCTTATTCATCGTTTGTTCATTTCCTCTGTTTCCTCCTCCCTCTCTCTTTCACCAGCTTTTTCCTCTTTGTCCCGTCCTTCTCAATCTTCATTTCTCCATCTCTTTTCACGGATGCAATCATGCTTACAGAAGTTAGCTCCTCCTCCTCCTCTCCCTCCTCTCTTTTAAACTCACCAGACAACGACTCACTTCCTGACTGTGGAGAACAAACTTCTCACTTTGCAATCACATCCAGAGAAGTGTAAAGAGATCTGTGGCAGTAGGTGTGAACTTCTCCCTGCTGTCCGCTGCGTTTTCAATCCTTCACTCTCCATGATATTTGATGAACGCTGAACTCATCAAATAACCTTCAAGTTATTACATTTTTTTCTTCTCTCTCTTTTAAATCTAAGGTGTTCAGCTTTATAATCCTGAACGTCACCAAGCGCTCCGTTGCCCCTGGTCTCCCAGCTGTGTGCGTCACTCTATAGTGTCCCCTGGTCTCCCAGCTGTGTGCGTCACTCTATAGTGTCCCCTGGTCTCCCAGCTGTGTGCGTCACTCTTTAGTGTCCCCTGGTCTCCCAGCTGTGTGCGTCACTCTTTAGTGTCCCCTGGTCTCTCAGCTGTGTGCGTCACTCTTTAGTGTCCCCTGGTCTCTGTGTGCGTCACTCTTTAGTGTCCCCTGGTCTCCCAGCTGTGTGCGTCACTCTTTAGTGTCCCCTGGTCTCCCAGCTGTGTGCGCCACTCTTTAGTGTCCCCTGGTCTCCCAGCTGTGTGCGTCACTCTATAGTGTCCCCTGGTCTCCCAGCTGTGTGCGTCACTCTTTAGTGTCCCCTGGTCTCCCAGCTGTGTGCGTCACTCTTTAGTGTCCCCCTGGTCTCCCAGCTGTGTGCGTCACACTTTAGTGTCCCCTGGTCTCCCAGCTGTGTGCGTCACTCTTTAGTGTCCCCTGGTCTCCCAGCTGTGTGCGTCACTCTTTAGTGTCCCCTGGTCTCCAGCTGTGTGCGTCACTCTTTAGTGTCCCCTGGTCTCCCAGCTGTGTGCGTCACTCTTTAGTGTCCCCTGGTCTCCAGCTGTGTGCGTCACTCTTTAGTGTCCCCTGGTCTCCCAGCTGTGTGCGTCACTCTTTAGTGTCCCCTGGTCTCCCAGCTGTGTGCGTCACTCTTTAGTGGCCCCCTGTCTCCCAGCTGTGTGCGTCACTCTTTAGTGTCCCCTGGTCTCCCAGCTGTGTGCGTCACTCTTTAGTGTCCCCTGGTCTCCCAGCTGTGTGCGTCACTCTTTAGTGTCCCCTGGTCTCCGTTGTGTTTGAGCTTCTTGCGTCTGGTTTCTGCAGCTTTTAGTAAATGCTGCTCATGTCTCCTCAAGTTGCTGATTGTTCTCTAAAAGCTGCTTGTGTTGTCAAGTTGCTGAAGATGTTTCTTCATGAGGAACATTTGTGTTTCTATATCTGCGTCCTTTCTGAAGCTGCAGCACGTTTCTACTAATGGAAATATTTTTGGGCCGTTGGCACCTGTCGGCCTCCGTACATTGGAGTAAGACAGTGTTTCTCAAAGTGGGGGGCGCAGAGCCATGACAGGGGGGGCGCAGAGCCATGACAGGGGGGGCGCAGAGCCATGACAGGCGGGGCGCAAGAGACCAGGAGGAAAAATTGTTATGACAAAAAAAAATGATTGATTCGAAAATAATATGCTACAGTACAAGTACGTCTGGGTCTCTGTTTCATTAAAGCTCGGCTCTGTGTGTGTGTGGAACAAGCCATTTTGTGTGCGTGCGCACGAGAGAGAGAGCGCACCGGTAGGCTACCGGAGATCGTTGTTGTTAGCTTCTGGTGCTAGCGAGCTACGCTAACGGGTATAAGGAGCTTTTTCAACAACAAGGTGGAGGAGAGTCCTCTCCTGTCAGACTGAGAGACTCAGTGAACTAAAGGACTCTCTGAGTGTTTAGATAGTTAACTTTAATCTAAGTTATCTCAGTGGGTCTCAAACGGTTTGGTAATCATTAATGTAAACAATTATTTCCAAGGCACACGTTTATATGATCATTATAGGTAGAGAATAAATGAAAAACAGGTATGATTGAGTGATTTGTAAAATATCCATAAAGAAAAATAAAATCTGTTTACAGTTCTGTTTCAAATGGGTGTTGAGAGAGGTATCCATAGATCTCTTCATGATGCTCTCAAAGTGTAGCAGATTGATGCTTTTAACTTCAATATCTTCCCAGGGGAAGATTTTAATGGGAAACCCTAAATGTTTGAGCACCCTCTATGAAACGTCAAGCTACCCCACAGCACCCCCAAAATAAATCTCTGGCGCCGCCTCTGAGCCTGCGACCCCGATCTGAAGAAATGTGCAAACCGGCTCATTGCAGCCACTGATGATAAGACACACTTTTCCAAATATCAGCATTTTCTTTCTTTTCATTTTGTTGCACAGATTGCAAAGTGGCAAAGTATTATAACTTATTGTTCTAGCAAAGGGATTGCACAATTGTATTATGTATTTATTTTTTTGAGCACACAGACTTATGGAGCATTGTTTTATTATCACTGTTCTAGCAAAGGAATGCTCACGTTCATATTGATGTATTTTAATAAATGTTAACTTGGCCCATTACGTGACTATTTGTGTTGGGGGGGGGCCCGACTTTTTCTTTTCTCCAAAGGGGGGGCCTGACAGAAAAAGTTTGAGAACCACTGCACTAAGATGACAGATATCCTAAAGTGAAGTTGAGCTATGAAGAATAAACAAGAGCCAATATTTGCCGACCACTAAAACGTTTATTTTTCAGATTTGTTTTGACAGTCAATGACACATTTTGTTCGATTATTTTGAAGGTTGGAGTTGTTGAAATGTTTCAGAACTAGATAAAACCTGGAGGGGTTCATCTTATAGTCTTTCAAACATTATAATTAAGCCGACCTTTGCCAGGGAAAGAAGTGTAAGAATAAAAACCCTTCTTTTGTACATGGCAGTAGGCGTGAACTTCTCCCGGAGTTTCTCAGCCTGCTGTGTTTTGAAGAATTTACTCTTCATGATATTTTGTGAAGCGTGAATGTGGGAAGGCTGAATCAATAGCGACCGCTCGCATAAATGCTGCCTCGGGCGATGAAATAAATGAGTCAAACAACAAATACGTCAGCACGAAAACCCATCCAACACTCTGATCGATTAAAAAACAGAAATCAATGCAGAGTTCTGTCAGTTAGGCTGAACTTTACTGGTAGTGCTTTCGCTGGAGGCTTCGACGCTGTGTGGTGTTTCCATCTGTTATTATTTTCCACTGTCGACATCTCTTTAAGCAACACTCAGTGTGAGAGGATTCAGAGAGGGTTTGAACTCTGCAGTGAGTACAATATTCTGCTGCTGCCAGAGTCACAAAAAGAGCTCTTTGTCTCTGTTGTTGTGGGCCTGCAGTGTGTGTGTGTGTGTGTGTGTGTTGTGTGTGTGTGTGTGTGTGTGTGTGTGTGTGTGTGTGTGTGTAGTGTGGTGTGTGTGTGTGTGTGTGTGTGTGTGTGTGTGTGTGTGTGTGTGTGTGTGTGCGTGTGTGCGTGTGTGTGTGTGTGTGTGTGTGTGTGTGTGTGTGTGTGGTGTGTGGTGTGTGTGTGTGCGTGCGTGCGCAGCGCGTGCATGCTGTGTGTGTGTGTGTGTGTGTGTGTGTGTGTGTGTTGTGTTGTTGTGGGTGTGTGTGTGTGTGTGCGTGCGTGCGTGCGTGCGTGCGTGCGTGCGTGCGTGCGTGCGTGCGTGCGTGCGTGCGTGCGTGCGTGCGTGCGTGCGTGCGTGGCCTAGAATTACTATACTTGTGGGGACCTAAATCTGTTTACACAGTCACGTGTGGGGACTCACCTCTCTTATGGGGACAAAATGGAGGTCCCCATAAGGGGAATCATTAATTTTAGGCTGAAGACTTGGTTAGGGTAAGGGTTAGGGTTAGGCATGTATTGGTTATGGTTAAGGTTAGGATAAGTCTCCAGGAAATGCATGTAAGTCAATGTAATGTCCCCTGAAGTGATGTATACAAATATATATTTAATTTTTAATTGGAACAGCAGAAGAAGACAGACAGACAGGAAGTAAACACTAAAGGGAACAGCAGAAGAAGACAGACAGGAAGTAAACACTAAAGGGAACAGCAGAAGAAGACAGACAGGAAGTCAACACTAAAGGGAACACAGTATGGGCTCTGGCAGTGTTTAAAACGTCACTTTAAATGACGTATTACTTAGTATTTTGAGGCACTTAGTTATACCAATGTCCCAATGTGTTGATGTGTGACATAATACTTGAAGCAGTTTCTTTGAAGCTGGTATTACAGTCAGAAGAAATGTTCCTTAAGGTTTTCATCTATCTGATGCAGCAGCTTTTCGGCGATCAGCATGAATTGTAAAGTGTAAGCTCGTCTGGGGTTTGGACGTGATGTTACCTCAGGATAGGAATGGCAGTAACAGTAATTACAAAAAGCTAAATTAAATCAAATCTGAGCGCTCTTCACCCACTCACTGTCTTCTGTGCATGTATTTTGGCACTCTTTCTCCAAAAGTACTCTTACATTTTGGGATCTAATCTCTTTGCGATTAAAAAAAACCAGGATCTAATTTATTTTTTTGCGCTGTCGTACATCAAAGACACGATTCATCTGCATTTTTAGGAAAAGCCTGGGTTGAACATCTTCAAACGAGTCTGGGATGTATTCATATCTCTGCTGTCACACAAAACTGTTGTGTTATCTTCAGAAAGTAGGTCTCATCTTTAAAGGAGTGGAACCACAGGAGAGAAGGTTTTCTGGGACAGACTGGCAGAAATCCTAGTTTTGAATAACGCAGAATTATGAATTGTTCCATTTTTCCTTCTGTTGTTTCCCACCTCAACGTTTGAGTCTCATGAGTCTGACATCCACACATTCATCAATGACAGAGAGAGAGAGAGACCCCATTCCCAGTGAATGGGGGGAAAGCTATCTACTGATATCATCTTCTTGTCCCCTGGTCTCCCAGCTGTGTGCGTCACTCCTTAGTGTCCCCTGGTCTCCCAGCTGTGTGCGTCACTCTTTAGTGTCCCCTGGTCTCCCAGCTGTGTGCGTCACTCTTTAGTGTCCCCTGGTCTCCCAGCTGTGTGCGTCACTCTTTAGTGTCCCCTGGTCTCCGTTGTGTTTTGAGCTTCTTGCAGCGTTTGGTTTCTGCAGCTTTTAGTAAACGCTGCCATGTCTCCTCAAGTTGCTGAATGTTCTCTAAATGTTGTCAAGTTGCTGAAGATGTTTCTTCATGTGGAACATTTGTGTTTTTGTATCTACATCCTTTCTGAAGCTGCAGCACGTTTCTACTAATGGAAATATTTTGAGCCGTTGATGCACATTTGAATCTGTCGGCCACCTTAGTTTGTCCTTTTCTGTCATAAAACCTGCTTTAAAGAGCGTGTTGTGATCCTGCTGGAACATTATTTGTGAATCTGGCAGAGAAATCCCATAAACTTGTCTTGCAGACTTTATGGGTCATTAAGTCCAACTGTTGTGATGTTTTCTCCACTATATGTGCACAGCGTTTTCAACACAACGCACATGTTGGTCAACAGCATAAAGCCCCTGCAGGACTGCTCTTTGTTGTGACTGCTCTGAAGCTGCAGACAGCACAGAGTCCTGCAGGATGTGTATGAATCATCCCAGTAGAGAACATCCTGTATCTGCTGTAAAGAGGTGACTCGATGCTTCAGAACACGGTGCAGTATTGAGCCTCTGGTCACAAACAGATTATGATCAGGAGTTTCTCAACAGGCTGAGCGTCTGCTGGCACAAACACTAACATTTCAGAAGCGTCCGGCCTCCTGAGAGCCATTTGGTCGGTATTTTCTCCTGGCTATTTGGGATTAGAAGGACCTGATCAATACAAACACTAAGCAAGAGTTTCTTTGATAAGAAAATAGTTTTCTCAATAGATTTTCCTTATATAACACCAGTGTTCAGTAACACTGATCAGTCTGCTCTTCTCTTAATTCAAACTGTCAGATGTCATTCATTAATTGTTCTAACGCTCCGTTGTTTCTGCCCATATCCTGTCTTCGTAAGGGCAATTATATTTTGTGCATACGTTATTCATTTCCGATGCAAAACGTGCGTGTGTGTGTGTGTGTGTGTGTGTGTGTGTGTGTGTGTGTGTGTGTGTGTGTGTGTGTGTGTGTGTGTGTGTGTGTGTGCGTGTGTGTGTGTGTGTGTGTGTGTGTGTGTGTGTGTGTGTGTGTGTGTGTGTGTGTGTGTGTGTGTGTGTGTGTGTGTGTGTGTGTGTGTGTTGTGTGTGTGTGTGTGTGTGTGTGTGTGTGTGTGTCCACAGTAGAACATTATCAGACAGGAAATGGCAGCGAGCCCAGAGCGAGTTCACTTCAGTGATTCTCCTCCTTTTCAGATCATCGCCCACAAAGTGATCTAATTCTTCACAGACGAGGTCGAAGTCGTGCAGAAATATGACAGCAAATATTTTATTTAAAGTTTACTTCCTGTTACTCTTGGATTACCTCAGTATCAAATGCATTGCAAATAAATAGACAAAATAAGTATTTGCAAATGTTTTTGACTGCAGTGTGTTCTGTGAGACAACAGAACAATGTGACCTTAGAAGAAACCAAGATATTTAGGATCAAAGATGTGCCCTAAAGCTATACAGAAAATACTTTTTTACAAATGCTGTTTTAGTTTAACACATGAATTAAAAGTAATCACAGGAGATTGCGTTTCATAAATCAGGAGTCCACCGACTGCATTTCAATAAAAGAAAGACTTGAAACAAAGGAAGTATCCTGAATGACAAACAAACAGGAGATTCAGGCGTCAACCGATAAGTGATTGATCTTCATTATAAAATGTAGAAAGTAATCCCCTTTTTTTAAACCACCAGTAGTCTGATTTGATACAGAGTAATATACTTCATTTTATATTTAACTATGTTGCTGTCTGACTCTTTATGATGTCAGGGTCGATCTGTCACAGTTTACAAGAAGAAAATCCACCTTTGAGTTTAATTGTCATTTTTTTGTATGTTTGATTTTAAAGGGGTCCTATTCTGCTGATGTTCAGATGTATATCAGTATGTAGTGTCTCTACTTTAAAGAGTCCTCTCCTGCTGATGTTCAGGTGTTATAATCAGATTTAGTGTCTCTACTTTAAAGAGTCCTCTCCTGCCTGATGTTCAGGTTTATATCATGTATGTAGTCGTCTCTTACTTTAAGAGTTCCCTCTCCTGCTTGATGTTCACGGTTGTATATCAGTATGTAGTGTTCTCTACTTTAAAGTAGTCCTCTCCTGCTGATTCGTTCAGGTTGTATATCAGTATGTAGTTGTCTTACTTTAAAGATTCCTCTCCTGCTGATGTTCAGGTGTATATCAGTTATGTAGTGTTCTCTACTTTCAAAGAGTCCTCTCCTGTTGATGTTTCAGGTGTATATCAGTATGTAGTGTCTCTAACTTTTAAAGAGTCCTCTCCTGCTGATGTTCAGGTGTATATCAGTATGTAGTGTCTCTACTTTAAAGAGTCCTCTCCTGCTGATGTTCAGGTGTATATCAGTATGTAGTGTCTCTACTTTAAAGAGTCCTTACTGCTGATGTTCGGTGTATATCAGTATGTAGTGTCTCTACTTTAAAGAGTCCTCTCCTGCTGATGTTCAGTGTATATCAGTATGTGGTGTCTCTACTTTAAAGAGTCCTCTCACTGCTGATGTTCAGGTGTATATCAGTATGTAGTGTCTCTACTTTAAAGAGTCCTCTCCTGCTGAGTTCAGGTGTATATCAGTATGTAGTGTCTCTACTTTAAAGAGTCCTCTCCTGCTGATGTTCAGGTGTATGTCAGTATGTAGTGTCTCTACTTTAAAGAGTCCTCTCCTGCTGATGTTCAAGGTGTATATCAGTATGTAGTGTCTCTACTTTAAAGAGTCTCTCCTGCTGATGTTCAGGTGTATATCAGTATGTAGTGTCTCTACTTTAAAGAGTCCTCTCCTGATGATGTTCAGGTGTATATCAGTATGTAGTGTCTCTACTTTAAAGAGTCCTCTCCTGCTGATGTTCAGGTGTATATCAGTATGTAGTGTCTCTACTTTAAAGAGGGAAAACCCCATAAAGCAGAATAGGGCCTCTTTAAGTCCACAGTTGTTGTGTTTAGATAAACGGTGACGCTGTCCATGGTGCTGAAAAAGCAAAGAACAGTAATTGTGACTTTTTCCTTCCTGTACTTTTGTCACTTTAATATGATATCTATAAGATTCTCTTCATTATACATCGTGTAAAGACCGTACACAGGCAGCATACTTTTGGTGCATGACAGTTATGTTGGGGTATTTCATTTGCCCGCCCACTGCTCCCCTCACACACTCCTGAGGAAGCAGATTCTTGACACAAGTCCATTCAGTCCAATAACACGATGCAGATTGAGCCGTTGTATTTGTAGTATTACGTATTCACTTATCATCATAGAGAAGAAAATGGAGACCTTTAACATTTGAACTTTAGATTTTGTAATGGTACAAGTTTATTAAATGAGTTGTTTTTATCTCATGAATGTTTTAGAAAAAGATTTGTCACCACTTCTTCGGGTCTTCAAGTCATTCATCAAATAAAAACGCCCACAGATTTACAGTAAGCAGCTTCTCAAGTGCAACGATTTACTACATCTGTCTTCTTTCTTTCGCTGAAGATTGATTATCTTTGGGTTCAGACAAGAAAACTCATTTGTAGACATCCCATTAGTGTCTCAGATCATCTCAGTTTACACATATGTTCTGACATTCTTCAGAGATAAGCAACACTTCAACTGATAACAACTTGATGGATATGGATTGGGATCGTGTCCTTTAAAGATCATCGCCTCCATTAGCTTCTTTTTTCTGGATAGTTCCGGTTTCACGAGATGTTGTGCGTGATGAAATATACAACCAGCTTAAAAGTAGGTCATTCAAAGTGTCTCTCACACATGGCGTCAAGTCTAACACGTGAGGTGCATAGCTGGAAAAGAGACCTTTGTGTGCTGCAAGTAAACCTTTAACGATAACGCAGTAAAAGGCACAGGCACGCTGAAGACGTTCTCCAAACATCTCTGACCTCTCGTCCTTAAAATGTGTTCATATTGTGAGCCGCCTGATTACAAAACATCTGATTCAACAAGTGCATGACTTAAGTAGTAAGAAAGAAAGGTTTTGGCACATTCAACACATTGACAAAAGACACATGAACTTATATCCCAGGGACGTCTTGGCGTGGCTGCTGACTCGTGTACAGACGTTACATATCATTTAGTGTCCACTTGTTAATCGTGAAACAGTGATGATAAGAGAATACATTTGGTGTTCAAGCCTTCTCCTTTTTGTTTATAAATGTTTCCTTGGCTTAATCTGGAAAGAGAAGAAGACACTGTCCAGTGAGATGGAGAGCTTCCTCTCGTGGTGGTCAAAGAGTACAAAGTCAGAGTTTAGATCCAACAATATATGCAAAGAGCTTCAGCTTGGTGGCAGCTGTGGACGTGCAGCCGTCACATGTTGCACAGAGATGTTCTGCAGCAGCCACTGGTTTAAGAAAAACATCCTTCCTTCATCCATGCAACCCCTCATCTCTAATATTCTCTTAATTATACATCGTGTAAAGCCCGTAGACAGATGGCACCAATAAATTACTTTACCAAACTTTTGAAGTGTATGAAAAGTGTAATATAAATACATTTTTATATACAGTATTTGCCAAACAAAGATGACACAATGATAGTAACGGTGTGTGTTCCCTACTTTTCTCTGGATACACTTTGTGTGGTTTCTTCCCTCCAATTAACCAAGTGAATATCATTATTTTATCTAGCAGTCTCACTTAATGAAGACTCAGAGATCCTCCTCACAAACCCAACGTTACCGTGTCTCGACGACATATTTTATTAGACTGGGTAAAGGCAATTTTGGAAGAATATAGGAGTAAGAAGTTGCCAAAATGTGTCTATTTCTGACTAAATGTACACGTGGAGAGTCTCGTTCCATGCGTAAAAGTTAGATAAATCATCAATTAAAAATATGTAACGTATGATATGTACCCTTGTGTATTATCTGGCTTGTCTCACTATGATAAGAAGTGTCAATGTTGTGACATATCGTTAGGAATAAAAGGCTTTTCTCTGTTCATTATAATAACTCTATCTCACCTGTCGATGCTGATAACGCACATGATGGATGCGATGCAGAAGTGACCACCATTTTAAAAAGTGCCCTTAAGAAGAACCCTAAACCACAGGGAGCCTCCACACAAACCCCACGTTTTCTAAATATCTTATTTGAATGGGCGATGGCTATATTTGCAAGACTATGGTGTGAAAAAGGGGATGAGATGTGAGAGTGTGTCTTTTTCTGACCACTCTGCATGTGGAGTCTCGTTGGATGCGC
Organism: Trematomus bernacchii; assembly: GCF_902827165.1. NCBI lineage: Eukaryota > Metazoa > Chordata > Actinopteri > Perciformes > Nototheniidae > Trematomus > Trematomus bernacchii. Next base: position 457,157 of record NW_022987712.1, read on the forward strand.
AAAAGCTGAATAAATCTAATATGAAATCCCTCATCTCCCCCCGCAGCAATCATCGCACAAATGTGGTTTGAATGAACCGTAATTGTTGGGGTCTGATTGGCTGCTTCACGCTTGTAATGGAAACCATGATTATCAGAGAATTGAAAGCTATGATGTTATTTAACATATAAATAATACAATTCTGTAAGCCTTACATGTGAAGACAGTAGATCTATTGAACTCCGATCAGGGGTCAGTTATCTCGTGACTAAGCATGTGTTGATGGCACCTTAAGTAGCGCTACTCATCTCATTGTACCTGTATAATGACAATAAAGGACTCTATCTATGTATTCATTGAAAGTGTATAAAAGCTCTCTCTTCAGTCTGAGTAGTGGCACTCGGCTGGGGACACATTGCTCTTCATGTTGTTTGCTTCTTTTGCACATGATTAAAGAACCAGAAAGACATCTCTTTGACAAGTTCATTTCAAGAGTTTCTGTGGTTTGAATGAACCGTCCTGGCAGCGTCTGATCGGCAGCTTCAATCTTGATTTTTTTGTATTATGTTATTGTTTTCTTCACGGCAGCTTCACGCGTCGCCCTCCGGTTTCTCCACCAGCTTCAGAGCCTCGTGCATGCCGGCGGCCGACAGCTTCCTGTTGATGTTCCTGTAGCGGCACCGCAGGAGGTTGCTGTAGGTGGTCCTCAGGTCGCGGTTGAAGAAGGCGTAAATGAAGGGGTTGATGAGGGAGTTTGCGTATCCGAGCCACAGCAGCGTCCTCTCCAGCCACAGAGGGACGCAGCTGCACTCCACGCCGCAGATAAAAGGCCGCGCGGTGGAAACCAAGAAGAAAGGAAGCCAGCAGAAAGTGAAAGCGCCGACAACGATTCCCAACGTGGCCGCCGCTTTCTGCTCACGCTTAAAGATGGACTGGTTTTTCCTCTTTCTGCGATCCCCAGTTTTTAAGAGGCGAGAAACCCGTGTGCTACACTCTTCTTCCACTTCTCGTTGTAGCTTCAACGCCGCCGCCACACAATCAAAACTCTCTTCTTCTTCTTCGTCCACGTTCTCCGTCGCTTCAACGCTTCCCGTTTCCTCATCCACGCGGTGACCGTCTTTTCCTCGTTTCCCCCCTCGGATAGCCTCCCTGGGGAGAGAGAGGGCAAAAGTACACATCCTTTCCTCAAGTAGAAGTACAGATACTCGTGTTTAAAAATACTCTGGTGAAAGTAGAAGTACTGATTAAACTTCTTTACTCAAGTAAAAGTAAAGAGGCTTTGAAATGTACTTCAGTAAAAAGTACCCATAACTAGCAGCTGTTTTAAAGAGTACCTGACCTCCCTTTATATTAATAGAACAATAATGTCATTGTTAGCTAATGAATGTTTCCATGCTGAACAACGGCAACATGACAACGTTTTCATTGGTCCCTCTTCTTTAGAGAAGACCAGGAAATGATGGATACACGGATCGTGTTCAAATCAATAGGCACGCAATGACTCTAAAGAATAATGATCACGCCACCAAACACACATTCAAACTAAAGGAACCAGCCTGTTTGGAAAATGTGAGAAGTAGAAAGTACAGGTATTTGTGTTCAACATGTAAGAAGTAGAAAGTACAGGTATTTGTGTTCAAAATGTAAGAAGTAGAAAGTACAGGTATTTGTGTTCAACATGTAAGAAGTAGAAAGTACAGGTATTTGAGTTCAAAATGTAAGAAGTAGAAAGTACAGGTATTTGTGTTCAACATGTAAGAAGTAGAAAGTACAGGTATTTGGTTTCAACATGTAAGAAGTAGAAAGTACAGGTATTTGTGTTCAAAATGTAAGAAGTAGAAAGTACAGGTATTTGGTTTCAACATGTAAGAAGTAGAAAGTACAGGTATTTGTGTTCAAAATGTGAGAAGTAGAAAGTACAGGTATTTGTGTTCAACATGTAAGAAGTAGAAAGTACAGGTATTTGTGTTCAACATGTAAGAAGTAGAAAGTACAGGTATTTGTGTTCAACATGTAAGAAGTAGAAAGTACAGGTATTTGTGTTCAACATGTAAGAAGTAGAAAGTACAGGTATTTGGGTTCAACATGTAAGAAGTAGAAAGTACAGGTATTTGTGTTCAAAAAGTAAGAAGTCAAAGTAAAAAGTCGTCATAAAGATAAGTAGTGGAGTAAAGTACTGATACCAGAAAAATGTACTTAAGTACAGTAACAAAGTATTTGTACTCCACTACTTCCCTCCTCTGTGAATAATACATACAGAGATACCTATATATATATCTTAACTCATCTTATCTTGTCTTAAGTGTTCGTGCTCCACTCCTCTCACCTCTGCCTGGGGAAACAGGTGATGGTGTGTTTGGCGGCGCTGAGTTTGGCCGCTCTGTAGATCCGGTTGTACATGATCAACATGACGGACATTGGGATGTAGAACGCCACCGCCGTGGAGTACACGGTGTATCCGAAGTCCTGACTGATGAGACAGACCCGTCCGTCGTTTACGTTCTGCGCCCAGCCGAAGAGAGGAGGGAGGGTGATGGAGGCGGAGAGCAGCCACACAGACAGAACCATCTTAGCCATGCAGCAGCCGGTCTGACGCACTGGATACGTGAGAGGTTTGGTGATGCCAAGATACCTGAGGAGAGAGAGAAAGGTGTTGGTGTGATGTGTGCTTTGCTTTCTGTTAGAAACATCTCCCTGGTCTCCGGCTTGAGCTTCAATCTCAGGATCCATGTATTTGTGATCCTCTCCAGAATGGAAGTAGTCATCACATACAGAGCATCAACTAGTTCCTGAACAGTGTCCTTCACATGCTGATATCCAAGAGAGGGAGTTACACAGTCACAAGATGGAGGATTACTGGTTCTTGTAGGTTATCATACATCCTGTCATGAACAAAATACTGAGTTTTTCTCTAAATCGGAAAATTCTGACTTTTTCTGAAAATTCTGACTTTTTCTAAAAATGTTGACTTTTTCTGAAAATTCTGACTTTTTCCTCAAAATTCTGACTTTTACAAAAAAATATGACTTTTTCCTCAAAATTGTCTTTTTTCTCAAAATCCTGATTTTTCTCTCAAAATCCAAGAATTCTGACTTTTTTCTCAACATCCTGATTTTTTTCTCAAAAATTCTGACTTTTTCTCAAAACCTCAAAAATGTTAATAATCCCTAGTCCCCGTCTTGAGCTTCAATCTCAGGATCCATGTATCTGTGATCCTCTCCAGAATGGAAGTAGTCATCACATACAGAGCATCAACTAGTTGCTGAACAGTGTCCTTCACATGCTGATATCCAAGAGAGGGAGTTACACAGTCACAAGATGGAGGAATAGAAAGCAGTATTCAATGTTTACTTCAGATTAGCTCCACGTCAGAAATGAGCATGCTTGTCATATGTCTATCTCCATAGAGGCTGAATCATCATGTTAATCACATAGCTATCATATGCCTCAAACAGTCCTGATGCTCTTCTAGGTAATCATACATCCTGTCATGTTCACAGCTACAGTTGGGATACCTTTGTTATCATGTCACTCTCATGTTGGAAGAGGACATTCAGTATTTTCCCAACACTTCTCTATATTTCAAGGTTCAAGGTTAGTTTATTCGTATATATTCAAAGTGCTTCACGTCGGCATTTAACACATACTAATTTAAAATAAAACAAACACACAAACAAAAACAAAAAACGACAATTCATAAAAGCGATAAAATAACAGTTGCAGCTAAAAGTGCAAAGATAAGGTGCGGTTAAAGGATCTCAGGAGAGGCTGCATTAGAAATACAGATTTTTAACCTAAAAACATGGCGAAAATTGATATTTTACGGCTGTTGACAGTATTTTCTGATAAAAAGAGATATCCAAAATCCATTCTATAAAAACTTTAGACTCTAATATAACTACAAAATGAAACAAGAATTTGGAATCTGACTTTATCCAATGTTCAGGTTTGTGTTCCTGAAATGTATAAAACTCATTTGCATATTTAAACATGCTATTTCATAAAACTTGTAATACAAAAAACAATTGCCTTAATGTAAGTAATTAACTGGAGAAATGTCTAGCTAATATCTTTAAGTTAAAAAAATGACCCTATTCACCTGTAGTGTCTCGCCTTAAAGTTAACTGCTGTGATACTAATAAAGGTATTCTGATTCAACAAGGTGCCTTTGAGTCAACACCAATCTGTGGTGACCATATGCAGACCGGCTGGAAACAGGAAGTCCAGAGATGCTGAGAATGATCATGTGACCAGGAAACCTGTCAGTGTTAAAGGTCACCTATCATGCTATTTTTAGGCAATAGCATAGGTCTCAGATATATATACAAATATATAAAAAACATGTCTATGAAGTGTTTTGCTCAAAATACCAAACAGATCACCCATTCTAGCCATGCCTCATATCCCTCTATTTCACTTCCTGTTTCAAAAGTGCTGATTTTGGGTATAAAGCTTTAAAAAAAAAAAGAATTGATGAAAAAAAGGAGGGGTCTGAGCTCATGCGGGACCCGGCAGCTACCGTCTAAACTAAATGCTGCTGCGATGAAACGCCATATCATGGATTATCAAGGATTATCTCTGAAACAGTATGGAGCTCAAAGGCTTTCTCTCTTGCCGGTTATACCACAAGGTGAGTTCCTTTTTATTTCCTGCTTCTTCACACACATGCAACTTTTCTGATAGGGCCGGTGGGTCCACATTTCAGATATTACGTCATATCGACGCAAATCTGGATCAGCTCCGTTGTAGCCCCCGTTTTTAGAGATTTGGGTACGGAGGAAAAGAGAGAGGGTTTTATTTT
>NW_022987712.1:466936-504436 GCF_902827165.1 Trematomus bernacchii
ACCCTTAAAACATACACACACACACACACACACACATACATACACACACACACACACACACACACACACACACACACACACACACACATACACAGAGAGAGAGAGACGTACACAAAGCCACTCTGCTCCGGTGTTTTGGTGTTTTGGGGATTTGGGAAGCATGGAGGAAATCCTGCGGAAGCTGCAGAAAGATGCGTCCGGACACAAGCATAGATCCCTCCGCGATGCCTGCGTCTACGCCCGCGGTGAGTTGTTTCACAGCAGGGGGGGGGGGTTAATACATCCATGGGGGAGAAACTGCGACTGGTGTACCTGCTAGCTGTTAGCAAACATGCAGCTACTGTCATCAGAATCAGAATCAAAAAACCTTTATTCGTCCCTCAGAGCGAGATATTTACATTACAGCAGAAAAGAGCCAAAGGCAGCTTAATGTCAACTAAGAAGCATGCGTACATATTCAAAATGACACAATTTACAAAATCAGCACAGGCCTGTTTGTATATAGGCTGTATATAAGGCAGGAAACCAGGATGCATTCAGGTGTTTCAGTAATTCTAGGTTCCGTATCCAAACAGGAAGCTGCACCTGCTGGAAATTAAACCTCCTTTTAAAAATGTCACACTGTACCTTTTATACTATCTAATATTTAATATTCAATTCCTCACACACTTAATGTTTATATAATATCCTGCTTTATATGTTTGTTATTGTACATTTGTATTTCAACATCTATATTTTCTATGTTTACATTTTGGATTGTTTATTTCTAGTCTTTTCATTCCTCCAATGTGCCTTGTCTTTTGATTCTGCTGCAACGCAAACATTTCCCAAATTGGCATCAATAAAGTACTTCTTATCTTATCTTATTAGAGTGTGTTTGATTGTGCATCATGACTGTCCATACGGTCTAATTTCCTGCATGGAAGATGGCACGTGAACGCACCACCAGTTTAGAGACAATAATTGAGACAGCATATTCTTCCTTTACCTGTAGTGTTGCCTGAACAGCCTCAAATACATGCATTTCTCTTGCATTTCATCGACATTTCTCATGCATTTCCTAATTTCCTGGTTACATTATGATTTTAACTTGCTTTGAATTAGCCAGTTTGCTTAAATGTCCCTTTTTATATGGACATGTAATAATGTTTTAATGGAGAACGACACGATTAAGGCAGTTTTAGAGCTTGGAGTAAATATTTGTTGTGAACTTGAGTAGGATTTAAAGGCATAGTCTGCTATGGCAAATCCAAACCATGAATATAGAAACTTAAATACGAAGTGCAGCTCAGTAAGATCACTATATACACACCGCTGAGCAGCACATCTATGCAGATCAGTTCAGGAATATCTCTGATGAGGACTTGGTGTTTTCTGTGTGATAACAGCTGTGTCACGCTCAGAAAGGTCAACAGGAAGTCCTCACATTAACCATTCTGTCAACAAGTGTTTATATTGAGTTTACTGTCATAGAGAGAGTAAAGAAACCACAAAATATGCACTTTCAAGAAGCTGGAAATCAGATAATTGGTTTTGTTTTCCTTGGTAAACAAACTGAAAAGCTGATTTTCAAAACAGTTGGCGGTGAATTTAGTTGTTGACAAGTAATCGATTAATCTTACTCTCTTAAACTCTACTTTTATATATTTGTATAGATCATGCTTTATGGAGAACACGGGGCGGTCGGTCTTGTATTTTCTCCCCAGTGTTACAGTCGAACAGTGAGAGGAATAAGAGGAACAAAAGCATCAATCGTCGGTACTGACATATTAATGCTGACTCAGAAGTCAAATCAACTCAACAAAATAAAAACAATAAAACTAACCCCCCCATTCCCAGGTAATAAACAGGACCTTTGTGATTAATACAAACTAACACAGGACTCAATACACAATAAAACATGTGAGAATCTGAGAATAGAAATAATATAAATAAAACAAGAATATGATCAAGTAAGTTATATAAATCCTCTCTTTGCCTACATGTTTGTAAAAAGGGTTCAAACTCTAATAACATCAACTATCTTGCATTCACTAAAAAGGCAGTTTTCATATTTAGAAACTCTTTTAAAGTCTCTTTACAGTCTGCTCTGTTCTCTCCTCAGCCTCTGAAACTGCTTCACAACACACGACATTAAATCGACTAGGAACATTAATAACACACCGTTTAAACATGTGGAAAACAAATCTGTTTCCGCTGATGTCTGTGGGAGATTTTGAGTGTGACAGCATGACGGGGCAGCCTGACCTTTGGCTGGCAGGCTCTGAGGCAGCAGGTAGAGAACGTCTCACATTGTGCTGATGTCCAACCTCTCACACACACACACACACACACACACACACACACACACACACACACACACACACACACACTGCAAGGCAACCTCATTGGACATGAACAAAGGGCATTAGCCTGCCTACACACACATGCAAATGCAAGGTGTGTGTGTGTATACATTGGAGTGTTGATTGTGACATCTTAAAACAAAGGATCGACTCAAATGGATTTCATCAGCCAATGAAATTACAAGAGTTACAGCTCTCTGGATGTGAAGAAGGCCGAACGTCCCACCTTAAACACACACACACACACACACACACACACACACACACACACACACCGACACACACACACACACACCACACACACACACAGTGCAAGGGCAAGGCCAGTGAAGCACGTATGCATCATGTCAGCCTGTGCAGGGTCACAGGATATTTATACAGTGTTTTGTCAGCGAGGCTCATATTTCAACGAGGAAAAACAGCAGTATTTGTCCTTTAAAAGGAAAAAGTATTGAGCCAGGTCGAAACAAAATGTCCCTGAAACACATTATGTGAGGTTATTTCAGCACAGGGTTACTTTGGACAAGGACGTCTGAGGACATATTCAAATCAAATCAAACAAATCAGGTTTTATTTATATAGCACATTTAAAGCGATTTTTTGGTCGAGCCAAAGTGCTGTACATGTAATAAAAAAAACATTACTACAATCACAATAAACGACAATAAATTACAACAGATATATCTTAAAAACAAATAAAATAAAAACACAAGGAAAAGTCAGAGTCGTGCTCCGCTCTGACTAGAAGGCCAGAGAGAAGAAGTGTGTTTTTAGTGTAGATTTAAAAAACCCCTAGGGTCTGGGCCCGACCTCACATGGAGGGGCAGAATGTTCCAGGCCTGGGGCCAGCTGCTGCGAAGGCTCGGTGCCCTCGGGTTTTGAGCCTGGTCTTGGGCACTACCAGCAGCAGCTGGTCAGCAGACCTTAAAGCTCTGGCTGGGGTGTAGCGCTGGAGGAGTTCAGCTATATAGGCCGGAGCCAGCCCATCCTGCTCACTTTCAGGTTCATATCAGTAGTGGCTCTACTGGGACATGTCAATGGTCAAAAGATGCCGTTGTATGAAAGAGGATTAGGGTCAAGAGGATTACATGTGGAAATTGTTTTGACATCCAACCACAAGTGAATTTGCTTTATTAGTTTTGAAATGGAAGTCCGAATTCTGAGAGAAAATAGAAATATGAAGAAAACATTTATGGATTTTGAGAAAGAAATCCAGAATTCAAAGAAAGAAAAAACAATTTTAAGACAACAGTCGTAGTCCGTATAACACATTTGAAATCTGAGAAAAAAGTCTGAATTCGAAGAAAGGAAATCAAAATTTTAACGAAACATTTATGAATTTTGAGGAAAAGAAATTCAGAATTCAACGGGAAAAAAAAAACGTTTTAAGAAAAAAGTCATTTCTAGAAAAAAAATCTGAAGAAATCTGAAAAAGTCTGGAGAAATGTCCGATTTCTGAGTAAAATAGTTCTGACTTTTTTTCCCCTAATCCTCTCCCGTACTGTTGACTTTTGTGTGAGAAACCAGATTTCTTTACGTACTTACAGTTGTAGTAATTAAAAGTGTTAGAGCTTGAATCTGTCGCACGTTTTTAATCAGAGCTTTTCCATTTCTTCGTGCCTTTTAATACCGCAGAAACCCTGGAGTGTCAGAATGGATCATCCAAGATTTCCCCGTCACAACTTCGGTAAGTTAAACGCCACAAATTCTGTTTCTTTTCAGCTCAATTTAGCTCACTTCAATTCAAAGTTTGGACGTCAAGACATGTCATAAAACATAAAGCCTAACAGAACATAAAAATTAAGAGCTGTTGATCACGTGTGGAAGACGGTTTGTTCGACCATGACACGCTTGAATTAAGTGGTACAGCTTCCAGCTTCACTGCAGGGAACACAGAGCTGAATATTGAGAGGCAAACTGTTCATTCATGCAAACGTCTGTTTTACACACGCTGTATGATTAGAATTCATTTGAATGAATGATCGAATCAGGGATGATAATGCAAATACTTTAAGCTCAGGTAATGCTTCTGTCTCTTTACGACAGCAGTAGTTATTAGTGTTACACATCGCTCAGTCCAAACACCGTAACTGCTAGAGAATATATACATGTAAACTAAAAGAGCCGTTTATGGTAACATCTGTTAACAAGCCTTTAAGAAACACTAACTTTTCTGAAGTTTTAAACACTTGTTTAAGACTGATAAAGAAGTGACATCTTAAAAAAGACATATTCTGATCATGTTCAGGTGTATATCAGTATGTAGTGTCTCTACTTTAAAGAGTCCTCTCCTGCTGATGTTCAGGTGTATATCAGTAATGTATGGTCTCTACTTTAAAGAGTCCTCTCCTGCTAATGTTCAGGTGTATATCAGTATGTAGTGTCCTCTACTTTAAAGAGTTCTCTCCTGCTGATGTTTCAGGTGTATATCAGTATGTAGTGTCTCTACTTTAAAGAGTCCTCTCCTGCTGATGTTCAGGTGTATATCAGTATGTAGTGTCTCTACTTTAAAGAGTCCTCTCCTGCTGATGTTCAGGTGTAATTCAGTATGTAGTGTCTCCTACTTAAAAGGTCCCTCTCCTGCTGATGTTCAGGTGTATTATCAGGTATGTAGTGTCTCTACTTTAAGATTCCTCTCCTGCTGGATGGTTCAGGTGTATATCATTATGTAGTGTCTCTACTTTAAAGAGTCCTCTCCTGCTAATGTTCAGGTGTATATCAGTATGTAGTTGTCTCTACTTTAAAGAAGTCCTCTCCTGTGATGTTCAGGGTATACAGTATGTAGTGTCTCTACTTTAACGAGTCCTCTCCATGGATGTCAGGATATCAGTATGTATGTTTCTCTACTATCAAGAGTCCTCTCCTGCTGATGTTCAGGTGTATATCAGTATGTAGTGTCCTCTTCTACTTTAAAGAGTCCTCGTCCTGCTGATGTTCAGGTGTATATCAGTATTTAGTGTCTCTACTTTAAAGAGTACATCCTCCTGCCTGATGTTCAGGTGTATATCAGTATGTTAGTGGGTCTCTACTTTAAAGAGTCCTCTCCTGCTGATGTTCAGTGTGTATATCAGTATGTAGTGTCTCTACTTTAAAGAGTTCCTCTCCTGCTGATGTTCAGGTGTATATCAGTATGTAGTGTCTCAACTTTAAAGAGTCCTCTCCTGTTGATGTTCAGGTGTATATCAGTATGTAGTGTCTCTACTTTAAAGAGTCCTCTCCTGCTGATGTTCAGGTGTATATCAGTATGTAGTGACTCTACTTTAAAGAGTCCTCTCCTGCTGATGTTCAGGTGTATATCAGTACGTAGTGTCTCTACTTTAAAGAGTCCTCTCCTGCTGATGTTCAGGTGTATATCAGTATGTAGTGGTCTCTTAATTTAAAGAGTCCTCTCCTGCTGATGTTCAGGTGTATATCAGTATGTGTGTCTCTACTTTAAAGAGTTCTCTCCTGCTGATGTTCAGGTGTATATCAGTATGTAGTGTCTCTTACTTTAAAGAGTCCTCTCCTGCTGATGTTCAGGTGTATATCAGTATGTAGTGTCTCTACTTTAAAGAGTCCTCTCCTGCTGATGTTCAGGTGTATATCAGTATGTAGTGTCTCTACTTTAAAGAGTCCTCTCCTGCTGATGTTCAGGTGTATATCAGTTTGTAGTGCCTCTACTTTAAAGAGTCCTCTCCTGCTGATGTTCAGTATATCAGTATGTAGTGTCTCTACTTTAAAGAGTCCTCTCCTGCTGATGTTCAGTATATCAGTATGTAGTGTCTCTACTTTAAAGAGTCCTCTCCTGCTGATGTTCAGGTGTATATCAGTATGTAGTGTCTCTACTTTAAAGAGTCCTCTCCTGCTGATGTTCAGGTGTATATCAGTATGTAGTGCCTCTACTTTAAAGAGTCCTCTCCTGCTGATGTTCAGGTGTATATCAGTATGTAGTGCCTCTACTTTAAAGAGTCCTCTCGAGCTGATGTCCAGGTGTATATCAGTATGTAGTGCCTCTACTTTAAAGAGTCCTCTCGAGCTGATGTCCAGGTGTATATCAGTATGTAGTGCCTCTACTTTAAAGAGTCCTCTCGAGCTGATGTCCAGGTGTATATCAGTATGTAGTGCCTCTACTTTAAAGAGTGCTGCTTTCAAACCTAAAGTCCAGTTTTTCCACAGGAATATTTTTGGATGTGTTGCCATGGAAATACTCTTGCTTATGGGCATTGAAGTGTTCCTCAAGTGTTCTGGTTTATAAAAAAGTAAACTAATAAAGTGAACAGAGAGCGATGCTTGGATGGTGATGGAGGAGCCACTATGAATTATTTATTCAATAACATCTGTTGTTTTATTAGGGATTACTAAATTAGATATTGATGATAATGGCTCCGTTATGTCCGCCTCTGTCTCTGCAACAAAATACTCTCATTACAAAATGTTCTCTCAGCCACTTTCACAAACTGTGGAAACAAAGCAGGAACAAAATGGGACTTCTTTGATTGACACAATAATGATAGCTTTGAACGATTAAATACAAAACCTTTTGGGAATTAATGCTTTTGTATTCATTCTATCGTAAATAATTCAAAAGCATTGCATTTTTAAGTCGTTTTTCTTCTGCTGTTGACTTTGAGATTCTCATCCTGAATATGACACAACTTTATTGAATACTCGATTCTGATTGGTCTATTTGGACATACTGGAGGTCTGCTATTTTTCCCTAGCAGACGTTGATAAGGATAGTAGACTGTTGCTAAGGATATAGACTGTTAGTCGACTGTTGCTGAGGATAGTAGACTGTTGCTAAGGTTAGTAGACTGTTGTTAAGGATAGTAGACTGTTGCTAAGGTTAGTAGACTGTTGTTAAGGATAGTAGACTGTTGCTAAGGATAGTAGACTGTTGCTAAGGATAGTAGACTAAGGATTGTAGACTGTTGCTAAGGATAGTAGACTAAGGATAGTAGACTGTTGCTAAGGATAGTAGACTGTTAGTCGACTGTTGCTGAGGATAGTAGACTGTTGCTAGGTTAGTAGACTGTTGTTAAGGATAGTAGACTGTTGCTAAGGTTAGTAGACTGTTGTTAAGGATAGTAGACTGTTGCTAAGGATAGTAGACTGTTGCTAATGATAGTTGACTAAGGATTGTAGACTGTTGCTAAGGATAGTAGACTGTTAGTCGACTGTTGCTGAGGATAGTAGACTGTTAGTCGACTGTTGCTGAGGATAGTAAACTGTTGTTAAGGATAGTAGACTGTTGTTAAGGATAGTAGACTAAGGATTGTAGACTGTTGCTAAGGATAGTAGACTAAGGATAGTAGACTGTTGCTAAGGATAGTAGACTGTTAGTCGACTGTTGCTGAGGATAGTAGACTGTTAGTCGACTGTTGCTGAGGATAGTAAACTGTTGTTAAGGATAGTAGACTGTTGTTAAGGATAGTAGACTGTTGCTAAAGATAGTAGACTGTTGCTAATGATAGTTGACTAAGGATTGTAGACTGTTGCTAAGGATAGTAGACTAAGGATAGTAGACTGTTGCTAAGGATAGTAGACTGTTGCTAAGGATAGTAGACTGTTGCTAAGGATAGTAGACTAAGGATTGTAGACTGTTGCTAAGGATAGTAGACTAAGGATAGTCGACTGTTACTAAGGATAGTAGACTGTTAGTCGACTGTTGCTGAGGATAGTAGACTGTTGCTAAGGTTAGTAGACTGTTGTTAAGGATAGTAGACTGTTGCTAAGGTTAGTAGACTGTTGTTAAGGATAGTTGACTGTTGCTAAGGATAGTAGACTGTTGCTAAGGATAGTAGACTAAGGATAGTAGACTGTTGCTAAGGATAGTAGACTGTTGCTAAGGATAGTAGACTGTTGCTAAGGATAGCAGACTGTTGCTAAGGATAGTAGACTGTTGCTAAGGATAGTTGCAAAATATGACAGTCTGATCAAGGAACTATGTGCAGTCATATCAATCCGCAGAAAGAAGTGCGGTTGATTTGCTGTCAGTTGACCTTAGTTGTAGAAGCTGTAGAAGTAAAGCTCAGAGATTGAAGCTCAGTGGCCGGAGATCATCGGTAACCTGCTGGGAAGAATGAGAGGGAGAATGAGGGAGTGAGTGGGAAGCAAAACGAGACAAAGAGGGGAAAAAAGACAAGTCACAAACAGTTGCTGGGTTCTGTATTATCCTCAAATTATATTTAACTACGTCAATGAGCTTGGATTTTCCATTCAGTCTGTCTTTTTGTCTTTTCCCCGAAACTTGGGGGAAGGGTGAAGCATGGGCCAAAGAATAACCCCTATATTTGACTACAACACTCTCTCAGTACCATAACAGTCATTGTACTAGTAGCAATCATGTTGAACTGAATTGTTGTAACTTGTGTGTGTCTGTGTGTGTGTTTTTTGTTTCCAGAGAGCGCTGCCTGCTGCCTCTACAGATGGCTCTGGAGTCCAAAAAACACCAAACTGGGGACAAAACAGCGCTCACTGGGATGCAGGTACTGTCAAATACCAGCAACACTATGAAAAAAATATTTCCCATTTGCTGCCTTAAGCTTAGCGGTGGTGACGTGAAGTCATGTGACCGTGCTGTAGTTCCTTTATAGCCCAACATTAGCCTCCTTTAGCTTAGCGGTGGTGACGTGAAGTCATGTGACCGTGCTGTAGTTCCTTATAAGCCCAACATTAGCCTCCTTTAGCTTAGCGGTGGTGACGTGAAGTCATGTGACCGTGCTGTAGTTCCTTTATAGCCCAACATTAGCCGCCTTTAGCTTAGCGGTGGTGACGTGAAGTCATGTGACCGTGCTGTAGTTCCTTATAGCCCAACATTAGCCACCTTTAGCTTAGCGGTGGTGACGTGAAGTCATGTGACCGTGCTGTAGTTCCTTTATAGCCCAAACATTAGCCGCCTTAGCTTAGCGGTGGTGACGTGAAGTCATGTGACCGGTGCTGTGTTCCTTTATAGCCCAACATTAGCCGCCTTTAGCTTAGCGGTGGTGACGTGAAGTCATGTGACCGTGCTGTAGTTCCTTTATAGCCCAACATTAGCCTCCTTTAGCTTAGCGGTGGTGACGTGAAGTCATGTGACCGTGCTGTAGTTCCTTTATAGCCCAACATTAGCCGCCTTTAGCTTAGCGGTGGTGATGTGAAGTCATGTGACCGTGCTGTAGTTCTTTTATAGCCTAACGTCAGCTTTTTACTTGATACATCATAAGTGGTGTTGATATGTGGAGATTATCCCGCTGAACTAAACATGCAAGTATCGTATTATCATCCTATCATAATCTTTTCTCTGTGTCTTTCGTCCAATCAGAAGCTTCCTGTGTAGGACAGGTTGGGGGGGGGGGGGCGGTGGGTGGAGGTGGAGGTCGTGGAGAAGCAGCTGCTAAGCCAGATGTTGGAGGCCATCAGAGTCACTCCCTCCCTCCATGAAGACCTGCAGGTGGAAGTCATGAAGGTATAACTTCTATTAATACGTGATTAACGAGGTGTGTGTTATTTATATTTTTAGTAGGTCTTCTTCTAAGTCCTTGATACCCTGAAAGTAAACAAAATGTGTTATTTATTATTATGAAACCCTTATTGCTATAAAATCCCGATCTCAGTTCCTAAATATGTTATATTTTTAATACTATGTTAAAGTCCCTTTTTCATGATCTGTTAAATACATCTCCCTGTTTTTCTAAATAACAATAGTACTGTGTGTGTGTGTGTGTGTGTGTGTGTGTGTGTGTGTGTGTGTGTGTGTGTGTGTGTGTGTGTGTGTGTGTGTGTGTGTGTGTGTGTGTGTGTGTGTGTCCTGTGTGTGTGTCCTGTGTGTGTGTCCTGTGCAGGTGCTGCTGTGTATCACCTACTCCCCAAACTTTGACATCAACGGAGACTCCATCCTCCGGATCGCTGAGGTAGGACAGACGCTTCATTATTATATATTTGTTATGACGTTGAGAAAGCTGTACATCACAGAGACTTGGTCACAGTATTGATTCGGCTGTTCCACTTAGTTTTGTCTTTTGTCAGAACAAACATGGACTCTGTCTATTTTTTAAAGGGGAAGCTCTGTTCGGTCCCTTCTCCCCCTGAAGCCTGATCTCATGCTGTCATCTCATCAATTATTCAGAAAGATGAGATGAGTGGTCCTGCATATATAGAAAAACGTACAGACCGTCCTGAAGATGTTGTAGCTGGAAGAAGAAATAAAGACGTGGAGATGAAGGGAGATATTTTCCACCCAAAAACTGTGACCTCTGAGCTATGAGGCGTTATGTTAGGAGTCTCCCCAGTATGTGCATGACAACAAAGGACATCCTGCGAGCTAACATGTGCAGATATGTGAACATATCTTTTTGCAGACTCTTCAGATTGTTATTCCAACCTTATGTGAATTTTCCACAGATTTGTCTGGACTATTCACACATCACATGCATGCAGCACACATGCCCTATCTTGCAATATAAGGGAACACATTTGAATATTAATCCTGCAGATAAGCGACCTGAAAACAGGATACAAACTGGCAGATAAATCATTTTCATCTGTGGCTTTGAGTCTACAGCTACTTGATCCTTTTGTTGAGGTGTGCTCTGCATTCACATCCCTGATATAAAGGTATTCTGATTCTGAGGTTCTGCACCGACTTGCAGAAATAATCCAGGTTTTCATCGTCTCTAAACCCACCCCAGTTCGTCTCTAAGAGTTTGCATCAGGCTCCATTGTGTAGATTAGCAGCTGTAGTCCAAAGCAGATGCAGAATCAGTCAGAACATCTGTAGAGACTTCACACATCGCTCCTGCAGCAGCTCTTTGATGGTCTCTTTGTTCATTATGTTTCAAAACTCCCTACTACATATCATCTTAGTCATTATGTGCAGATTTGCCACAACCAGCCAACTCCAAACATGAACCCAAAAGCCAGAACGTACAAAAACTGTTTTCTAAATGTGTTTTCCTGAAGCATCACTTCCCTTTAGCAGCTCCTGTGTGTTTGACGTCCGTTAACAGCTCATAAAAACCTGCTCAACGTGATGTGTTAATGGGATCCGTTACCAGGGCCATCTGTGGTGTGTGTGTGTGTGTGTGTGTGTGTGTGTGTGTGTGTGTGTGTGTGTGTGTGTGTGTGTGTGTGTGTGTGTGTGTGTGTGTGTGTGTGTGTGTGTGTGTGTGTGTGTGTGTGTGTGTGTGTGTGTGTGTGTGTGGTGTGGTGTGTGTGTGTGTGTGTGTGTGTGTGTGTGTGTGTGTGTGTGTGTGTGTGTGTGGTGTGTGTGTGTGTGTGTGTGTGTGTGTTTCTGTGTGTGTTGGGTGTAACTCAGGGTGTCTGGAGAGGCTGTCAGCACCACTCCATTATCAGAAACATCCCATAGAAACAGTACAGCTCAGTTCTTAATGCAAGAATTGGCAGCAGTGATGGAATTAATTCAGTTTAAACCACTAGGAGGTAAAACTCACCTTCATTCACATCGTATACAAATACATTTGGTCTTACATGAGTGCAACGACACAGAAGAGGACACGGGTGCATACAGATTAAGACTTTGTTAGTTAGTTTAACTTCCATGAACTGAAAACTGTAAAAGGTTTAAAGTTATACTATAAGACGAAAACACAGACAACACTCAGCCTGTCAATATCAATGTCAGGTAGCCTGAAATAAGCCCGTGATTTATCGCCATGTTACGTACGTAAGGAATCATGTGGAGAAAGGCGGCCTGTTGATGCTCCTTAGCAACGGTGTGTTAGCGAGTAATAACAACCTATGGAATGCGCAGATTGACCAATCAGAATCGAGTATTCAACTCAGCTGTGTAATATTCAAAATGACATCATGCTGTATTGAAGAAACTTGCAACTAGAGAATTAGACCTGCAACATCTCCAGGGTAATGTTTACTGTCGGGTCATTTTCTCACAGACTTCTACACAATTACACTTTCCTCCTCAGATCAATGCTCCTCCTGCCAGCCTGCATTACACAACGCAGAAAGAAGACATGCAGGATGTATTGATCAGTCATTGATTAGGCTCAGGTGCTGGGAGGCTGTCTATAATTAGCAGAGAGGCTGTTTCTTTGCAGCTCTGCAGTGAGACCCTTTATGGATAGAGCAGAGCTTTGGTGATTACTGAAATGAATCACATTCATAGCTCTCTTTAACCCTCCTCCGTTCTACAGTGTTAAATAGTCCCTCTCGATCATCTGCAGCTTGCCTTTTTTCACTCTCCACCAAAACTCTGGTTATCCCCACGAGGTTTTAAGAGAAGCAAGGGCCTTTAACTAACTGGACCTCCTAACGTTTCCTACTTTCTTTATCATGTTTGTTTGTTTGTTTGTACATGCCTTCCTTTCTCTAATTGTTCCCCTGTTTCTTTACTCGTTTTATAACACTATGTACAGCTGTATGAAATCTAAAATATTCTCCGTGCGTTGCGTGCGTGCGTGGTGTGTGTGTGTGTGTGTGTGCGTATGCATATGCGTATGTTGTTGTGTGTCTGTGACCTTCTACTCTGGCAAGGTTCTGATATTTGAAACACTGAAAACACATCCTCCTCAATGCCCCCTCACACTCATCTGTCTGGTCTCCACAGTAACCTGTGACGCCATGGAAACCTTCCTTAAAACCTCATTGTGTGTGTGTGTGTGTGTGTTGTGTGTGTTGTGGTGTGTGTGTGTTGTGTGGTGTGTGTGTGTGTGTGTGTGTGTGTGTGTGTGTGTGTGTGTGTGTTGTGTGTGTGTGTGTAGTGTTGTGTTGTGTGTGTGTGTGTGTGTGGTGTGTAGTGTGTGTGTGTGTGTAGTGTGTGTAGTGTGTGTGGGCTGTATGAAATCCATTACCATCAATCTTGTATGACATAAAGTGCCTGGGATATGATACAATATTTCACAATGAGAATGTAAATGAATACAAAAGATATTGCTTGTGTGTGTGTGTTTAGGTGTGTATCAAGACATACGTGTCCAGCTGTCACCAGCGCAGCATCAACACGGCGGTCCGAGCCACGCTGAGCCAGATTCTGGGAGACCTGACACTGCAGCTTCGACACAGACAAGAGGTCACACACACACACACACACACACACTCAAACTGGTACACACCAATAACACTATTAGCGTATCACACACACACACCACTAATGACCCCTAATATAAAGAAAGCCCTCCTTTTCCTAACTGTACCTCCTGCTGTGTTTCTCCACAGGGGGCCGATGGAGACGAGGTGACTCCGCCCCCTCTGCACAGAAGAGGTAACTCATCCATCACCAGAGAAAACTTCATCTGTAATCACCTCCATTTACCCCCCATGAAGGAAATACATTCAGCGGCCAAGTCTGCTATCACTGACACAAGCAGCAGCTGCCATAAATTGTGTGTGTGTGTGTGTGTGTGTGTGTGAGGTGTGTGTGTGTGTGTGTGTGTGTGTGGGTGTGTGTGTGTGTTGTGTGTGTGTGTGTGTGTGTGTGTTTGTGTGTGTGTGTGTGTGTGTGTGTGTGTGTGTGTGTGTGTGTGTGTGTGTGTGTGTGTGTGTGTGTGTGTGTGTGTGTGTGTGTGTGTGTGTGTGTGTGTGTGTGTGTTGTGTGTGTGTGTGTGTGTGTGTGTGTGCAGATATTTCCCCCACCAGCCAGTCGCTGTGTGAAGATGTGGTGACGGTGCTGACAGTTTTCTGTGAAAAGCTGTGAGTCAGGTGGACAGGTAACACCAGCAGTTTATTTATATATTGTTGTAGTATTGTTCACATTGTTTAGTCTTTATATCCTTGATTCCTTCTCCTGCATTTCAGGAATTGAGATATCCTTCAACAGGACACAAATAGAGAAATTACAAAATCAGAATCCTTTCTTTTGTTTTAATATTTAAGTGATATTTCAGCTTGGTCCTTGTAGTGAACATCAGGGGTTCTCTGTCATGTCAACGAACCTCAAAGAGTATCAGTTACCTAAAAGGAAATGTATTTGAATGTGCCAGACCCTTTAAAGAACCACAACTGAAGACAAACGGTGTGTTAACAGACTGTGTTGATCAGATACTTTACTGGCTAAATTATTATTAAGCTAGAGCTGAAACGATAAGTTGACTAATTGGTAAATTGATCGACAGAAACATAATTAGTTACTCTAAGAAAAATACAGTTTTCAGTCTCTCAATTATGCGTTTTTTTTTAAATATCAATACCTTGTTTTGTTCTCACAACAACCAAGTCATTTAAAAACATCACTTTAGACTTTGGATGGAATAAATCTAGAAAATAATCGCTATATTAATGAAGAGTTTACTTAGTTGACTGTAACTCACATAGTTTGCATTATTGAAAATTGGTTACAGAACCATATTGACCGTCCTCTGCATATACGCCTTTTTCTCTGTAACCTGTAATTAGTTTCAAGATTATATCTGAATCTGTGTAATTAGCTAAGGGCTATATGAAAATACTTCTAATATAAGCTCTTTAAATAATAACGTCTGATTTGTTTTATGCTCCTTTGAATCATTCCCCCGCAGTGATAACCAGCTGCTGCAGCTCCTCTACCTGGAGTCCATCTCTCCATGCTCAGCAGCTGTCCTCCCACAATGCACCTGTCCAGAGGGTTCACAGACCTCGTTATGGTACGACATTTAACACTGCTATAATCTTACATGCATGAAATGGTGTCAATGATGTTAAAGGGCCCATGCCATGGCCATTCCACTGATCATAATTCCATTGTTGAGGTCTACTAAAATAGATTTATATTGTGCAATGTTCCAAACTCACATTGGTTTCTCAAACAGCCTCTCTGTAAACTACGTGTATTCACTGAATTTCACTCTCTGCCTTTAACGGCTCGTTGTAGCTCCAATAGCTCCAGCCCCCACCCTCCCTGTGAGCACAGTGTGCTCTGATTGGTCGGGACGTTGTGAATCGCGCTGAGCTCCGTGGAGGTGTTGTTTCCTTGTTTAGCGATACACAGCGAAACACAGCCAAACTCATCCTGAGCACACACAAAGTCACAGCCGAAGTAAAAACAATGAGTGTGGCTTGATATTGACTAAGAAAAAGGTTGATAAACGCTGTGAGAATGGGTCTGCACAGAGAATGGGTCTGCAGAGAGAATGGGTCTGCAGAGAGAATGGGTCAGCAGAGAGAATGGGTCTGCAGAGAGAATGGGTCTGCAGAGAGAATGGGTCTGCAGAGAGAATGGGTCTGCAGAGAGCATGGGTCTGCAGAGAGAATGGGTCTGCAGAGAGAATGGGTCTGCAGAGAGAATGGGTCTGCAGAGAGAATGGGTCTGCAGAGAGAATGGGTCCTGCAGAGAGAATGGGTCTGCAGAGAGAATGGGTCTGCAGAGAGCATGGGTCTGCAGAGAGAATGGGTCTGCAGAGAGAAGGGGTCTGCAGAGAGAATGGGTCTGCAGAGAGAATGGGTCTGCAGAGAGAATGGGTCTGCAGAGAGAATTTTGCCGCGATCCCAACTGTCTGTTATCAGCCTGCAGCCAGGGAGGAGAAATCAGCTGAGCTGCCTGCTCCCTGCACACAGATGTGTGTGTGAGGAAGTCCGTGGATTGGTCAATTTGGACCAATCAGCGGGGGCTTAACGTAACGGCTCCACGGATTGGTCCATTTCGTTCCGGGTATGGCATGACATCATGCCGTACCCAGAACGAAATGGAAGAATCAAATGGACAATGACGTATCTCCAACGAGGCGTTTTGGGGAGGTATTTTCTGTGTTAGAGTTTTACTCGCTACAGGGTGTACTTTGAGGGTTTGTGACTCTGCACACCGTTTACATGCATAAAAACCTTCATAACACACAAGGGGACGGGTAATAACCGGAAAAGCATGACATGGGCCCTTTAACTAAACATCAGAGATACATGTTGGGAGTCTTTATTCCAGTTACTGCTTCAGGTTTCTTGGATTTTGTTGTGTATCTGTCTATGATGTATTAAGCACTAGGGGGGGGAATCACCAGGCTCCCCACGATACAATACTATCGCGATACTTAAGCCACGATACGATAGTATTGCAATTCTACGATATGCCAAGTATTGCGATACGATATATTGCGATATATATTTACATCTTTGTTTTGACTAACTTCCTGCCAATCCCACTGACTTTACCCATGGAAGAAAAGCTCAGCACCATCTAGTGGATTGAAAAAGCAATTGTTACCAAATAATGTAATTAACCCTAAACCTTTAATTTGGATTTGCAATATGAATAGTTTATATAATAAAAGATTGATACTTGGCGTCCGTGTATCGATACAATATCGCCACGCAAAGTATCGCGATACTATGCTATATCGATTATTTCCCCCGCCCCTAGTAAGCACAATAACTTATTCTCCTAAATGAATCAATGTTCCTCCTCCCAGGAAGCAGCTGTGTCCGTCCCTCGTGGCGATCATGGGAAATCCTGTCAACGACAAAACCATCACCTCCCACCACGGCCACATGGGGGCGCCGGACCGCCCCTCGGACAGACTGAGTCTAGGTAACCTTATTTAAAAAAATATATATAAGCGCAGTAGTTAGTTTGTTTGTCTTTGCTTTGTCTTTCGGATTAAAGCCGATTTGAGTGGCTCATCTTGATGCCCCTGTGTGTTTCCCTTTCTCCAGGAATGGGCCAGGATGTGGATCTCTTCGGTGGGGGGGTATCGGATCAGGGTCGAGGGTCCGGCTGCTCCTCTAGCGCCCCCGCCAGGATCGCCCCAGTGGTGCGGACTGTGTGTTACATCGCTGCAGAGCTGGTGCGTCTGGTGAACTGCGTGGAGTCCATGAAGCCGGTTCTGCAGTCGCTCTATCACCGGATCCTGCTGTACCCCCCCCCTCAGCACCGCACAGAGGCCATCCGCATCATGAAGGAGGTGGGGACACATTATTATACATTTACAGATAGATTTTATACCTTCAGACACCTTTGATTCCAGTGGTGCAGTGATGACATTTATTTGTTGGTCCCTGAAGGCAGCATGTCCCTGGTTCAATGGGATGGGAATGTGATTTTGGATTGTTGCAGAAAATAATCTCTGTGCCAAACAAACGTTTATGATATTTACACGTTTTGTTCAGCAGGATAATCTCCACATATCAACACCACTTTAAGATTTCTGAAGTAAAAAGCTAATGTTGGGCTATAAAAGGAACTACAGCACGGTCACATGACTTCACGTCACCACCGCTAAGCTAAAGGAGGCTAATGTTGGGGCTATAAAGGAACTACAGCACGGTCACATGACTTCACATCACCACCGCTAAGCTAAAGGGGGCTAATGTTGGGCTATAAAGGAACTACAGCACGGTCACATGACTTCACGTCACCACCGCTAAGCTAAAGGTGGCTAATGTTGGGCTATATAAGGAACTACAGCACGGTCACCATGACTTCACGTCACCACCGCTAAGCTAAAGGTGGCTAATGTTGGGATATAAAGGAACTAGAGCACGTTCACATGACTCACGTCACCACCGCTAAGCTAAAGGTGGCTAATGTTGGGCTATAAGGAACTACAGCACGGTCACATGACTTCCTTTGTTAGAAGCAATTCTTCTCTGTTTGTGTGTGTTAGATTCTGGGCAGTCCTCAGCGTCTCTACGATCTTGCCGGTCCATGCGTGGCCGAACCTGAAACCAGGAAACGCTCATTTTCCAAGAGGAAGTCTCACCTGGACCTTCTGAAACTGTTCGTAAATCCTCCATCTTGTTCTAAAAAAGTTATAAATGACTTTTCTGAATTGCATCATGTCCTAATGCCAGCTCTTAAAGGTGCACAGGGGTTACTTTTTAAAGAGTAAAACATACACCTTGCACGGTGTTGTTACAGTTTGCAAAAACATAGCAAAGATATAAGGTATGTTTGTGTGTTCCTGCTTCGTTCTGATGTCTCTTGTTCGTTCTGCAGAGTGATGGATGGGATGACGGAGGCCTGTATGAAGGGAGGCATCGAGGCGTGTTTCTCCTCCGTCTCCTGCGCCTGCGCTCCTCCTCGGGGCGCTGGATGAACTTTCTAAGGGCCACGGCATCCAATCAGAGCAGGTATTACTGACACAGCAGGTATTGTATGAGTGGACTTAATTTAGCCACCTTAAAGTGGACCTATCATGCTATATTTGAATAATATAGTGTAGGACCCATACCTATATGAGGCATATTTATATATTTTTTTCAAAATACCAAACAGATCATGCATTTTAGCCATGCCTCATTTCGCTCAATTTGACAATTATAGCTCTGTTTGTGCAGGGGCAGATTCTGTGAGAACAGCACCACCTACAGGCCTGGCATATGTACTACAGCGTCTCCAGCGCTTTCGAACGGCAATGGCCGTGGCTGTCTCCTCCTGATTGGTGGAGTTGGCCCAATAGCCGTAGCGCCCACCGTCCTGACGTCAGGACAGTGTTCAAATCTGGATCAGTTTTTATCAGATCCGTTGCAGCCCTTTTTTAGAGATTTGGGTATGGAGGGAAATAGAGAGGGTTGAGTTCCCTGGAACACATATTCATGTATAAAAGACGTACAAAAGTGCATTTTGCATGATAGGTCCCCTTTAAAGAAAGGCCCAACAATCCAGCTCAGTTTTAGTATACGCAGGGTTGAGAGAGTTACAGTAGTATCACAACACTACAAATATGAAACTGAGAATGAGCGCAATATGTACTTTTAAATACAAAATAGTGTTGGGAAAATCCTGAATGTCCTCTTCCAACATGAGAGCAACATGATAACAAAGGTATCCCAACTGTAGCTGTGTACATGACAGGATGTATGATTACCTAGAAGAGCATCAGGACTGTTTGAGGCATATGATAGCTATGTGATTAACATGATGATTCAGCCTCTATGGAGATAGACATATGACAAGCATGCTCATTTCTGACGTGGAGCTAATCTGAAGTAAACATTGAATACTGCTTTCTATTCCTCCATCTTGTGACTGTGTAACTCCCTCTCTTGGATATCAGCATGTGAAGGACACTGTTCAGGAACTAGTTGATGCTCTGTATGTGATGACTACTTCCATTCAGGAGAGGATCACAAATACATGGATCCTGAGATTGAAGCTCAAGCCGGGGACCAGGGAGATTTTCCTAAGTAATAGTAACTCAGCAGCTTCTCCTCAGGCTCGGCTGCTCCTCAGACGTCTGGAGGACCTTAAAGACGGTGCAGAATCGACCCGGGAGTCCATGGAGATCAACGAGGCGGACTTCAGGTGGCAGAGACACATCCTGGCCTCGGAGCAGCCTCCCTGGGACCCTAACTCCTCCAGCGTGGCCCCCAAAGAGCGAAGCCCCGACATTAGCATTAGCATCACCACCGAAACGGGCCAAACAACCGTGGACCTGGAGGTGGCGGTGGAGGAGCCGAGCCAAACCTCTCCTGAAGATTGTGAGGAGGAAACACATCTCCCTTCACCAACTACTGGAGTAAGGCTCATTGTTCTTCATAACGTCTGTGCATGCTAGCTTTTATCTTTGCATCGGCCCTTCTTAAAGGTCTCCTATCCTGCTAAATACATTTTTTGATGTCTTTTATACATCAACATGTGTCCCCGGGCTGCTTTGTGCATGAAAGGTGCTTTACAAATAAAGTGTATTATTATTATTATGGCCTGTGGAATAAAACTGTCTTTAATAAATAAATACAAATCCTTTGGCGATTAGGACGGGACCAAATGTGATCCGATCCTGGAGGAGAACCAGTTGGAGGACGGAGGATCGGAGAAGGAGAGACTGGGAGGAGGGGAGAGAGGAGAGAGAGGAGAGAGAGGAGCTGTGGTTCCTCCAGATGTGGTGCAGAGGACTCACGGCCTCGTTTACCCCGACATCACCAACTTCCTGTCTGTGGAGTCAAGGACCAGAACGCACCATGGGGCGGGATCGAGATACAGCGAGAGCAACTTCAGGTGTGTGTGTGTGTGTGTGTGTGTGTGTGTGCGTGCGTGTGTGCGTGTGTGTGGAAATGAAAGACTGAATAGAGCGTATAGGTGCAGTGATGACGAGTTTGCATCACAAGGGCTACCTCCACAAAAAGCCAATGGGATTATTCCATGGGATTTTGGATTAGTGCATACATTCATCTCTATGGCAAACAAACGTTTTGTTCAGCAGGATAATCTCCACATATTAACACCACTTTATGATTTTTGATGTGAAAAGCTAACGTCAAACAACCAAAAACACATTTAGGAAACCATTGACTTCCAGTCGAGGGGACAGTAAGTGATAAAATGCTGACTAGTTTCCAGTTGTTATGACTCATTCCTGCACCACCATTATTATTTATTTCCCAGTAGTTTTTTTACTTTTTGAGTTCCCACTTTAATGTCAGAGTTCTGAGAAAAAATTATTCAGACTTTGTTTCTGAAAGAAATTGCGGAGATACTCTGATTACTGATTACATTATTCTACAGGTAACTACTAATTATAGCGGATTACATTTTTAAGGTCTCCCTCCCCACCCTGTCAGCAACATAACATGATGTTTCTGCTCCGTCTCCTGACCCCAAAACAAACTGACCTTGAACTAGTATAATAGGAGATCTTTAAAATGTGCTATACAAATAAACTAACATTGCTGTATCTCCTCTGTTTTCTCCTCAGCATGGAGGAGCAGGATTTGTCCCGGACAGAGTTCGACTCGTGTGATCAGTACTCCATGGCAGCAGAGAAGGACTCGGGTCGCTCCGACGTGTCCGATATCGGCTCCGATAACGTGTCTCTGGCTGACGAGGAGCAGCAGACGCCCCGAGACTGTCCGGGTCATCGAT
Source organism: Trematomus bernacchii (assembly GCF_902827165.1). Classification (NCBI taxonomy): domain Eukaryota; kingdom Metazoa; phylum Chordata; class Actinopteri; order Perciformes; family Nototheniidae; genus Trematomus; species Trematomus bernacchii. The sequence continues at coordinate 487,982 of NW_022987712.1, forward strand.
CGCTGCGCACCGCCGCGCTGTCACTCAAACTGCTGCGCCACCAGGAGGCGGACCAGCAGAGCGCGCGCATCTTCGTGCAGTCGCTGGCCTCGCTGCTTCCTCGTCTGTTGGGACTGAGAACTGCCGGCGAGGTGGACCTGTCGCTGCAGAAATTCTCCTCCAACTTCTGCTCCGGACTGCAAGCTGGTGAGGAAACATTCACTGAGGGTGATTGAAAACTGTATGATTTAGTGTGCAGTGGTGAAATATGCTCCTACAAGTACTGTACTTAAAGGTCCCCTATTATACTGTTTTTCATCAATACAGGTCTCAGATATATACAGAACATGTCTCTGATTGGCTGAAACACCAAACAGATCATTGCAGCATTACCCATAATCCCTTCTGTTTCAGCCCTGTTTCAAAAGTGCTGATTCTCTCTCTGTTACTTTAGATGAAGATAAGGAGCCCCTCCCCACGCCCCTCTTGCCCCTTTCACACCAACGCGGTTCCAGTTCTAGCTCCTCTTGCGCTCTTCTGGTTCGGAACCGGTTTTTCTTTTCAGCCCCCGTTCTGTTCACACCGCCCAGAGCCCGACTGGTGCTGCCGCGGCTGCGTCATGACGTCACCGTTTACGTCGCTGATTTTCTCCCCAACGGCGTCGGGTCGATGATCGTGTTACTTTTAATCATACGAAGCCAGATTAAATTAAAGAACTACTTCTCAACCCTTATACACTAGCTGCCCGCTGGTTGGCATCACAACACTGTTATGAAAGTTTCTCTGGTATAAAATGGGGTGATGTTAGCATAGCAACCGAAGCTAAACTGACTATCTTGACTACTTGTTGCTATCCTATTGTGGCATAAGCCGTTTTCTACAGGCACATTTTACCTTTTCATTATGATTCTACTTGTGATAGTCGGACATGACAACCTGTGCAGCCCATGTGTTGATTCCATCTGATAGCTGCTATAATAACAAACAAAACGTCTGCCTGCTCTCCACAATGATCAATACAGCGAACGGATGGTCAAAGTAAGGTACAAATAAACAGAATCACACGAAGCCTGGTTAGTGTTGCCTGACTTTATAAAGTGTGTTTGTTTATAAGTGTGTGGTTGCCTTCTAGTCACTTTGCTCAGCGCTACTGCTTGTTACACTTTCAATTTCCGTAGTCGCCATAAACTGTTATTGCTCAGGTTGAACCTGAAACTTTCAGAGTCTCTTTACACAGAGGGGACACATGTTTACAAAGACATGAAAAAGTGGATTTTGCATAATAGGTGACCTTTAAGGACAATTTTGAGGTACAATTGAACTTAACAGCAGTATGCAAAGTAATCCAAATAAACTCCACCTAACTCCACCTCCACCATTATTCTGCATAATGAGTACTTCTACTTTCAATACATTTCGATGCTGATCCATTTGTCCTTAAATCAGATTTAATGCAGGACTTTTTCTATAACAGAGTAGTTCTACACTGTATTACTAGTGTGTGTGTGTGTGTGTGTGTGTGTGTGTGGGTGTGTGTGTGTGTGTGTGGGTGTGTGTGGTGTGTGTGTGTGTGGTGTGTGTGTGTGTGTGTGTGTGTGTGTGTGTGTGTGTGTGTGTGTGTGGTGTGTGTGTGTGGTGTGTGTGTGTGGTGTGTGTGTGTGTGTGTGTGTGTGTGTGTGTGTGGTGTGTGTGTGTGTGTGTGTGTGTGTGTGTGTGTGTGTGTGTGTGTGTGTGTGTGTGTGTGTGTGTGTGTGTGTGTGTGTGTGTGTTCACAGAAGGGTCACACAGGATATTTGCTGAAGGTGTAGTGACGTGTGCAGCAGCCTCTTCTTTTGTTTATCAAGAGACCACAGAGACGTCTCAGCTGCTGCTTGAGTCCCGTAATGAATCCATAATGTATAAATGTAGTATATCTTTTGTATATTTAGTTTATCACTTAAAGAGCAGTTTATATGAAACGTGTTGCCCTTGAGGCCGGTCCCGCGGGGAGTTTTTTTTCACATTAAACTACGCTTAAGTGACTTAATGAATTTGTGCTTAAAACACTTACCATGCGCTAACAGAAAACACCTCTCTGACTCACACTATTTCATCCTAACTATCTTTCTTTACCTAACATCCACCTCCTCTTTATCACAAGATCAGTATACAAACAGTAGCTTACGTTCAACAATGATGGCACATTGGAAGGAACAACATATGCTAAAAACATCTATAAATTAACATGAGAGGAAATGTGAATATGAAAGGGTTTTGAGTATCTATGGAAAAGCAGTTTATTCAAATAAAGAGCCGATAAATGATCTTTCAGGCATTTTGTGAAGCGTCCAAAGAAGGATCATATTTAGTTATGTGGTTAATGAGATTTGTATATCTCTAATAAATAATGAATGATGAAGTAATACAGAACTGAAGTGTATTTTACTTTGGATAAAACCCCTTGAGATGAACCATCACGTCACAATACAACCAACAGATAAGGATACTCCAAAACATAACAGTTCAAGATAGAAATGTGGACACAGAGAGGCTATTACAAATACATTTGCCCCGCTAAATAATAAAATAAATACAAACATAGTGTTTTTTGTGTATCAAATCATCAGTATAATGTACAGTAAGCTAAATAAGAATGCAATTCACTTTTAAACATTTGAAAGGACGTTAAGCATCGTATGTTTGGTGGTAAATTATTCCAGGAGAAGGAGATCTGATATTTACCTACTGCTTTGGATACTGTTAGAAAAGTCTCACTCGTCACCAGCTTGAGCTTCAATCTCAGGATCCATGTATCTGTGATCCTCTCCAGAATGGAAGTAGTCATCACATACAGAGCATCAACTAGTTCCTGAACAGTGTCCTTCACATGCTGATATCCAAGAGAGGGAGTTACATAGTCACAAGATGGAGGAATCATACATCCTGTCATGTACAAAACACTGAGTTTTCTCTCAAAATTCAGATTTTCTCTCAAAATTCAGACATTTTCTCAAAATCTCAAATTCAGATTTTTTTCTCAAAATCATTTTTTTTTAACTTTCTCTCAAAATTATGTATTTTTTCTCAAAATCTCAAAATTCTGACTTTTACTCAAAATCTCAAAATCCTGACTCTCCAGAATGGAAGTAGTCATCACATCCAGAGCATCAACTAGTTCCTGAACAGTGTCTTCACATGCTGATATCCAGAGAGGGAGTTACACAGTCACAAAGATGGAGGAATAGAAAGCAGTATTCAATGTTTACTTCAGATTAGCTCCACGTCAGAAATGAGCATGCTTGTCATATGTCTATCTCCATAGAGGCTGAATCATCATGTTAATCACATAGCTATCATATGCCTCAAACAGTCCTGATGCTCTTCTAGGTAATCAGACATCCTGTCATGTTCACAGCTACAGTTGGGATACCTTTGTTATCATGTTGCTCTCATGTTGGAAGAGGATATTCAGTTTTTCCCAACAGATACTGAGGGAGGGGAATATATAATATAGTATTGAGTAGAGTGCCACGTATTAAAGGTGTTTACCCTCCGTCTCTCTCCACAGGGGGGATCCACTCCCCAGGTTTTCGAGGCGGGGCGACACTCTGAGCTGTCCGTCTCTGATGAACGCAGACGGTCTGTATCTGGTGTCGTACTCCGCCCTGCATGCTCACCCTCAAACTGTGCTGCTGCGACATTACAGGAGGAGGACGCTCGCTCCCATCCTCTGCCTGGTGAGCACGCAAACTACACACACATACTCATAACTACACAACAGGGGCCTTTGTGTGGCCTTTGCCAGACCATTGACATGCACTAAAACCTATAAGACACTACAGGAGAGGGTACACTCTCTACTAACTCTCTACTGTACAATAATATAAGGACGTGTGTGTGGGTGTGTGTGTTGTGTGTGTGTGTGTAGTGTGTTTGTGTGTAGTGTGTGTGTGTGTGTGTGTGTGTGTGTGTGTGTGGTGTGTGTGTGGTGTGTGTGTGTGTGTGTGTGTGTGTGGTGTGTGGTGTGTGTGTGTGTGTGTGTGTGTGTGTGTGTGTGTGTGTGTGTCCACCAGAAGGAGTTTGGCCGTCTGATCCAGAGCAGTGGGGTTCTGGTGGTTCTCTCTCAGGCGTGGATAGAGGAGCTGTATCACCAGGTGTTAGACAGAAACCTGCTGGAGGAGGGGGGGTACTGCATCTCTCAGGAGGACCAATCAGTGGCCCTCATCACCATACTGACAGGTACACACACACACACACACACACACACACATACTGAAGTTTATGTAGCGCTAACCTTTTTCCTTCCTCCTCCTCCTCCTCCTCCTCCTCCTCCTCTCTCAGATATCGACGGTCTGGGCAGCAGTGCGATTGGAGGTCAGCTGATCAGGAGGGCATCCAGCCAATCACCACTCAGCGTTGATAAGACAGGAAGTGACACGGTGACGGCAGGTCAGAAGCTAATCTGCAGCTAATTTGAGCAGAGGACACATTGTTCTATTGTCTCACACACACACACACACACACACACACACACACACACACACACACACACACACACACACACACACACACACACACACACACACACACACACTTAAAAAAGGCTATTATCAGGTGTGACACAGCGAGGGTTTCCATGGCAATTTTGCCCAGTTTCTTGTCTCTCAGGGAAGTAGGAGGGCAGGTGGTCTCTGACTCATTTTTTCCACCTCGCTCTTCTGTCCTCCTGATCTTTTTTCGTTTTGCCTCCCTCTCATCTTGTTCATGTTGCTCAGCCTCTTACACAAAGACAGAATCAGTGACTTCACATTAGTCTGTTTTCAATCCTTTTAATATTTCAAAAAACATGTTATAACATCCACCAATTGACCATTTTCTCATTTATTGCAAGACTAATAAGAAGTGCATTAGCCTTCAAGTCTGTACATCCTTTACTCTCTGATATAGATTTAAAGGGGCTGTTGTGATTGGTCAACCGCTTAAAGATGTCCCGCCCCTTAGCCTATCACGTACAATGTGTTGAAACGCCAAAAGAAGTGTTTCAAAGTGATGTCACTATGTTCAGGAACTTTTGGGATTTTAGCCTTTGCAGACCATTGACATGCACAGAAACCTAAGAGCACACTACAGGAGAGGGAATTCCACATACAGCAGAATAGGGCCTCTTTAATATGATCATTAATACGGATAATTACCTCATTAAACCCCACTTTAAACAATCTGAGGTATATCTTTAAAGGTCCCATGTCATGCTTTTCTGGTTATTACCCGTCCCCTTGTGTGTTATGAAGGTTTGTATGCATGTAAACGGTCTGCAGAGTCACAAACCCTCAAAGTACACCCTGTAGCGAGTAAAACTCTAACACAGAGAAGACCCAGAATGCCTCGTTGGAGATTTCTCTTTTTCCATTTGTTTCTTCCCGGAACCAAAATGGACCAATCCGCGGAGCTCCTCACACACCAGGACCTTTAGCGTACATTTTCAACTAACAGGGAGTCCCATTGACTTGCATAGAGCTCCCTGGTTGGTAATAGACGAGTTGGAATGGCGGAGAAATGCTCTCCGCAGCAGACCCATTCTCACAGCGTTTATAAACCTTTTTCTTACTCAATATTAAGCCACACTTATTGTGTTTACTTCGGCTGTGAGTGTTTGTGTGTGCTCAGGATGAGTTTCGCTCTGTCTCGCTGTATCGCCAACCCGGAAACCACACCAGTAAGTCAGCTCAGTGAGCAGCGAGCCTCGCAACGTCCCGACCAATCAGAGCACACTGGGCTCACAGGGAGGGGGGGGCAGGAGCTCCAACAAGCCGTGTAGGACAAAGAGTGAATACACATACTTTACAGAGATGCTGTATGAGAAACCAATGTGAGTTTGGAACATTGAACAATGTAAATCTATTCTAGTAGACCTCAACAATGGAATTATGATCAGTAGAAATGGCCGTGACATGATGGGACCTTTAACATGTTGTTATTCAATTGAGTGCTTTAAGGGTTTCTGGATATATTTGACTTAATATTTCCACTGGATCAAGTAGTTTAATGATGAGGCAAGCAGTAACACCCTGTTCCCTTTTACAGTGCAGTATGATTTAAAACACTGTCTGTTTTGGCCTTGCTCATCTGTGGCCCCTTCAAAGCACCTCAAAAACAGGTTAACATCAGCAGCAGATTCAGGGTCAGTGAACCTTTTTATTTAGAGCGGGATGATTTATCAGCGCTGGGGAAAAGCTCCTCTGAGCATTACCTCAAAAAATATTCCAATCATGAAGAACACTTTATGTTTTGACCTGTAATTAAAACCTCTCTTATAAATATCACTCCTTTCACAACTGTTATATTACCCAGGGATGGGAGGGTTTATTGATCATGTATTGGATTAATCGATGGTCACAAACAGTGTTAAAGGTCCCCTATCATGCAAAATGCACTTTCTGATGTCTTTTCTACATCACCATGTGTCCCTGGTGTGTCCCTGGTGTGTCCCCGGTGTGTCCCCCGGTGTGTCCCCGGTGTTGTCCCCGGTGTGTCCCTGGTGTGTCCCTGGTGTGTCCCCCGGTGTGTCCCTGGTGTGTTCCCCCGGTGTGTCCCTGGTGTGTCCCCGGTGTGTCCCCGGTGTGTCCCCCGGTGTGTCCCCCGGTGTGTCCCCCGGTGTGTCCCCGGTGTGTCCCTGGTGGTCCTGGTGTGTCCCCCGGTGTGTCCGCGGTGTGTCCCGCGGTGTGTCCCCGGTGTGTCCCCGGTGTGTCCCTGGTGTGTCCCCCGGTGTGTCCCTGGTGTCCCCCCCGGTGTGTCCCCGGTGTGTCCCCGGTGTGTCCCCGGTGTGTTCCCGGTGTGTCCCCGGTGTGTCCCCGGTGTGTCCCCGGTGTGTCCCCGTTGTGTCCCCGGTGTGGTTCCCGGTGTGTTCCCGTGTGTTCCCGGTGTGTCCCCGGTGTGTCCCCGGTGTGTCAGGAGACTCACAAAGTGTCAGAAAACAAAACCCTCTCTCTTTTCCTCCGTACCCACATCTCTAAAAACGGGGGATCAACGGAGCTGATCCAGATCTGCTGCGTCATGACGACATAACAAAAATGTGGGCGGGCTTTACACCCACGGGCCAATCAGAAACGTTGCTGTCAGAAACAATGAGCGACTGTTTGGACGTAATATGGTCTTTGTTTACATTAGCATAGCATAGCAGAGCTAACCTGTACTGGAGAGAGTCTGTGTGAAGAAGCAGGAAATCAAAAGGAAGTCACCTTGTGGTAAACCTGAGAGAGAGAAAGAGTTTGAGCTCCATGCTGTTTCAGAAATAATCCTTGATGTGGTTTGGAACATGATATGGAGTTTAATCACGGCAGCATTTAGCTGAGTATCTGCTTCTCTGTGCAGCTCTATAGCTACTGACCCAGAATCAGCACTTTACTAACAGGGCTGAGATAGAGGGAAATGAGGCTAGAATGGTTGGTTTGTTTAGTATTTTGAGCAAACCACTTCAGAGACATGTTTTTTTATAGATATGGCCCTACAATATATTAATCAAATAATAATAATGCAGTCCTTTCTTCCTGTTCGACGTCTCTCAGCTCAGTATTTCTGTGTTTATTTTTAAGGTGCTGTGTTCTCCCGCTTCATCCTCACCGGTGTGTGGAAGAACCTGATCGACGTGCTCTCCACGCCGCTGACCGGTCGCATGGCGGAAGCTCTAAAGGCCTGGCGTTCATTTTGGGGGGCCGAGGGGATGAAGGAGCAGAGCCAGAGGGAGAGAGACACAATCTGTCTGAGTTTAGACGGACTCCGGAAAGCTGCTGCGCTCAGCTGTGCTTTAGGTGGGTGAATTAATGTGAAACATGTGAAACATCGGTCACAGCAGGGAGTCCTCTGTTCCCCTGAACCTGAACACAGAAAGGTCAAAGGTCAGGGGCAGATTCTCAACAGTAGCCCAGGAGCTGGCACACATTCAGGACTACATTTAACTAGAGGTTAGTTAACAGAGCTAAAGAGTCCTCTCCTGCTGATGTTCAGGTGTATATAGTATGTAGTGTCTCTACTTTAAAAGAGTCCTCTCCTGCTGATGTTCAGGTGTATATCAGTATGTAGTATCTCTACTTTAAAGAGTCCTCTCCTGCTGATGTTCAGGTGTATATCAGTATGTAGTGTCTCTACTTTAAAGAGTCCTCTCCTGGCTGATGTTCAGGTGTATATCAAGTATGTAGTGTCTCTACTTTAAAGAGTCCTCTCCTGCTGACGTTCAGGTGTATATCAGTATGTAGTGTCTCTACTTTAAAGAGTCCTCTCCTGCTGATGTTCAGGTGTATATCAGTATGTAGTGTCTCTACTTTAAAGAGTCCTCTCCTGCTTTGCGTTCAGGGTGTATATTAGTATGTAGTGTCTCTACTTTAAAGAGTCCTCTCCTAGCTGCTGGTGTTCAGGTGTATATCAGTATGTAGTTGTCTCTACTTTAAAGAGTCCTCTCCTGCTGATGTTCAGGTGTATCATCAGTAATGTATGTGTCTCACTTTAAAGAGTCCTCTCCTGCTGATGTTCAGGTGTATATCAGTATGTAGTGTCGCTACTTTAAAGAGCCTCTCCTGCTGATGTTCAGGTGTATATCAGTATGTAGTGTCTCTACTTTAAAGAGTCCTCTCCTGCTGATGTTCAGGTGTATATCAGTATGTATTGTCTCTACTTTAAAGTCCTCTCCTGCTGATTGTTCAGGTGTATTATCAGTATGTAGTGTCTCTACTTTAAAGAGTCCTCTCCTGCTGATGTTCAGGTGTATATCAGTATGTAGTGTCCTACTTTAAAGAGTCCTCTCCTGCTGATGTTCAGGTGTATATCAGTATGTAGTGTCTCTACTTTAAAGAGTCCTCTCCTGCTGATGTTCAGGTGTATATCAGTATGTAGTGTCTCTACTTTAAAGAGTCCTCTCCTGCTGATGTTCAGGTGTATATCAGTATGTAGTGTCCTCTACTTTAAAGAGTCCTCTCCTGCTGATGTTCAGGTGTATATCAGTATGTAGTGTCTCTACTTTAAAGAGTCCTCTCCTGCTGATGTTCAGGTGTATATCAGTATGTAGTGTCTCTACTTTAAAGAGTCCTCTCCTGCTGATGTTCAGGTGTATATCAGTATGTAGTGTCACTACTTTAAAGAGTCCTCTCCTGCTGATGTTCAGGTGTATATCAGTATGTAGTGTCTGTACTTTAAAGAGTCCTCTCCTCTTGATGTCCAGGTGTATATCAGTATGTAGTGTCTCTACTTTAAAGAGTCCTCTCCTGCTGATGTTCAGGTGTATATCAGTATGTAGTGTCTCTACTTTAAAGAGTCTCTATAGGACCTCTTTAAATCCACCAAGGAGATGATGTTCACGGTTTATCAGCAGCGTTACAGAACATCTGTTCCAGTTTAAGTGGAACTTGTTGGAAAATGAAGACACTAATGAACTTTAGAGCTGATCTGATTAACAGGTTGGATACACACTTAGTGCCTTTCTACTTTACAATTAGTTTAAGTTCATTTAGTTGACTGATGTTCTCTTAATGGTTTAATGTTCTTATTTGTTTTAAACAAGACACTGTGTTGAATCTTTGTGCTAGCTTGACAGGCCACTTTATTTTCATCCACACATGCAGTACTCACCCCCATCTTCCTCTACTCCCTCTGTATGTTACATAGTAAGCTGATGTTATACTGCCGCCCTAGTGGTGACACATGGGCATTGTAGCACCTATCATTACAAATGGGACTTTTTTAAGGCGCTTTTAAGACGATTGGCCGGTGTGTTTACCTGCTGAATAAAATCAACTCTTACATGCTTTTAATTGACAAAGACAATGGGATTCATCATCATGAGAACAAGCAATCAATTCTGTTTTTTCAATCTGACAATTACATTTCTTATGACCCTTTTTGTCGAACAAATTAAGAACAAACTTTGTGAATGAGGCCCAATCAAATGGGAAATGTAAACAGTTGCCACCTGCCCGGTGGCAGGCTGCTCCTGATGGACTCTCACTGCTCGCTGATTCAAACGATCGGCACAGAAGCTTCTTATGAATATGATGGACACATGGTGCTCCACTGTGGAGAGGAGTGTGTGTAGCTCAGTATCCAACGTTACATTCAAACACACAGTAAAGAGAATTATGACTGTTTAGAGTCAACATTTGGAGTTTGCAGGATGTGATCTTTACGACGTGAGAAAGATTTTAAACGACACAGCTGGTTTTGACACGTGTGTGTGTGGTGTGTGTGTGTGTGTGTGGTGTGTGTGTGTGTGTGTGTGTGTGTGTGTGTGTGTGTGTGTGTGTGTGTGTGGTGATGTGTGTGTGTGTGGTGGTGTGTGTGTAGTGGAGTGTGTGTGTGTGTGTGTGTGTGTGTGTGTGTGTGTGTGTGTGTGTGTGTGATGTTTGTGATCTTTCAGGTGTGGCAGCTAACTGTGCCTCAGCTCTCGCCCAGATGGCTGCTGCCTCCTGTGTTCAGGAGAGAAGGAGGAGAGGGAGGTGGGGGAGTGGGAGACCGCCATCACACAAGTACGGACGGAGAACCACCACCACACAGACACACATACACACACACAATACACACAAACAAAAACAAGTCATTTGAATTGACAGAGATAATGGCTCATTTTGTCAAAGGGATGATTTAAAAGACTGGCGGTCTTTTTTTTATGTAATTTTTTTTCCTGTGAAGGTAAAAATATACGTATGAATTAATAAAAAAACTTTAAAAAAGGGGAAGAATGGTGTTGTAAATGCTAATTAAAACACTCTAGTGCAGTCAGAGTGATGCACCTATCCAGTAAAACAATGATCTTTAGTGACATATAGTGGAGACTCTGATCATCCTCTTTACAATCCTGTACTTTACTGACAGCAACAATATTTAGATAAGACTCACTATCTCAAAGCTTCATCGATATTGCACTATTCAGTTTTACTGTGGTGTTGTGTGTTGTGTGTGTGTGTGTTGTGTGTTGTTGGTGTGTGTGTGTGTGTGTGGTGTGTTGTGTGTGTGTGTGTGTGTGTGTGTGTGTGTGTGTGTGTGTGTTGTGTGTGTGTGTGTGTGTGTGTGTGTGTGTGTGTGTGTGTGTGTGTGTGTGTGTTGTGTGTGTGTGTGGTGTGTGTGTGTGTGTGTGCAGTGAAGCACCGTCTGGAGCAGATGTCTCGTCCTCAGGGAGTGCGTCTGCACACGGCTCACGTGTTGTGTATGGACGCCATCCTCAACGTGGGGCTGGAGATGGGCAGCCACAACCATGACTGCTGGCCCCACGTCTTCAGGTACACACACACACACACACACCCACACATACTTCCCAGTCTCGCTCCCACCATATTTTCACCAAGATGCCTCAATAAACGAATAAAAAATGCATCTTTACACACATTTATAAACCTCCCTTCTGTCTCGCAGGGTGACAGAGTACATCAGCTCATTGGAGCACACACACTTCAGCGACGGCTCCATGCACCCTTCCTCCCTGAACCCCCATCCTGCAGCAGGGGGGGGCCCGTGGACCCTGGGGGCGGAGCTTAGCTGTGATCCCAGCACAGAGGCTTCGGAGCTGGGCCTCAGTTCAGCCCGTCATCCAGCCTCTTTCCATCCAGGAGCTGCTGAGGGGGGGCAGCCTGATGACGGGGAACAGCCAGATGACTGGGAACAGCCAGATGACGGGGAACAAGGGGAACAGCCAGATGAGGGGGAACAGCCAGATGAGGGGGAACAGCCTGATGACAGGGAACAGCCTGATGAGGGGGGGCAGCCTGATGAGGGGGGGCAGCCTGATGACGGGGAACAGCGCCGCCAAGGCCGTGTGCACGCTGTCCACACAGGCAGACAGGTACATATATAATATCGTAGTTCTATTTCATTCCTACTGACCCCCAGAGGCAGTGCTTAACACTGGATGTTATCCATCTCGCAGGTCGAGTATTTCAATCAATGTTTATTTATATAGCCCAATATCACAAATGTTACGTTTGTCTCAGTGGACTTCACAGTTTGTACAGAATATCAGTATGACAATACGACACTATTTAAGATCAACAAAGTCATATGTGACGTAGGGCAAGCCCCGCCTATACTGCAGCACCCGCGTTCACCATCAGAAACTGTCTCTATTAATCTTCCTCACAGGTAGCGAACACAGGTAGATACAGAGCGTGGGAAATAACATAGCCGGTGGCTCTTCGTTGGTAGCCCTCTAAACCGTAGTTGTTGGAGTCTCGGTTTCGTCCTCCAAGGGCTGCGATTGGTCACAAACGGCTTGAACACATTACGCTGACAGACCGGGTGTTTTTCGCCAGGTACAGTTTGTTCGGCATATTGCGGATGCGCTCAGGCTAAATAATATAACTTAGATTTATATAGCGCCTTCAGGGGACCAAAGGGTCAAAGTGAATGGGAAGCGTCTCCGTTGAAGCTTCCAACGGAAACCGTGTGTAGGAGGCGTAATGGCGTGGCGGCCATGGAGAGACAGGGCGTATCTGGTCAGAGAGGGTCACATTGGGGTTAATCCCCTCAGGCCGCGATGGTGGTGCCCTCTCCTTGGCTGGGGGACAGTTTGTGAACACCAGAGCAGTGAGCGGGCTCTGGGTGCTCAGGAGATGGCACAACACATACATGTGCTCGAGCTCCGTGCTGTTGTATTTAGCGCTCCGCAAATTCCTGCCATATTTGAGAGGCAGACATGTATTGGTACGTTGCGACAACAAGTCAGCCGTCTACCATGTCAACTATTTTATTTTGTATAGCACTTTCTTTTTTAACTGCTTACTGTATGTTTAGATAAACGACTTATTCAATTTTATTTATTTTATCCTTTTTTTATTGCAGATTTTTACTTGAAATGCTTTTGTCTATACAAATATATTTATTTAATTTAATATTGTATTGGACATTTAACTATAACCTCTTATGTTTATATCAATATTTGTATCTTAATAGTTTTTTATTCCACATTCTTTCTTAACAACTTATTTTGTATATACATATTTTATTCTATATTTATTTATCTATGTTTTTTATTTCAAAATGCAAAGCCACTCTCAGAAAAGCAATTTCCCTCTCGGATAAATACAATTATAGGATACAAAATAATATAAAATAGGATGCAAGGTGTGCAGAGCATGAAGTGTGTTGCAGAGTGTGTTGTTTCTATCACCGTGTGGTGTTTAGCAGCATGACGGTGACTTTTAATACAAAAATCTGGTGCTCTGCAGGAATACCTGTAATGACCACCAGGTGGCAGCAGCACAGAGACACTGTGTGTGTGTGTGTGTGTGTGTTGTGTGTGTGTGTGTGTGTGTGGTGTGTGTGTGGTGTGTGTGTGGTGTGTGTGTGTGTGGTGTGTGTGTGTGTGTGTGTGTGTGTGTGTGTGTGTGTGTGTGTGTGTGTTGTGTGGTGTGTGGTGTGGTGTGTGTGTGTGTGTGTGTGTGTGTGTGTTGTGTGGTGTGTGTTGGTGTGTGTGGTGTGTGCCAGCCGCTCTGCACTTATTGAAGTTTGGCACAGCAGGGAATACTCTGTGTTTATTTCATGGATCATCTCTTATGTAACCGATGATCTCGCTGCTTTTAGGGGAGAATAAAAAAACCAAATGTTCCCACTGATCTCCTGCAGCAGATGGACTGAACACACTCGCAGCTGAAAGTGGTGCCAGGGATAGTAAACAAAGTGAAAGAGTGACATTTTAAAGGGCAACAACGCTGCATTTCTGCATGAATACACAATTTATTAATTGTGTTTGTTCACCTTTTGATCGGGGTTCTTACTGTAGACTTTATTTTGTTGGTACTTGTGGGTTATCAGTCGCCACTATTTTTTGTTTTTTTCAGACTCTCTAAATACGCACTTTTTTTGTTTTTGTCAGACTCTCTGAATACGCACTTTTGTTAGGGTTAGGGTTGGAAAATGAAATAAAAAAGTGGGCGACAGGATAACCCACAAGTACCATTTATTTTATTTACAATTAAAAAATTCACAATCATACCTGATAACAAATGATAAACAGTGCAAGAAGAGGCAGAAAACACACTGGGCTTATATTATATAATCATAATAATAATACATGTTATCTATAAAGCGCTTTCCGTGGTGCTCAAAGGAGTCGATATTAAAAACAGTAGCTTATATTCAATAATGATGGCACACGGGGGTGGACATCTGATGATTGCATAGAAATGAAAGTGTGAATTTGCTTTTAAAGTACGCGATGTTCCTTTATCTGAAGTATTTTGTAAATGAAAACACATATTCGATAACTGTTAATGTCACAATGTTACATTGTCATCGATGTGTGTGTGTGTTGCAGGCTGTTTGAGGAAGAAGCAAAGAAGCTGAAACTGGTGGCTCTGGTTGGGTTTCCTGCAGCAGCTCAGGAAGGCTTCTCAGTGTACAGCTGTTCCACTCTGGTGACCGAGACCGGGAGACTACTCACTGGCAATGCCAGGTACACACACACACACACACACACACACACACACCACACACACACACACACACACACACACACACACACACACACACACACATACACATACACACACACACACACATACACATACACATACACATACACACACACACACCCACATGCTCTATAAATTACCTTACATTGGAATTAATTTATAATAAAATACACTTTGCTAAAGAATAAAATTGGTCAAAGTTTTCCATCTTCTATTTTTTGGAGACCATTTTGTTTTTACAGATTTGCAAACTCAAAATTCCTCGTTGGGATTCATTGGCAAACATTGGGGAGCTAAATAAGAGGAAATAAATGCTCCTGTGTGTTCAGGAGAGGCCAAATCGACTCTGGAGCGACGCAGCGCTCTGCATCTCTTCCGACTCGGCGAGGCACATGCTGAGGATCGTCAGGAACAGGAACCGGCCCCTGCTGCACATGATGAGGGCCTGGAGCGTCGTGGCCCCCCACCTGGTGGAGGTGAGGAGCCTCTTAAAACAAGAGGGGGGTTGGTGCTACACGCTGTCATGTGCAAAGATCCTCTCAAAGGTCTCCTATCATGCAAAATGCACTTTTGGATGTCTTTTCTACATCACCATGTGTCCCCGGTGTCAGAAAACAAACCCTCTCTCTTTTCCTCCGTACCCACATCTCTAAAAACGGAGAACAACGGAGCTGATCCAGATTTGCGTCTGATATGACGTAATATCTGAAATGTGGGCGGGCTTTACACACCCACGGGCCTATCAGAAACGTTGCTGTCAGAAACAATGAGATGTGTTTTGGACGTAATATGGTCTGTGTTTACATTAGCATGCTAACACTCAGAGCTAACCTGTACTGGAGAGAGTATGTGTGAAGAAGCAGGAAATCAAAAAGGAAGTCACCTTGTGGGTAAACCTGAGAGAGAGAAAGAGTTTGAGCTCCATACTGTTTCAGAGAGAATCCTTGATGTGGTTTGGAACATGATATGGAGTTTAATCACGGCAGCATTTAGCTGAGTTTCTGGGTAGAATTCTCCTGCATAAGCTCCGCCCCCTTTTTCATAAAGTTACAGACCCAGAATCAGCACTTCTCTAACGGGGCTAAATAGAGGGATATGATTATTTGGAGCATGGCTAGAATAAACACTTCATAGACACGTTTTTTTATATATTTCTATATATCTGAGACCCATAAGAAATGCCTAAAAATAGTGTAATAGCAGACCTTTAAAGGACTTTGTGTGTGCTTAAACGTATACTTTGTTTGTTTAATGATCTTCTCGTCGCAGGCGGCCTGTCACAAAGAGCGCCACGTTTCCCAGAAGGCCGTTTGTCCTTCATCCACGACGTGCTGACGGAGGTGCTAACGAGCTGGGCGGAGCTTCCTCTCTTCCACTTCAACGAGGCGCTGTTCAGACCCTTCGAGCACATCATGCAGCTGGAGCTGTGCGACGAGGACGTGCAGGACCAGGTGAGGAGACTCTCTTGCAGATCTCACGTTTGCATCTATCCTAGGAATTTATCTCAAGTCTCATTTCATTCACAGATTAAATGTGTCGGTCCTAATGGTAAACTACGGCTGTCAATAGACTGGCAACCTCTGCTCTCTTGTGTTCGACAGACATGCAGTTTACCCATACGGATGTTACCTGTTACATTTAGCATGTCTTATGTCCCTTTTTGTTGCCTGCTCCTCTGTATAAAGGCATTGCTTTTCCTGTGTACTTGGTCAGGTCTTGGTACTATCTACTAGTGCAGGTTATCTGTCCTTCCAGCTGGAAATAAGATTGATTCTTAAATGCTATAACTCTTATTAAATAAACACAGCGTTGGTTTAAGCTTGTATATTTGTTCTTTTCTTACCAGAAGGTGGTTAAGTGTTGAATTTCCTCCACAGCATCAATCAATACAAAGTCACCTGCAGCAGCTTCATGTATCTGATATGTGTCCCTGCAGGTGATCACCTCCATCGGGGAGCTGGTGGAGATGTGTTCCCCTCAGATCCTGTCGGGATGGAGGCCTCTGTTCAGCGCTCTGAGGACGGTCCACAGCAGCAAGACGGAACACAAG
>NW_022987712.1:509436-514436 GCF_902827165.1 Trematomus bernacchii
TCCTAGAGCACCATTGGGTTCTTTGTAACCAAATATCTCTCAGAGGGGCGTGGGGAGGGGCTCCTTATTTTCATCTAAAGTAACAGACAGAGAATCAGCACTGAAACAGAGGGGATTATTGGGTAATGCTGGCAATGATCTGTTTGGTGTTTCAGCCAATCAGAGACCGGTTCTGTATATATCTGAGACCTGTGATATATTGATGAAAACAGTATAACAGGGGACCTTTAAACTGGGGTTTGAGTTCTACTGGTTTGGTCACCTTGTTGGATTTGTTTAGCAACCCCCTCTGTGTCCACTGGTCTCTCTGCAGGTATATTCTGGTCACGGTGGGTCCGGTGTTCACAGAGGAGATGTGGAGGTTAGCCTGCTGCGCTCTGCAGGACGCTTTCTCTGCTACACTGGAGCCTGTCAAGGTACACACACTCACACACACAGCACACACACACACAAACACATACACACACACACACACACACACGTGTGCACACACACACACACTTTTATTACTTTTGGAGATCATCTGGCATCCAAACCTACTGTCCGATTTAACTGCACACATGTGGGAAATGGTGTGTGTGTGTGTGTGTGTGTGTGTGTGTGTGTGTGTGTGTGGTGTGTGTGTGTGTGTGTGTGTGTGTGTGGTGTGTGTGTGTGTGTGTGTGTGGGTGTGTGTGTGTGTGTGTGTGTGTGTGTGTGTGTGTGTGTGTGTGTGTGTGTGTGTGTGTGTGTGTGTGTGTGTGTGTGTGTGTGTGAACTCAGTAGAGGTGACATCTCCAGGCTCTTTAACGCTGGATGGTGTGTGTCACTGTGGCAGCTGACTGACCGCAGATAAGCAGCTTTACAGCTTAGAGCCACATCTGTGTGTGTGTGTGTGTGTTTTGTATGTGTGTGTGTGTGTGTGTGTGTCTGTGTGTGTGTGTGTGTGTGTGTGTCTGTGTGTGTATGACAGAGATATAATGATGATCTTATCCCCGTTGACAGATTTTGTTTGCTTGTTTCCGTAATAAGATTTCGCGCTGTAAAAGACCAAATGAGTGGTGGTTCATTTTCTTAATATTGTTTTTGTCTGAAACGCCTCCGATGTACTCCCTCTCGCACTGCTATTGGCTAGCACTCCAACACATTGTACGTGATAGGCTAAGGGGCGGGACATCTATAAGCGGTTGACCAATCACAACAGAGCCGGCCAGCTAACCAATCAGAGCAGACTAGGCTCTGGTTTCAGACAGAGGGTGAAAAGAGGTGCTGCAGCACAGGCAGTATGAGAAAAATAAAGAGCTTTTTGAACATTAAAGCATGGAGACATGTAGAGACACTACATACTGATATACACCTGAACATCAGCAGGAGAGGACTCTTTAAAGTAGAGACACTACATACTGATATACACCTGAACATCAGCAGGAGAGGACTCTTTAAAGTAGAGACACTACATCTGATATACACCTGAACATCAGCAGGAGAGGACTCTTTAAAGTAGAGACACTACATACTGATATACACCTGAACATCAGCAGGAGAGGACTCTTTAAAGTAGAGACACTACATACTGATATACACCTGAACATCAGCAGGAGAGGACTCTTTAAAGTAGAGACACTACATACTGATATACACCTGAACATCAGCAGGAGAGGACTCTTTAAAGTAGAGACACTACATACTGATACACACCTGAACATCAGCAGGAGAGGACTCTTTAAAGTAGAGACACTACATACTGATATACACCTGAACATCAGCAGGAGAGGACTCTTTAAAGTAGAGACACTACATACTGATATACACTCTGAACATCAGCAGGAGAGGACTCTTTAAAGTAGAGACACTACATTACTGATATACACCTGAACCTCAGCAGGAGAGGACTCTTTTTAAAGTAGAGACACTACATACTGATATACACCTGAACATCAGCTGGAGAGGGACTCTTTAAAGTAGAGATACTACATACTGATATACACCTGAACATCAGCAGGAGAGGACTCTTTAAAGTAGAGACACTACATACTGATATACACCTGAACATCAGCAGGAGAGGACTCTTTAAAGTAGAGACACTACATACTGATATACACCTGAACCTCAGCAGGAGGAGGACTCTTTAAAGTAGAGACACTACATACTGATATACACCTGAACATCAGCAGGAGAGGACTCTTTAAAGTAGAGACACTACATACTGATATACACCTGAACATCAGCAGGAGAGAACTCTTTAAGCTTTAAAATAAAATAAATTATCCATGTTTTTAATAGTTTTCTTTCTAATGAAGCATTTTGTGTTGGAATAAATCTTAAAGATAAGCAACTGCTTCAAAGGTTATAAGCAAACAAAGCATCAGGACTCTGTAGGGCTTACAGCTGTCAACATATAGCTTAACATGCTGTTAGCCACAACACGTAGTCACGGTTTATGTAACAGATTGTGACTGTGTTGCATGTTGGGCTTTTGTTTTAGAACATATTTATTTATTTATTTAGGACTTATGGGAGGTTATATAAGAGCTCCTTTTATCCACTGCAATGACATATTAAACTGTGACTTTGAGACGTATTAAAGGCAGTTTTACACACTTCAAATGTTTGTAGATATCAATACTTTTATATATATTAGTCAGAATTTTGAAAGAGAATCTGAAATGTCGGAATTCTGAAAAAAAGTCAGAAAGTCCGGAATTATAAAAATAGTTAGATTTTGCAATAAAAGTTATAATTAAGGGAAAAGTCAGAATTCTGATTAAAGAGCCAGAAAGTCAGAATGTTGAAAAAAAAGGTCAGATTTCTGATTGTAATCTCTTAACCCAAAATCAAATCACTTTTGGTCAGAATAGGGTCACAACGCGTGGCCCTAATCCTCTTTTGTCCCTCAATTGTATTATTTTTTGCTGCTCAACAACTTGATAACTTATTTTAGATGAAAAGTATGTTTGATTTTGAAAACCTCTACAGTCACTTTGTATAATCCACTGTGCTGTGTGTCCACTTGTAAATTCAGAGAGAACATTAATTGTGTCGGTTTCATTTGTAAGACTTCAATCAGATATATTGCAGTTATGGCATTAAAAAAACTGAACTTCCATAGTTGCATGATTTAAAAAATAAAAAGGGTGGGGATTTGGACAAACCATGAAATAAGTCATCCAATAGATTGTGTAGGACACTGGCAGCACTTTGCATAAAGCTTATCCTTAACATGTAGCTTATGCTTTCAGAAACATCAACAGTGACCTCTGACGGGCTTTATGGAGGAGCTGAATTATTTATAAGCGCTGCATTTAGGTCACATCGCATACATTGTACATACTGTGTTTTAATACTTGGAGTTCATCAGGTCGACTCTTTTTCATTTGCATTTCATTCACGTGATGAATTTGCATGGACTCACCATCTTACATAATTGTATCAGAGTTTATAAAATATAAAAAGCCTTTGAAAATCAGATGTTTTAAAAGGCTTTTTGCACAAAAGATTGTTTTGCCAAAGGAAATGAAAGTCCGAGGCTCATGAAACCAGAAAGACAAATCATAAAACATATCAAAGCATTATGAATACAGTAGTCCATATGTGTATTGTGTTTGTAGTGGCAATCAAACTTTCCATAAGTCACTACAGAGCAGGGTCGATGACACGTAACGTAAAATAATAAGCAGCAGCATGTTTAAAAAAAAAAATCAAAAGACTTAAAAAAACTCTAAATTAAACGTATTTTATTTAAAAATAACAAAACCTAACCTCAATCTCCCTCACTTAAATAAACTCCCTACATACAGTTGCAGAGATGACCAAAGGGGTGTTCATAACCATTTTATGAAACACAGGCATGCTTAACAGGCTGATAATATAAACCATTTTTCATTAAACATTGATTAAGTCAAGTCAATTAATCAATTATTTATATAAATATTCGGTTTGAGGTCATTATGGCTCCTACAGTGAGTGCACTGTGGTTGTCTAATGTGTGTATGCAGGGAAAGTATAATTAAGCAGACAATTAAGTAAGGATAATGACCAAGTCGCTGCACATTATCCCGCTTTCTAAAGTAATGACATGGACTCCCAATATTAATTGAAATGCTTTTATTGATTATTCATTATGTCAAACCTTGGAAAGTATCTAGATATCCCTGCCCTATTTCTTCGCTGCGGACTCATCAGCCACTAACCATTCATCCAAATTACTGTGCCTCTCCAAATATATTAAAATGAATATTAAAATCCTCCATGTGCTCTCACACGGGAGAAAACGGAAAACTAAGACAAGCAAACCGTTTGCTTTTCGGCCCAAACTGTTTACAGTTCAATCGACCGGACTTCTTTCTGCAGATGTGAGCGTCCTTAACAACGGTCAATAAGTCCTTGACAGCGGTCTGTCTGTACTGGATAACAACGTGTCACGTGTTCTGAATTGACCAATCAGAATCCAGTATTTCAACTAAGCCATGTAATAAGACATGCTATCTTTTTTTATTAGTTTTTTTGCAGACATGGCACTTTCAGGACATTAAACAAAGTACAGAACAATTAGTCTGTTAAAGGAAATCAAAATACCCATCCCCTGTCCATTAGGTCATGGTCACAGTAAATAGGAAACAAAGAAAGAAATAATTAATAAAATAATAAATACACTAAATAAATAACTCGCATCACAAAGTCACAAGTAGCAGGAATACAGCAAATTCACATTGAGTAAAATAATAAATAACAAACAAATTATGAAGACATGGAGGAGAACAATAGGCCACGTCAGTGTCAGGGGGTAATAGTGAGGTCATTTATAAACAACAGTAAAGGGTTCCAGGTCTCGTGGGACGGGTTCTAAGGATCCTTTTAGCGAGAATCTTAGCTTCTCAAGATGAATTGCTCTGCAGAAGTTCCTGTATCAAGTGGAGTGGAGAGATTCAGCAGATTGTTTTGCACTGAACACGTGGCTTTCAGCTGCCTTGGTACTGACCATTCTGTCCATTTTATTGACCATTTTAACTTTTTCTGGGACC
>NW_022987712.1:521936-579201 GCF_902827165.1 Trematomus bernacchii
GAGAGCGCCGGGAACAAACTGTACACCATCGCCACGGACAAGACCATCAGCAAGCTCATGATGGAGTACAAGCGCCGGAAACAGCAGCAGCAGAGCAACGTCAATTTGTTCATGAAGGAGCAGGGCCGCGGTGGAGGGGGGGGGGGCGGAGCCACAGAGACCCCCCCTGATGAGACCCCAACATCTGGTGGACCAGCAGGGGGGGGGGCCCCCACTGAGGCACTCTGTCAGCGCCGGGCCGGAGGTACTGAGGCAGGAGAAGAGACCCAGATCAGGGTCCACCATCAGCTCCCACAGCATCACCCTGAGGGACTCGGAGGCCCAGATACAGGTCAGCAGAGGAGAAGAGGGATACATACATCATAAAGACATAAAATAAAATAAAGAATTATTCTTGTTTTATTATTTCACCACAGAAATAAATAATTAATAAAGAAATTAAATATTAAAAATATATATATTGTTCAGAATTCTGACAAAAAAAGTTGGATTTTTGAATACAAACGTATGACATAGCATTATAATATAAACTGACCGAACACAATTTTGTTGTGGGTAAAATTGGAATTCTGAGAAAGAAATTGAATTTTGAAAAAACAGTCGGAGATAAAAAAAAGTCGGAATTCTGAAAAAAAAGTTCGGAATTCTGAGAAAACGTCAAAATTCTCACTCAACCTTTTAAAAATGACTTTCCTCTACTTCACAGACCAGCAAACAGGTGAATCTGTGTTATAATCTGTGTGTTGAACGTAGTTGACGCTGTCTCCCTCCTGCAGGCGTGGACCAACATGGTGCTGACGCTCCTGAATCAGGTGCTGCTGCTCCCGGACTCTTCCTTCCTGGCTCTGCTGCCGGCGCTCTACCCCTGCGTCAGTCAGCTGACCTGTCACGTGACCGACGCTCGAGTCCGCCAGGCGCTCCGAGAGTGGATGGGCCGCGTCGGGAGACTCTACGACATCATCGTGTGACGACTGGGCGAAGACATGCAGACGGTTGAAGAGCGAAGTCTGTGAAGGACGTTCAGATTAAGAGTAGAATGAGGATCAATGCTGTCATGTGATGGCGCCGCTGATTGATGATTGGCTGACGTAATGGAAAGGTGAGGCATCAGAAAACAACTGTCTCTGATGTTTTCGTATGGATTTGTGGCACTTTGGAAGAACATCATGTGACTTTAAATGGGAGGTTTTGATTGGCAGATGAAGAACAGAGGATTCAGTTGCTTTGTTTATGATGGACAAGTTGTTTTTGTTGTTGTTGTTGTTTTAAAGGGAATGTGCCTCTTGTTATTTTGTTCCTGTACTGTGTCAAAAGCTTTAAATATGATTTGCTGTTCATCAGTTTTGAGGGAAACTGATTTGCAGAGTTGCTCATAATCTAATGACAGCATTGTCATGTTGTCCAAGGGGATAAATAATACATGAATGACATGAAGCTATTGTTACGGAAGAGGATTAGCACTACAAGATATTTAGAGATCTGACCAATAGGGTTTGTTTGTTTTAGTTCTGAGATTAAAATCTGAATTCTGAGAAAAAAAGTTGGAATTTTCAGAAAAAGTTAAGATTCTGAGAAACAAGTCGGAATATTGAAAAAAAGTATTTCCCCCCCAAAAAAAACGGAATTTTGAGAAATAGTCGGAATCTTTAAGAAAAATTCAGAAATCTGAAACAGTTAGAATTTTGATAAAAAGTCAGACTTTTTAGAACATTTTTAGAAAAGTCGTAATTCTGAAAAAAAGTGGAATTATTACTTTTCTCAGAATTCTGACCATTTCACTCTAAAATGAAATCTAAAAAATGTCACACGTGGCCCTCTTTCTCAACCACAAGTCCTGGTGTGGATGCAGACGTAAATGTGGACAAAAACAATGAATTATTTTCATTCTTACCTCCATTATTTTTCTTTTGACTGCAACAGTCAACTGAGTGACCCTGCTGATCAGCTGATCTCTGAGAAATGTCTTACATAGTGCCAGATCAGATGAAGGTCACAGAGTGAAAGCAAATTAAAAAATACTGTAATTGTATTTATTTGTTTATTTAATGCTGCACAACCAATCAGTCAGTCAGGCCACATTAAATACGCTGGAGAAACATGTCTTTGCATCTGATCTGATTGTATATTAACGTGTGTCGCTGCAATGCATTTTCTATATCCAGCTTTAAAAACTGTGCGCTGATCTCTTTGACAGAATGTTTATTGTTTGATCTCAAACTCTCTGAATCAAACCAAATCCCACATACAGTTTGTGTATTTTGAAAGCTTATGATTTACATGTGTGTATATAAATTATATGTATCCAGTTTAAATTATTTATTATTTAAGATATTTAAAGTGTGATTTTCTTTACTTCCACTTGATGCAGTGTGTGTGCATGTGCTTACTGATTGACATGAACAAGGTACGATGGAAGTGTGACCAACTACCAACTATTGTTAAAATGCCAAAAAGAGCGATCACATGACGTTACATCTAAATACAAACCTGTCTGTAATCCGAGGCAAAGAAGCAGCTTTTACACACATTTTAAAGTGTTTATTTTGGGTCAATTGCCTTTCCAATATCAAGTCAAAACGTTCCAATTGTATTCATAATATTTCCACATTTAAGGCGAGCACATTTCCCTGAAAACAGATCCTTGCTCCACAGAGGATACACCCTTCAGATTCCAATGACCATCTGCCTCACTGAAGATCTCATACTGTATGTAATCTGCTAGGTTGTACGCTTGTATATTTATAATTAAAACGCCACTAAAATCACAGTAAGACAGTTATGACGTGTGTTTGGACAATGCAAGTGTTATTAATCCCTGTACATCTCAGAATGGTTACCAAACAGAGATTAGGTTACGCCCTGTAGCGGTAGAATCTGTACAAACTGATTTATGCCACTGTGCTTTTTACAAGAGATTATGACTGAATGGAAGTAGAGAGGGTTGAACTGATGCTAACTTCAGGAGGGAGGAGGGGAAACAAGCTCCTCACAAGGTTTACTCTCCTTTTTCACTCAGTTTGTCATCATCTAAACGCTTTGTCTCTTTTGTTTTGCTCTCCTTTCAACCAGCAGGAGAGGACTCTTTAAAGTAGAGACACTACATACTGATATACACCTGAACATCAGCAGGAGAGGACTCTTTAAAGTAGAGACACTACATACTGATATACACCTGAACATCAGCAGGAGAGGACTCTTTAAAGTAGAGACACTACATACTGATATACACCTGAACATCAGCAGGAGAGGACTCTTTAAAGTAGAGACACTACATACTGATATACGTAGTGAGGCGTGTGGCGCAGTGGACTAGTGCGTTGGTGTTGGGATCAGGGGGTCACAGGTTCAAACCCCACTGCAGTCAGCATGTCGTTGTGTCCCTGAGACACTTCACCCCAAATTGCTCCTGTGGGGATTGTCCACAGTATTGAGTATGTAAGTCGCTTTGGATAAAAGTATCTAACAAGTAACATGTAATGTAATATACACCTGAAAATGAGTAGAATATGTCCTATATGGTGAAGGGTTGTCAAACTTTGGAAATGCATCTCGCACATTTCCTCCCTGATAGTCATCATTTCTACATTGAATAGTACATCATGCGTCCCTGACCCGTCCCCAAGTGTCCTATTTATTGCTGTTGATGGCGAGCAGCAGTGGACAGATGTTGTCAGTGTGATCAGCAGCAGAGAGGAGGATTTATTCCGTGTTAAGTCCCTGACAGCATCTATAAATACAAACGGCAGAGTAATGCGTCGCCATCCTGCAGCAACAGTTCCCTCCGTCATTCCGACATGTTAAAGGAGGCACTTCTACTACTAACATACAGTTGACATACATATTGCAGAGATTAGAATAAGATGCAGAGGTTGTGGCGTGCTGGACATCACACGCACACACTTCATCTGCATTATAAGCAGATTTAAAGCACTCGTTCATGTCATTCAATTCTGAGGAGAAATCCGTCCATTGTTGCATCACCAGTAAAGATTTGTATCACAAAGTCAAAGCTCTTTTTGCTTTCTGAATCATCAATGTTAAAGCTCATCTTCTGTCCTTTTGCCGGGAAAAAGTAATCGCATTTCTTTGCATGATTTACAGTCAAATCAACAACAACAGCTCTGTTGTGAAATGATGGGATTACGGCGACAGATTGAAGACAGACTGTTAGAGAAGCTAGTTTAAGTGTTTTCATAAAAGATGTTATTTCTGTGCAATATAATATATGAAGGAGGAAGCCAAAATAAAAATCAGAACTAGACGAAAAAATGCTAAATATACAATCAGGCAAATCTTTTTTTAGGCACTCAAGTTCTGAAATGTTCCTTACAGAAACAGCTTGCTTTGATTTGGTTTATTTCTGGTTTAAACTCAATATTTCCAAGCGTAAAGAAGAATGGAAAGTCAGGTTTTAAGAGAGTTCAGAAGACCACATGTTGATGAAATTCCTGCAATTTAGTGTTGGTTTCTCCACCGAGCATTGCTGCTGCTGTGACAAAGCAAACTGTTTTTTCAATTTACGTTTAGAGATGAGCAAAATGACATTCATTGGCACGGATGGTCTAACCAATGCTCCATTGAGTTGCATTGTGGGAAGTGTAGCATTAGCTTTTTGGTATGAGTCGAGCTCCAAAACCACCGTTAGTCAGGATATCTCTGATCTCTGACTTGTTTTGATTTTGACAATGTGTCTCCCATCAGTCTGCCAACTTTACCACTTACCAAATCCCTTGAAGCATGAACTGCTTATATCAGAATATTGTGCAAAACAAATAGTTGAAGTCACCAATAATTCGCTACGCCCGTTTAACTGAACTCTAATCAAACATGTGTGAGATACAAAATGGGAATAGCTGTCAATAAATCATTTTGGTTAGTGCATTGAAGTTACTACATGGCCCACTACCAACTGGTTTCCAGGTAAAGCAATAGAGAGGGTCGGGTTGGATTTTATGCTTCTGCATTGCTGAGCTTCTTTTCTTTTTTAACTGCACCTGTGTTAATTAGCCAGAACAACTGGATCTGTATCTCTGCCTCCTGAAACTCTGGCCCAGACGTCCAAGATTGTTTCCCCTAAATTCATTCAGTGTAACTTATTCACTCCAAAGACAAGATGTGTGTGTTGTGTGTGTGTGTTGTGTGTGTGTGTGTGTGTGTGTGTGTGTGTGTGTGTGTGTCGTGTGTGTGTGTGTGTGTGTGTGTGTGTGTGTGTGTGTGTGTGTGTGTGTGTGTGTGTGTGTGTGTGTGTGTGTGTGTGTGTGTGTGTGTGTGTGTGTGTGTGTGTGTGTGTGTGTGTGTGTGTGTGTGTGTGTGTGTGTGTGTGTGGAACAGTATCACATTGTCTGTGACTCACTCCCAGCAGTAGAGGAAAGTGTTTTTTAAGGCTGTTTTTTGGAACGGCACCACTGTAAAAAGTGTAAGATATTTCCACATGTATCCCTGCATGAATGTGCAGACGTTCCTGACGTGAACGCAGCTTTTCTGCACACTCACTCGGGTGTTTTGTTTGAATGTTTGCTTCCTCCTCTGACCCTGAATGCCTCGCTGTTGGACCGGTCAACTAATGTCGTGGCTGTGATTTATAAAAGTGTATCTTATTTTCTGCTTTTGATATGAAAGTAAAGCTCCTGTAATAATCTCTCCTGCTCTGCCTGTGCCTGTCTCTCCGTGTTGTACAATAAAATATGTTATCTCACATGTTTGTCGTCATGTTTCACAGCTACAACTAAAACATGTGTAAACACCTCCTCATGCTGCTTGAGTTCTGCTAAATGTTGTTAAAGTTAGAGAATGATTTAGAGCTGCATGTTTCAACATGTTTAAATCCTGCAGTGATAGTGTCTCATGTTGTCATAACAACCCTCTGGTGTTTGTTTTCTTTCAAATTAAATCAAAAAGTGTTGACTGATGATGATATGACTGCATGTCTATCAGCATTTGGAAAAGCGCTATAAAAATTCAATATATTATTATTATTATGACATAGTCCCTTGATCCTCCATTCTGCTGTCCTTAGCAACGGCCTGCTCTCCTTAGCAACGGTCTCCTCTCCTTAGCAACGGTCTGCTCTCTTTACCAACGGTCTGCTCTCCTTACCAACTGTCTGCTCTCCTTAGCAACGGTCTCCTCTCCTTAGCAACGGTCTGCTCTCCTTAGCGACGGTCTGCTCTCCTTACCAACGGTCTGCTCTCCTAAGCGACGATCTCCTCTCCTTAGCAACGGTCTGCGGTCTGCTCTCCTTAGCAACGGTCTGCTCTCCTTAGCAACGGTCTGCTCTCCTTAGCAATGGTCCTCCTCTCCTTAGCAACGGTCTGCTCTCCTTAGCGACAGTCTGCTCTCCTTACCAACGGTCTGCTCTCCTAAGCGACGATCTCCTCTCCTTAGCAACGGACTGCGGTATGCTCTCCTTAGCAACGGTCTCCTCTCCTTAGCAACGGTCTGCTCTCTTTACCAACGGTCTGCTCTCCTTACCAACTGTCTGCTCTCCTTAGCAACCGGTCTCCTCTCCTTAGCAACGGTCTGCTCTCCTTAGCGACGGTCTGCTCTCCTTACCAACGGTCTGCTCTCCTAAGCGACGATCTCCTCTCCTTAGCAACGGTCTGCGGTCTGCTCTCCTTAGCAACGGTCTGCTCTCCTTAGCAACGATCTGCTCTCCTTAGCAATGGTCTCCTCTCCTTAGCAACGGTCTGCTCTCCTTAGCGACAGTCTGCTCTCCTTACCAACGGTCTGCTCTCCTAAGCGACGATCTCCTCTCCTTAGCAACGGACTGCGGTATGCTCTCCTTAGCAACGGTCTCCTCTCCTTAGCAACGGTCTGCTCTCTTTACCAACGGTCTGCTCTCCTTACCAACTGTCTGCTCTCCTTAGCAACGGTCCTCCTCTCCTTAGCAACGGTCTGCTCTCCTTAGCGACGGTCTGCTCTCCTTACCAACGGTCTGCTCTCCTAAGCGACGATCTCCTCTCCTTAGCAACGGTCTGCGGTCTGCTCTCCTTAGCAACGGTCTGCTCTCCTTAGCAACGATCTGCTCTCCTTAGCAATGGTCTCCTCTCCTTAGCAACGGTCTGCTCTCCTTAGCGACAGTCTGCTCTCCTTACCAACGGTCTGCTCTCCTAAGCGACGATCTCCTCTCCTTAGCAACGGACTGCGGTATGCTCTCCTTAGCAACGGTCTCCTCTCCTTAGCAACGGTCTGCTCTCCTTAGCGACGGTCTGCTCTCCTTACCAACGGTCTGCTCTCCTAAGCGACGATCTCCTTTCCTTAGCAACGGACTGCGGTATGCTCTCCTTAGCAACGGTCTCCTCTCCTTAGCAACGGTCTGCTCTCCTTAGCAACGATCTCCTCTCCTTAGCAACGGACTGCGGTATGCTCTCCTTAGCAACGGTCTCCTCTCCTTAGCAACGGTCTCCTCTCCTTAGCAACGGTCTGCTCTCCTTAGCTGTTACGGAAAATGAACAGACCTCTGGAATGTACAATGTGACCAATCCCAATCAAGTATTCTAAGCAGTGCAATAACAAGAAGTGAAATATGATTCAATGCCATGGAGGAATATTTTACTGTTGCTCAAGTCTGAATTTAAATGACCACCAACACTAATGCAGACGTTTGCTTTAACAACAGATAAAAGGTTGCGTAAACCTATAAAACGAGTCAGATTCCTATTCAATTGTATATTTAATCTCAGACTGAAGAGACTTGAGGGCTTAATATTATTGAAAAATGCATTTATGTCTGGAAAATAAAAAGTGAGAGCATTTCTTTTTTACAAAGTTTGAGGTTTCCAATAAGCCCAGTGCCTTTTACTGCACGATATATTATATGTGTGTATTCTTAAAAAAATGGCAAAAAAAACAAAAATGTAAATTACTTCGGGATAAATATCAGTTTTGGAAATATCAAACTTAGTTTTCAACCAATAAAATGTCTCTCAGTTGCTGTTTTATTGCTTTCTTGAGCGATCACACCCTCCCTCCCTCCCTCCCTCCATCCATCCATCCTATCTCCTCACACACACACACACACACACACCACACACACACACACACACACACACACACACACACACACACACACACACACACACACACACACACACACACACACACACACACTCGCTGTAAATCCTCCCATCAGCTGGACACCGGACTGTCTGTTGCCCTATTTTCTCCCCCTCCTCTCAGTTGTTATTCAGAGTGATCACTTCATCTCTGCCCTCAGTGTCTCTCTGAGCTCTCAGAGAATCCTCGTATCTCCGAACCTCCTCTGAGCTCTCTTCGACGTTTCAGGCTCCAGACTCAAGACTCTCGACTCCAAGCTCCAGGCTCTCCAGGGTCTCCAGGGTCTCCAGGTTCTCCAGGTTCTCCAGACTCTCCAGACTCTCCAGGCTCCAGGCTGGGCTTGAGTCCCGGCCACCATGCGCTCTCTGTTGGACAGCAGCTGGAACAAATATGGCCCGGCCGGCAGGGACTCTCTTGATTGGTCCCCCGGCCCCTCGGGTCAGCCCTCCACTGACGGACAGGCACCGGTGAGTTCATCCAAACACACTCTCAATTAAAAAGAAAGTATGTATATTTCAAATTCTCTCTGTACATTTCATTAAAAAAACTAAACAAATGAAATGCTGCAAAGTAGTTCCACATTTGTAACATAAGGAACTCAAATAATGACCTTTTCTGTCTGTTCTCTTTACCTCTTATTATATATATTTATCATTCTCATTCTATCTGTGAATTTGATTTAGAAAAACAAAATCAATAATTTATAATAATTTATCTATATTAGGAACTTGAATATTATTGTTTATTGTAGCATTTACGTAAAACTAAAAGGTTGCACAACATAAACTAATGTACTTTATAAAGATTATTACAATAAAGAGCAACATTTAAATGTGGGTTACATGCACGGGGCTTTACACGGTACACCAGCAACATGAGTTAATCCAAATCTAACGGGCTCATTTTGTTCTTTATTTAATCTTTTAATCATTTAATCTGTAAAATGTTAGGATTTTGAAAAAAAAAATGTGTTTGAAGAATCACATACAGCCAATAGGGAATGATCTACATTAGGAACTAAAACAGTATACTTATTGTACTTTTAACTAAACAAACATATGACACAGAAATGTGCAAAATCCATCTTTGGCCTTGAGCCTTGAACCTTGAACCTTGCACGTGGCTTTGCCAGTTTATCAAATCTGATGTGTTCAATGACTTCTCTCAATCCATGGGTTAGTCTATGTCTGTTTTGGCGATCTAACAAGTCGTTTCCAGAGTCTCAAACAGCCGGCAGTACTTGTTCTACTTGTTGATAACATTAGGCGTGTTTTTACACGGTACACCAGCACGGGATGGCATTTTGGTGTTTGACCAATGACAATACTTAAAAAGGTGTGCCAAAAACTAGATTAAATCTTTACCTGATTGTTAAATGTTATGGGTCACCTGGGGGAAGTTTCAGACAGACAGACAGTCAGACAGACAGATATGTTGTCTGTGTGCTCAATAACACTCAGCACTGTTTGGTACAGATGGTCCAGATTAACTTGTGTAAAGAGGTCAAACAGATATGTGAGAGACGGCGCCATCTGTTGGACAGATGTTATCTGAAAGCTATCAGCAGCCTTTATTACTGAATGTTGTATTATTATACATTTCACCATGTTTTTCACCAATCTAACTTACTTTTATCCAAGAATTAGACAGTTATTTGCCTCTCTTTAACAGCACAGCCCTTTTATTTATTCCTCTTACTTCTACCTTTGACACTAAACTAGTAATGCCACATGTTAAAGTAATATTTTACCATTAAAATAATATTTTCTGTATCAAGAAACCTTTTTCTCACATGTCTCCACAGTGTCTCCACAGTGTCTTAACCTGACCCTGTTACGCTCATATTCAGGTTCATATTCATATTTATTGCTTCTACTGTGACAGGTGTTTCATGTTCAAAAAGCTCTTTATTTTTCTCATACTTTTTCACCCTCTGTCGGAAACCAGAGCCCAGTCTGCTCTGATTGGTGAGCTGGCCGGCTCTTTACATGCTGCTCGAAAACCTATATAACACACTACAGGAGAGGGAACACCCCAAAAAACATAGAAGAAGAAATGAATGCACCAAAAGAGAATAAGTCCTATTCATTAATGATTGCTTTAAATCATATAACCGCATGTTTTCGTGTCTCTCTCACAGGGCCAGGGTTCAGGCGAGGCCATGAGTGTGGGGTCCATCACGTACATCGTCATCGCGACCGTCTCCTTCTTCCTCGTCTTCTTCAGTGTCCTCGGGTTCCTTTTCAAGCGACGCAGGCATGTTTTCGGCCTAAACAGCAAGCTGGGATTGGCCAACGTGATAAACCTGGAGGACCTGGAGGACCCGGAGAGGAACTGCGAGCTGCTGTCGTCCATCAGACGCAGCAGAGGGCAGCATTTACCGAGTTCTAGCTCCGAACAGGATGTAACGGATGGCGTTTTCCTGATGGTTTATCTTCCTCCGCCGTACGAACAAACGCTCACCAGGATCGCCAGAGCCGCCAGCACAAAAAGACCAAAAGACCCCGAGCTGATGATGCCACCGAGTCCTGGACCAGAGAGCAAAGGTGAAGAACAAGAAGAAAAAGGGACGAGGCTGGGGGACAAGGGAATCAAAGAAGAAGATATGAAGGCAGAAAAGAGTACTGGAGGGATTTTGTAGGTGG
This sequence comes from Trematomus bernacchii, assembly GCF_902827165.1. Taxonomy (NCBI): domain Eukaryota; kingdom Metazoa; phylum Chordata; class Actinopteri; order Perciformes; family Nototheniidae; genus Trematomus; species Trematomus bernacchii. The sequence goes on from NW_022987712.1 coordinate 532,637, forward strand.
ATATTGGAAGTTAGGGTTGCCCTGGTTCCCTTTGACAAAAAGCCAATGGGATTTATTGGGTGGGTTTTTGTAGGTCGTCACCAAGCCCCCAGGAAGTGATCCGGACTCTGAGGGAAATATTCATAGTGGCCAAACAGCAGTACTACAATTGCCGTATCAGTCCGTGACGTCAATGGGCCCAGAAATGCTTTTTCCCATTGACTTACATTGGGAAACAGACGTCTCTAAATCAACGGATAATAATTTTTTAACTAAATAAACAACCCAGCACGAACACTTTTATAGCCCTTAATAAAAACATTTGGTCCTTAAAGTTGTAAAATGCGCTAAAAGCCGAATCCAGATTTAATTTCTCTCTCCATTCATTCTACTGAGCCGAGAGCGGGAGATTGGGGGCGGGGCTTCTTATTATACATGGTCGACATTGGAAGTTAGGGTTGCCCTGGTTCCCTTTGACAAAAAGCCAATGGGATTTATTGGGGGGATTTGGGGTTTTTGCAGCAAATAAGTTCAATGGTTTCTGATACTTACACGTTTTGTTCAGCGAGGTTATTTTATCTACAGCACGGTCACATGACTTCACGTCACCACCGCTAAGCTAAAGGCTGCTAATGTTGGGCTATAAAGGAACTACATCACGGTCACATGACTTCACATCACCACTGCTAAGCTAAAGGCGGCTAACGTTGGGCTATAAAGGAACTACATCACGGTCACATGACTTCACGTCACCACCGCTAAGCTAAAGGCGGCTAATGTTGGGCGTGATGACGTTTAGTCGTCTCATTTAGGCACTTGTTACTAACCGCCAATCTTTTACTTAACCAGTGGGGTATTTAGTGACGCATTTTTTGTCGTAGAACAAAACGTTAACATCTCTTCAGCTGGTGTTAACCACAGACCTTATTTAAGGAATCTAACCAAACAAACATTTGAGACTAGCGAAATCAATAATGGTAAAATGCTGACTAATTTCGACGTTTTCAGACTCAAATTCAAAAGACTATCCAAGACCGCTAAGCTAAAGGTGGCTAATGGTCGCCATGATGACGTTCAGTAGTCTCCTGTAGACACTTGTTAGACACCTCCCTTTTTTTTTAAAGACGACAAAGTTTTACATTTTATTTATTTACTAGAAGAAACATTTTAAAACATCTTGGACTTCACGCATCTATTTAAAAACCCATTCGAAAAGCCCACTGACTTCACGATACGGAAACTGGCGGGGCAAACATGCTGACTCATTTCAGGATTATAGGACACCTTCCTGCAGCCGATATATAGAAAAGAGAGAAGAGAGGAGAGGATGATTACATATCCAGGGACTTCCTGTTGAGTAAACCCATCAAACCTATGGGGAGAGGACATCGATCTTGACCCAGAGATGAATAATTAACCCTATACAATGCAACCCCCTTTCTTTTGCTCTCCTTCTGTACAAATGCTTGTATAACCTCAACGCTGTGAAGCATAATCAAGTAATAATCATCTTTCTTTTGAGGATAAACACAGCTTTCAGAGTGTTTATGCTGCAGGGAGGTTATTACTGCTCTCTGTGTGGTATGCATTACCGCTTGTTTGTTTTTTGTTCTATATGGTCCTATTGCTATTTTTACATTCATGTGAAATCCCTGCATCATAAGCATTTGGAAAGCTGTGTTTGTCCTGAAAAGAAAGATGTATACATCTTTATTATGCATTACAGGGTTGAGGTTATACAAGCATTTTAACAGAAGAAAACCCAACATGAAAAAAAGGGATTGTATGGAGTCAAAAGAGCTCTTCGTAGATCTGTTTGGACTTTTTGGTGGTTTCTTTGACTGGAAACTCGTTGTCTGTCTTCAAACTTCCCCTTGGATATTATCCTCAGTGATTCTCCGTTTAAAAAGATAAGTTTATTCCTGCTGGACACTCGCACAGAATGACTGATTTTCGATCGTCCTCTCGACCACGATGGTCTTTTTCAGGAACCCAACCTTTGATAGTCCAGTTAAGAGTTTGCCAAGACCATCCTGCAACATGTGCATTATAAAATGACTGAAGAAGGATTTTAACATACCTTTCACATCATACCTCATTCTGTACATAACCTAGTTTTAGGTTTTGTTGCATTTTCTACATCAATGTGTATCTGTAACGCAGCGGTAGCATCCTTTCTAGAGATGTATTTTGTAATATTTGTATTTATTCTATGCTGTATAATATACCAGTACATTAATTGTTGTCTTATTGTTGGACCTTGGGATACAATGACTGACAATAAAGTGAATAATATTGATTTCTTAAGTCTCTCGCTCTGTTCTGCAGATTGTTTTGAAGCCTCTGTTGTGATTGGTCAACCGCTTACGGATGTCCCGCTCCTTAGTTTATCACGTAAAATGTGTTGGAGCGCTAGCCAATAGGAGCACAAGTGTTCCATCGTGATGTCACTATGTTCCGGAAGTAAACAAAGGAGGCCAATGGAGGCGTTTCAGGCTCTGGAGGGAAAATCTGCAGTAAATCTGTTAGCATTTTTCGCTCATTGCTAATTCAGAGGCTCAGCGTTAGCATAGTGTTTTTTTTTTTGAAAAATAAATAAAAATGATCAGTTAGATGAGTTTCTTCCCGTTACATGGATATAAAACATTCATAGTTTATTAAATGTTAAGATGCCCTCAGACACTGTTTCCTGCAAGATGTTGCGGGAGGGCCCCGGTACCGGGGTCTCTCGGGCTCAGGTTTAGGTTAGAAATTACCTAAATCCACCAAGACGCTCATGAATCATCTTTAATAAGCCTCACATGTAACTGCATCACAATTACGATAAATAGCTGACAGACAAACTCTCCTTGTGTCTCTGAATTCATGTTGAGCATATAAAAGAGTGAACTGGTGAAACAGCCGATCACAAAGGCAAAATGTTCCCTTTAAACAAAGACAGATGATAGATTAGGATATTTAAACCTGTACCCTAAACCTAAGGGTGTGATACGGTTGTAATAATGGCGTAACACGGGTGTAATAACAGTGTAATATGGGTGTATTGAAGAAAACAACAGTCAACGGTCCAAAATGTGTTCATATGAATGCACATTTACAGGTTAACCATAGAGCACAGACCAAGAAGCCTTCAGAGGTATTAGTCTGTTCCTCTAGAGAGAAAATGTTGGCCTTTTTTTACGTCCACAATATCCATAATCCAAAATACCTCCCTAAATTCATACATAGGCTTTTCTAATGATCAGGTACGTCTGGTTTGTTTTCATAGAAAGCGCCAGGTAAAGTTTTTGCTTCCTTCAAAACAGGCTGGGAGTGACTGCAGTGCGTCTCCTGCATCCATCAGTTATTTTGTTAAAAAGATGTCGTAAATGTTCACGGACCATTGTGAGGCCAACCTTTACCACTGACTGTGTGGACGTCTGGCATTTCTTAAAGGCGGTTAAGTTCCTACACCTCCAAATTCCTTCTTTCAAGCAATTAATTACAGCCCACCATCGTTGATGTCTTTCAGGATCCTTGGGGTGTAAATCACCATAAAGTCAATCTTGCTCATTGGGTCCCCTATAAAGACCAGTTAACCATGGCTGTGGCGGCTCAATTCTCAGTTCAGTTTGAGTCGCCGAGAGGCTAAGCTTGGCTATAAACTGTGACACGTTTACAAATAGAAAGTCAATACTGAAGCAAGATAGTTTTACGAAATGTAATAAACAAAATCCAAAAGCAGTAACTATGGACAAAACGGTCAACAGAAAAAATGACAGCACAAGCTCACCCTCTGTCATCCGCACTCGACATGAAACAGGTGACTTATATAGACAAACCACACCCATGTGACAATTACCGGAAGTGCTCAACAAACAAATAAAAGTGACGTAAACAAATAATAATAATACAAATAATGAACTTGGGCTAAGTAGCATTATGGCACCTACAATGGCCTCAGTGTCCCCCACACCCTTTTCGCACATGAACAATACCAAAAAAGATGAGCCACATTTTCCTCGGAACTACAACTTAATATGGGGCATTGTGCACTCTGTGAACATCAAAGCGTACAGGAACGCTTTCGTAGGGAGACAACTATCTGCTGTTTTCCATACTTGCAGGCATTTTTGTTCTGGTAATGTCCCTATTGGTGTTAAGGCCCGGACACACCAAGCCGATTTTGGCCGATTCAACATGTCGAATCGGTGGGCAGTCGGCCAAAGGCTGTCGGCAAAAGAAATCACTCTGATTGGCTGTTCAGCTCGAATCAGTGCATGAGAAGCGAAACGGAAGTGAGGGACCCAAACAAACTATTAAGAAGGCAAATCTGAGATTTCATTTAACTCCAGCTCTCGACACAGGTTGGGGAAAGCCCCATGAGCTTCTGGCTGTAGAGTGATAATGGAACGCACACGCTATTTGTTGTTTGTTTATATCACGCAGTCTGTTCTTCTTCTCTCGGTGTATCACGCAGTCTGTCTTCCGGTTGTTGCCTCTTTTGAATGACGAATACACACTACCGCCGCCTGCTGGTAAGGAGAGTTATTGCCACTCACGCATGCGCAGTTCGTACGTGCTTCTTGGCCGTTGGCTGAAGTCTTTGCGGTGTGTTCCAGTGCGACACATGGCCAAGACGCAGAGACGCGAGGCGACACAACAGTCGGGGTCCGTCTGTGTCAGTTCTTTGGTGTCAGCTTGGTGTGTCCGGGCCTTTAGGCTTGTAGTCAGAGGTGAGAGGCTTTTTTCAACACAACTTCTGTTCAAAAAGCCTACGGAAGATTTGTCTAAGACAGCTCTGCCATACGATGCTGGCCTAGTCTCTGCATGGGGGATGTTCAGAGGGGCTCTTTTGTCTATACCAGAAATACACTTTTGGCCCACCCAAAATGTTGCAAAGTGTGTCCAGAGGCTATTGTTCCTTTCAGATAACACAGCATTTAGAATCGGTGTTAAGAAAATTGATCCGATGAAACCCCCCGGGGTCTAGACACTGGTGGTGGTGAATGGATGGTTGGGGTCGGTCTGAGGGGGAGTGGCTTAGCTTGACCCTGGTGGTGGTGAATGGATGGTTGGGGTCGGTCTGAAGGGGAGTGGCTTAGCTTGACCCTGGTGGTGGTGAATGGATGGTTGGGGTCGGTCTGAAGGGGAGTGGCTTAGCTTGACCCTGGTGGTGGTGAATGGATGGTTGGGGTCGGTCTGAAGGGGAGGGGCTTAGCTTGACCCTGGTGGTGGTGAATGGATAGTGGGGTCGGTCTGAAGGGGAGGGGCTTAGCTTGACCCTGGTGGTGGTGAATGGATAGTTGGGTTTGGTCTGAAGGGGAGTGGCTTAGCTTGACCCTGGATTCAGAGGGACAGGAGGTGAAAAGGGGTGGAGGAGGGTTGTGTCGAGTCACCTGAAATGACAGCTGTCGGAGGGGAGAGCAGATTTAAAAGGGTTAGAGGAGCGCTGTGATAGGCTTGTGAGAATAGAGCGAAGTGATTGGTTAAACTGGGGAGTGTCGCCCCCGATCACTTATTGAGAGGAGAGAGAGTATAGAGTGGCGAAGTCCCTCCCCTTCCGGTGTACCTCCATGGGACCTTATTTCGGAAAAAATATGTATTGAAGTCAATGGAGAGAGAAAGAGAGAAAGATTATCTTTCGATCCCGTTTGAATTGTGCCACGAATTACACATATGATGTTTGTCAATTTAAAAGATAATTTTGCAAGTAAAAAAAAAAATATGTCGTAAAACTGTGAAGTAACACATTTGTTTGTGTGAAACGCTCAATGAACTACATCTCTTGGACAACAACACACGTCACCAAGATGGCCGTCACTACTGTCTTGTCAAAAAAGGGATTGACTACCCTCACTATCACCACAATGAAACACGTCCAGAAGAATGTCATGCAAAGCTGCCTGCCTGCCTTCCTTTGATTCTCTCTGAACTGCCTGATCTTTTTAATGTTTAATGCCAACCATTTGTGCAGATAGCATGAAGTAGAAAAGATTGCTGATGCTAATGTAGCGTTAGCATTAGCATTTCTCTCCCGGGCTTAAATGGTGTATTATAGAATGATCACACCGGTGTGACAGTACTCTTCAAAGGGTTCACGAAATATGACTACTACTCTTACGGCCCGTCCACACAGCAGCGTTAAAAAAATCTTCCAACGCTTCTGCCCATTCACTTTGAATGGGGTGACGTCACTTTGCCTCACTTTTTGCCGAACTGCATTGTGGGAAGCAGAGCGGAGATTTCCAGGCTTCTCAGGATTCAAAAGTTGAGCAATGTTCAACTTTTGAAGCTGAGGTGGAAGCATCAGCCTATCAAATCCCGTTTATGCAAATCTGACAGTTCAAGCGCTAGCCAATCAAACGGCGTGTATGCTGGGAGAGCCATACCGCAGGTCATTTCCTCATATTCCAAAAAATGGAGGAGAAATTAGCGGTAGGGAATCACCCGGTGTTTTATGACCAGTCCCTATTTACCTACCGGGATACAAACCGGAGGAGCCAGGCATGGAGGGAGGTGGCAGAGACAGTGGTAGGTTTTCGCCTGTTTGGGGAGTTTATATCCAGTTTACTTCGGGCTTTTTTGCTTTGTATGTCGGGGGCGGGAGATTCATGTGATTGGTTGTTGGTCGCGTTGCTCGCAAAAAATCCCCAAGCTTCAGATACGCCCACCTCCAAGATTTTTTTAACGCTGCTGTGTGGACGCTCCGTTACTGTTTAACATTTTGGGTTACTTAATGTTACTTCATGTTAAGGCTAATAAAAATGACAAGGCTAAGCCGGCTGTAATGCTAACTAACGTGCTTGCTACTAGCTAGGTAGCTAACTTGATCCAGCCACTCCTGGTCCTTTCATCAGACGGGAAGCGAAAGAACGAGCAAGACCCATTGCTGGTATGATAACAACCTGGTACTAAGCACACAGGCATCTTGTTAAAGTTATCTTATCTTAGCTATCTCTATTTTAGTGGAGGAAAACAATTGTGACATCAGTTATGAGTGACATCACTTACGCGACTCTGGGATTTGTAGTCTTTCTAGTTGCGTATTTTTCATAGTCTTATATTTCAACAGTTTTACGACAAACTGTGACTTTTTTGACATGGAAATGATTTTTTAAGATTGACAAACATCATATGTGTAATTCATGGCACAATTCAAACGGGATCGAAAGATACGTTTTCTCTCTCCATTGACTTCAATGCATAATTTTTCCGAAATAAGGTCACATGGACCGGAAGTAGATGGGCGTGACTTCGCCACTATGGAAATAGTAAATGAATGAGTAAAGAAGGTCTTCCTGGTTGAACTTGCGCTGAGCTTCATATCTACTTTGTCCTCTATCTCACTCTTGGATCTATTAATCTTAGCGCCTGATGCAAGTTCACACCACTCTAGAGCTTTTATAATTGAAATAATAACAGATCCTGTTTCAAACTGCTGTCTGTTTATCCTTTCTGAATTAGGAAGAGCAAACATAAAGTTTCTCACACCGTCCACCTTTGGGAATATTAATCCAGAACATAGCTTTGTTCTTTGTACTGCTTCAGTAGATTATCTCAAACCTGTAACACAAAAACACACACAAGCAAATATAAATATGTCTTTGTTTATTCCAATCAGGAATCAGACATGTTGTAATGAGGGGGGGGGGGGGGGGGGGCGTGGAATGATCAACTGACAATTATGTAAACAAAAGATACAAAAACAAAAAAATAAGCGAAGTGCTTCCCGGTTCTTAGAAAGGTGAATACATTATTAAAACAAAGGAGGGTGCGCGGATTGATTTCCTGCCCAGCTGCTGCACAGACTGTGGATAAGGCACGCTGTTTGCAGGAGTCATCAGACAGCTTCCTGCAGAACACACACACACACACACACACACACACACACACACACACACACACACACACACACACACACACACACACACACACACACACACACACACACACACACACACACACACACACACACACACACACTACACTCCCACTCCTGCTATTTTTCCAGTTGAAGCAGGTTTTCGGCTCCTCTGCACCGGCAGAATGGCTCTCAACGTCCCGGGTCTCATCGCCACCATCACCTTCTACCTGCTGGTGCTGGGAATCGGAATCTGGGCTTCAATCAAATCAAAACGGGATGAAAGCAGGGTCCGGGCGAACCACGCGGAAATGGCTCTGCTGGGGAACCGGGATATCAGCCTCTGGATGGGGATCTTCACCACCACCGGTCAGTGGCTCTCATCCTTACGAAACGATACGATACGATAATATTTGAATGGTTAGAACAAACAACAAACCTTTAACATAACGGCACAATCAGTGAGAGAAAACCTGCTCAGAGAGCCGTCAGCGTGCATTTGATGGGATTCAGCTCTGTCATCCATGGGGTCTTTTGTGTCTCTGCAGCCCATTGTGTGCCTCTCTCTCTGGGCTGCAGCTGCCTGATTCACTGGGGCTGCTATACAGTATAGTGTATTTTACTGGGTATTTTGTGAGGCTGGTTGCATTTCTTTAATATACTTCCCTTGCTGGCTGTCTCTTTGTGTACATGATGTTCCCATGTGTGTGTGCTGCAGCTCCCTGATATTCCTGTTGTATTCTCTTTGCTTTTAAATGAGTGTTTTTAAATGCCATCTTTGAATTGCCTTGTGTTGAAAGGTGCTATATAAATAAACTTGTTCTAATGTGTTGGATACATGTTGGATAACTTGGGTATACTAATAATCCAAAGAGGGATGGGTCATGTTAATGAGCATGCAGACACCGATCAGGAAAATGCATTAATGTCTCTGCTCTCTTTAAACACACAAAAGGACTCCATAAATGTCTAATACTTGATTTACTGTACAAAATTAACTCGTTAACGTTGTGTTAGATTCTGGTGTATTATTGAGTTGAATTAATAATAATATTTGTAATAGTATGACATGTAATATTATTATTAATAATATAAATGATGATGTATTTTTGAATAAGCATAATAACATTGATTATTTGTATATAAAATGTCTGTATGCCTTAAAACCAGAGTTACAGTGTCAGGTGTTTTACAGAATACAACCTGATACAGTTTGAGATACAAAAGAAAATCATAACTAATTTCATAACGACAGATCTTAAGAAGTGCTGACACTAAACACAGAGATACAACTAAATAAAAAGCAAATAGGGGTTCTTCTTTTATAGACATTATTTTCACGTTGATAATAATGAAGATCTCCTCGTGCACCTTTTGTGTAGGGCGACACATGCTGGTGAGGAACTGGTAATTATTCTCACGTTTTAAAGTAACACAACAGAACAACTCTGAAATGAGAAACAACACACAGCTGTGATCACGCTCTTTATTCACAACACAGACATGTTCTGTACTCTAAGGACATTTACAAGGATTACTCTCTGTCAATATTTGTATTTTATTTTCAGGTGAGACAATACAACAAAACATAATAAAAACCCACTAAACAATAACAACAAACAACGACAAAAACAGACAGACGGCAACAGTAGCAACCTATCACTCACACACCACAAGAACTCTAAATCTTGCCCAGTATCTGTGTCGAACATCTAGTCAGAATATGTCTCTACTCCTGATATAAGACATAATAACTTCAGAAGTAACACTGCAGTGAGATATAGGGTCTTGTTTTTAGACAACGCATCATCTTGTTAAGTCAAAACATCTGATTTTGAGTTGTGTCTCAGATGAAACACATATCTTTGTACATATTTATTAGAAAATCACCAACTAACATCAGAAAACACATTTGAGCATTTGCTGCTTATTTTGTAACACAGCATCTCCTGATTCTGGTGAGATATAGTTCAAAATGAGTTCTCCAGCTAATTACAAGATCTGATTTATCTAAACATCCCTTCTTATTTCAAGAGATCTCACCAAGCAAATGTTCACTTGTTCTATTGGCAGATGTTTGTATTTATTTCAAGTGAAAACACCTTGTTTTCATTATTGTTTAACTTGTTTTTGGAGCAGCATTTTCTCCTGTGCACTTATCATGCTATATGTACGCCCACAGTTATAACCCTATAACCCATTCTTCCTTCATGTACGGTGCTATTGGGGACCAGTCTCTAACAAATTCATCCAAAGTTCCTCGCAGCACGTGTGACCTTTTAACCCATATACTATAACTTTGTCCTCGGATCAGATTTAAACTACAAACATAGACATAGGCTTATTATTGGTGTTGCTCTGTGTGCAGCAGGACTCACAATCCTCCAGAAATGGTTGGATGAAGACCCGCCTAATCGTTTGTTATGGTTTCAAAAAACGGATGTGAATCCTGCCATTGGAGCGGCTGTCACACAGCGAGGAACTCTGGAGGAGCTGGTGAGAGACTGGTCCCCGATTGCAAGGATTACTAAAATAATAATGTGTGTGTGTGTGTGTGTGTGTGTGTGTGTGTGTGTGTGTGTGTGTGTGTGTGTGTGTGTGTGTGTGTGTGTGTGTGTGTGTGTGTGTGTGTGTGTGTGTGTGTGTGTGTGTGTGTGTGTGTGTGTGTGTGTGTGTGTGTGTGTGTGCGCAGCTACCTGGGTGGGCGGGACGTTCATCATCGGCACAGCGGAGACGGTCTACGATCCAAAGCAGGGGCTCATCTGGGCCGTGATGCCTCTGTCGGCATCGGTGGCTTTCATTCTTGGTTAGTGTCTTCACTTCAACGTTTCTTACACTTTAAAGAGTTCCTATTCGACTTGTATTCAGACAAAAGTTAGTCACTGTTTTAATACATCTTGTAAAACCGTATCTTGCAGACTTTCTACTAAAGTATTAGTCCCTATTCTGCTGTTTGCTCCCTTCCCTGTAGTGTGCTGTAGGTTTGTGTGCATGTAAATGGTCTGAAAAGGCTAAAATCCCTGTTTCTCCTCCACAGGGAGTTTCTTTCTTAAAACTGTTGCTACAAAGTTTATTTAGGTTTGGATAAATTCTATAATAACTGACGCTGAAAGAGATATTTATTTATCTTGGATACATTATGCCTGCTCTTAAGACAAATCGCTTTTCAAAATCATTCATCCCCTCTGCACTCAAACTTTTAAAATCTTGATAGGTTTTTTGACTTGATTATTTATTTACTTATTTATTATGATGCTATGAACTATTTATGGTTTACATTGGAATGATCCACATCCAGGCTTTCTTCCTGTTTGTTCCTGCCTGTGTTCATGACATAAGATGCTCATAACCAATTGCCCCTTGTGGGATTAATAAAGTTGTTGATTGATTGATTGATTGATTGATTGATAAGGTACATATAACTCAAACAAGCCAAACGTTAAGAAGTGCTGGTCAGACCCAAAATAAGACCAAATGCACTGAAATATCTTCCACTTTGTCTGAATTTCTCCAACTCCATCAATCACACACACACTCACTGCATATAGTAATATAATTCCCTCGAAGCACAGGTAGACACAAAGCTTTGTTTTTACGGGTTTATCTGAATCTTCGGTCTTCAAATCCACCATGAAATCTCCTTGGCTAAGTCTTCTTGTTTCCTTATAACCATTACACTTATTTGACCTGCATTACCGGAGCAATAAAGTGTCCGTGATTTGCTGATTTCTTGGTGCTGTTCCCTTTACTCTAGCCAGGGTTGCGCAACATGATCAATATCTCTTCAAAATCGACTCTATTGTTCCTTAATAATCCTCACTGTGTCATATCCTGCCTTAACATCCCATTTCAAAAGGTGAATCCATAACGTTTAAAGACCAAACGTAGCTTTTAAAGGATCCTCGAATCCTCCAAAGCTGATGACTTTATATTTGTTCGTTTGAAAGACTGCATGAACGCAGAGAAATGTTATAATATATGAAAGATTGAACATATGTACCGGTGCCGGGGAATCTCATCTGTAACTCTGCTATACTTTTTATTACCAAGGCGGTCTTTTCTTCGCCGAGCCGATGAGGGACAGGAAGTACGTGACCATGATGGATCCTTTCCAGATTAAATACGGAAACACGCTGAGTGGACTTCTGTCTGTCGCTCCTCTGATGTCCGAAATCATCTGGGTCACATCGACGCTGATAAGCCTGGGTAACAATTCATCAAACTACATCTGTATATTGTTTTGTTTATACTGTAGTCAAATCTTTCAGTTTGTGTGTACCTCCCTCCCTACCTCCCTACCTCCCTACCTACCTACCTACCTACCTACCTACCTACCTACCTCCCTACCTACCTACCTACCTCCCTACCCTCCTCCCTCCCTACCCCCTACCTACCCTACCTACTACCTACCTACCTACCACCTACCTACCTCCCTCCCTACCTCCCTCCCTACCAACCTACCTACCTACCTCCCTACCTACCTACCTACCTACCTACCTACCTCCCTCCCTCCCTCCCTACCTACCTACCTCCCTCCCTACCTACCTACCTACCTATATATCTTTCTAGATGCATAGAACGTGTGTGCGTTCTCAGGCCTGATTGTGCCTACAATATGTCTGTTGGTTTTTTCGCAAAGATGGCAAAAGTACAACACCATCTTTCCTCAAGTATAAGTAAGATACTCGTGTTTAAAAATACTCTGGTGAAGTAGAAGTAACTGATTAAACTTCTTTACTCAAGTGAAAGTAAAGAGGGCTTTGAAATGTACTTCAGTAAAAAGTACCCATAACTAGCAGCTGTTTTAAAGAGTACCTGACCTCCCTTTATATTAATAGAACAATAATGTCATTGTTAGCTAATGAATGTTTCCATGCTGAACAACGGCAACATGACAACGTTTTCATTGGTCCCTCTTCTTTAGAGAAGACCAGGAAATGATGGATACACGGATCGTGTTCAAATCAATAGGCACGCAATGACTCTAAATAATAATGATCACGCCACCAAACACACATTCAAACTAAAGGAACCAGCCTGTTTGGGAAATGTGAGAAGTAGAAAGTACAGGTATTTGTGTTCAACATGTAAGAAGTAGAAAGTACAGGTATTTGAGTTCAACATGTAAGAAGTCAAAGTAAAAAGTCCTCAGAAAAATAATTAGTGGAGTAAAGTACTGATACCAGAAAAATGTACTTAAGTACAGGAACAAAGTATTTGTACTCCACTACTTCCCACCTCTGAATATCAGTGTATACAGTGTGTGTGAGATACTAAAGTGTGTGTGTATTTTCCAGGTGTCACCATGAGTGTGATCCTGGATTTGTCGTACGCTGTGTGCATCTGGATCTCTGCGGCCGTGGCCATCACCTACACCCTGATGGGGGGATTATACTCTGTGGCGTACACCGACGTTATTCAACTCACTCTCATTTTTGTCACCTCGGTAAATTGGTCACTGAGTTAGTCTGGATTCACACAAAACTAATTTGGTCAAACACATCTGGGTTTATCTGGATTCACACAAAAGTCCTGTTATCTCTGTAGTTTGATTTGTATTTCCCAATCATCAAAACAAAAGACGTCCCCATCTGTCTCCTCTAAGTACAATACTAAACTCGGGTGCTTTACAAACAATAGTCAGGTTTCTGAATGGATGTACAAAGAGAGGAGGGACCCCCTTAAATCCTTTAGGAGTTGCTCGGTGGTGCATGAAGCAACAATGGCCATCCTGTCGAGAACAAAAGTACCCGTATGTGGCCCCATAGAAGGGATTCACTTGCTTAAGCCCCGCCTCCAATCCCCCCGCTCTCCTCTCAGTCAAATATATGGAGAGAGAAAATGACTCTGGATTCGGCTTTTAGCACATTTTACAACTTTGAGACCTTAATGATTCCTATAGGGGCTTGAAAAGTGTTCCAGGAGTTGATTTAGCTAAATATATCCTCTGATTTAAGGACGTGTCTTTCCCGGTGTAAGTCAATGGGGCAAATTGTAGTCTGATGATAGTCAGAAGGTACGAAAGAGGATAAGGGGCACATGTGCATTTTTTATTTTTAGATATGACCAGAAGCGATTTTTTTTAATTAGTTCTGAGAAAAAGTCTAAATTACTCAAATAAAATGTAGCAAAAAGTGACTGAAATGGAGTTCTGAGGAAAAAGTGAGAATAAAAATAAATTCGGAATTTCATTTTTACTGTCCAGTTGACTGAATGTAAACCATCTCTTCTTCTTCTTCTTCTTCTGTGGTGTTCCTCTCTCTCTCTCTCAGTGGCTATGCGTCCCCTTCATCCTGTATATTGTATTTTATTGTCCAGTTGATTGAATGTAAACCAGCTCTTCTTCTGTGGTGTTCCTCTCTCTCCTCAGTGGCTGTGCGTCCCCTTCATCCTCACCAGTCCCTCCTCTGTTCCCATCACCTCCACCTCCTTCAACCACACCTTCCAGGCCCCATGGGTCGGCACGCTGACCGCAGACAAAGCCTGGAGGTGGATCGATATCTTTCTACTTTTGGTAAGGTAATGGATTTAATGCATGGAGACAAAGGGAGCTCGACAAGTGAGACGTGCAACAGTGAAATATAGATGAGCTTAAAGGTAAGAGTAGCATGACCTAGTTGTGAAATGTAACTAAGAAAATGCTTTCAAGAACTACATCTAAGTCAAATTCACTTGAGTATTTCCATCTGATGCTAGTTAATAATGCTTATACTTTAATATTGTCTTCCACTATAGAGTTAAGTTTTAATACTAGTTGAACGTAACATTTTGACATTTGAATGTGTTTTTATATGTCTCTAGTTATTGTGCTATCATGTTTTTAATTTTTGTTTTACTCCTATTGTGTTATTTTATATGTGTTCCCAGTACAGCACTGTAGTCAACTGAGGTTGTTTTAAATGTGCTATATATATAAATAAACATTGAGATTGAGTTAAGGGTCAGAGTTACGGTTATTGTTGCCATGATGAATCCTTCCATATGCTTATTTGTCTGTCGTATGAAGAGTATCGGAGACCTCGGTTTCCAGGACTTCCACCAGAGGACGTTATCGGCCTCTTCCTCCACCACGGCTAAGCTGAGATGCTACGCTGCGGCTTTTCTCATTCCCACGTTTGGAATTCCTCCAGTGATCATCGGGGCAGTGGCTGCATCTACAGGTAATCTAGTTGTGTTTAATAACTTTCAACTTAAAATCAGACATGGCAAAAGTACACACAACCTGTACTCAAGAAGTACAGATACTCATGTTTAAAAATACTCTGGTGAAAGTAGAAGTACTGATTAAACTTCTTTACTCAAGTCAAAGTAAAGAGGCTTTGAAATGTACTTCAGTAAAAAGTACCCATAACTAGCAGCTGTTTTAAAGAGTACCTGACCTCCCTTTATATTAATAGAACAATAATGTCATTGTTAGCTAATGAATGTTTCCATGCTGAACAACGGCAACATGACAACGTTTTCATTGGTCCCTCTTCTTTAGAGAAGACCAGGAAATGATGGATACACGGATCGTGTTCAAATCAATAGGCACGCGATGACTCTAAATAATAATGATCACGCCACCAAACACACATTCAAACTAAAGGAACCAGCCTGTTTGGGAAATGAGAGAAGTAGAAAGTACAGGTATTTGAGTTCAACATGTAAGAAGTAGAAAGTACAGGTATTTGTGTTCAACATGTAAGAAGTAGAAAGTACAGGTATTTGTGTTCAACATGTAAGAAGTAGAAAGTACAGGTATTTGTGTTCAAATGTAAGAAGTAGAAAGTACAGGTATTTGTGTTCAACATGTAAGAAGTAGAAAGTACAGGTATTTGTGTTCAACATGTAAGAAGTAGAAAGTACAGGTATTTGGGTTCAACATGTAAGAAGTAGAAAGTACAGGTATTTGTGTTCAACATGTAAGAAGTAGAAAGTACAGGTATTTGTGTTCAACATGTAAGAAGTAGAAAGTACAGGTATTTGTGTTCAAAATGTAAGAAGTCAAAGTAAAAAGTCGTCAGAAAAATAAGTAGTGGAGTAAAGTACTGATAACAGAAAAAAGTACTTCAGTACAGTAACGAAGTATTTGAACTCCACTACTTCCTGCGATTATGTGGCCTTTTTTTAATAAAAGCTAAATACTGTCTCTAATGGTTCTGTTTCCCCAGACTGGAACCAGACTTCCTACGGTTTTCCGCCTCCCTTTGAACGAGGTCAGACTGGTTTGATTTTACCGCTCTCCCTGCAGTACCTCACTCCTCCGTACATCTCCGTCATCGGCATCGGAGCCGTAGCGGCCGCCGTGATGTCATCAACTGACTCCGCCCTCCTTTCTGCGGCCTCCATCTTCTCCTCCAATATCTACTCCAAGATCCTGAGGACACAGGTAATAAGCTAGTGAATTGACTAGTCTGATTGTATAGAAGTAACAATAACACACTCAATATTTCACAGAACCGCTTTAAAACACTCTTTAAACATGTTATGTTACAGTTTGGCTCGATTTGCTATGTTTTTGTACTATTCTACATACCTGATAAAAGGGGGGAATTATGACAAGAGTTAACGTTAGGTTTCACTTGCCGGAACTTTACTCGAGTGAGGAAAGTGCTGCGAAACCCCCCAAGTGTGCGGAGACAAAAGCAATCGATCTCCGGCTCCCAGATCAAGGCCATCTAGTCGATCACAGTTCAACAGATCACACGTCTCCAAAACTAACACAAATAAGCACAGACAGAATACCTTCTCATCCTTTCCAAACATCCTACAATTCAACTATATTACCATTTATATATAATCATTTTCCCCTTAACAAATGCTTTAACAACGAGCAATGAACTTTCTCTCCGGTTACTAGTAGCAGGCTATCAATTCACCATACCCACCTGTCACAACTACTGTCTGAGTGTATAGAAGTCTACAAGAAAATGACCCTGTACATCTCACTTGATGTATTACTTCAGGAGGCTTTGCTGACTAATTCTAGACTAATGGAGTGGGGCAGGAATGAGTCCTAAATCCCAGATATAAGTTAGCATTTTCCACTTCCTGTTCCCTCGTCTTGAAGTCAATGGTTTCCTGAATGTGTATTTGGTTGTGATCCTGAAATAAGGTCTGTGGTTAATACAAGCTGAAGAGATTTTAACGTTTTGTCCTACGACATAAAATACGTCAGTAAATCCCCACTGGTGGATTTAAAAACAGAGGTTGCTAACAAGTGTCTAAATGAGACGACTAAACGTCATCACGCCCAACATTAGCCTCCTTTAGCTTAGCGGTGGTGACGTGAAGTCATGTGACCGTGCTGTAGTTCATTTATAGCCCAACATTAGCCACCTTTAGCTTAGCGGTGGTGACGTGTAGTCATGTGACCGTGCTGTAGTTCCTTTATAGCCCAACATTAGCCTCCTTTAGCTTAGCGGTGGTGACGTGAAGTCATGTGACCGTGCTGTAGTTCCTTTATAGCCCAACATTAGCCACCTTTAGCTTAGCGGTGGTGACGTGAAGTCATGTGACCGTGCTGTAGTTCCTTTATAGCCCAACATTAGCCACCTTTAGCTTAGCGATGTTGACAGGAAGTCATGTGACTGTGCTGTAGTTCCTTTATAGCCCAACATTAGCCACCTTTAGCTTAGCGATGGTGACAGGAAGTCATGTGACCGTGCTGTAGTTCCTTTATAGCCCAACATTAGCCACCTTTAGCTTAGCGATGGTGACAGGAAGTCATGTGACCAGTATACAGTTTATGGTTTTGTTGTTAGGTGGGACAATGAAGGAATCTTGTGAAACTAGGAAGCAAAAGAGAGAGGTTAGCACAGACATATCAACATTTTTCTTATTTCTTTTCTGTTTTTTCCTCATTGTAGGCGTCAGAAAACGAGATCCGGTGGGTGATTCGTATTTCGGTGGTTTTATTCGGGCTTGCCGGCACATCGCTCACCTTCCTGCACACGGGTGTCATGGCGTTCTGGATCCTAGGCGGAGAAATCGCCTACATCTTGATGTTTCCACAGCTGGTCTGTGTGCTTTTCTTCAACATATCCAACGGCTACGGAGCCACTGTTGGCTTCCTGGGATCGTTTATTTTAAAACTCCTGAGTGGAGAGCCTTTGCTAGGAATACCTCCTGCCATTCATTTCCCAGGATGCACCTTGGAGGACGGTGTTTACGTCCAGTATTCCCCCATCAGGACCATCTGTATGCTGGTTGCTTTTGCCTTAATATTGCTGGTGTCCTACCTGACTTCTGTGCTCTTCAACAAAGGACTAATACCTCAGAAGTGGGACATTTTTCAAGTTAAGGGTCCAACCCAAATCCCAACAAATGTTGCTACCACTAATGGAAACCACAACTCAGTACCGCCGTGTGAGAATGGAGACGTCTCAGATCCTATGCTGGAATCAAAATTATGAAATTAGCCAAATTAGCTGTTTTTGAAACCGGACACTAAAAAACTGTATTACCTCACTTAAAAACACAAATATACCTCATCATCTTGTAAGGGTTACTCGTTATGTGTACTGGAGGGTATGCACACATTTTTCTGTTTTGTTTTTGCTTCATTAAACGTCTTTGACACCGTTACATTTTCCCACAATACTCCCTTCACTGGTTGGGGATTACCAGCAGGGATACAGGGAGACAATACATCGACAAACAATATTACGAAGCATAGGCTTTGGGTGCTCTTAATCCATGTACTGTATGAACTACAAAAGAGCATATAGTGTTTGTTGGAAAAGGATCACATTTTATTTCTGTTTTTTAAACTGTAATATGTGCTCATGTGTTTCATTGTTGTTGTATAGGGTCCGCTGCTCATGAAACGCAGGTTTTTGAAAAACATCTAACTGATAGTTCTCGTATTTATTTGATTGCATTTCATATTGAGGTAATCCCAAAGTAATGAGGTTACATTACTTTTATATTGTGAGACTCAGATTAGGTTACTGAGGTTACTCGTTTGTGTTCCTTAAGTTTGTTTTGTAAATACTTTTGGTATCCAGTGTTATGAATGATTGTAAATGAGAGAGATGCAGCTGAAGACAGAGAGACTTTTCTCCGTCTCAGTTGAACCTCTTTTTAGGCGGTGTTACAACCACTTCTAAATCCATACTGCACTGGAGCTAAATTTAATATGAATTTCCCTCCATCCCAAAATAGACATTGCCCCACATTTCCTGCCTGAATCCCTCCTCCAACCAGCCTTTTGGCCCTTGTCACTTCCTGCCTGAATCCTTGCAGCAGAGTTTTGGATGAGCTGGAAGCGGAGAGGGATTCTCACTAATACCAAGGAGGAGTGAATTTCAGTGGTGATGAACATTTTGAGACATCCATTTGTCTCAAATATCAACATGTTCAGATCAGAAGTCTAACCAAGAAGAGCATGGCTTTGACGTAAGTCCAGACCCAAAGATGACTTGATAACTCTAACCCTTCAAAGTTTCCACTGACGATGAGATAAAGAAGTGACGTTTGTGGCCCAACCTGCAGACTGAAGTTTCAGATTGTTAAAAAGCATGCGTTGCTGCTCATACATACGTTGTGTATTCAGAGGGGTCCAGCCTCCCTCCAGGCCGTCACCCAGAGTTTCCCCACCGCAGAAGTCTAACCAAGAAGAGCGTGGCTGTGACGTAAGTCCAAACCCAAAGATTACTTGATAACTCTAACCCTTCAAAGTTTCCACTGACGATGAGATAAAGATGTCATGTTTTCGGTCCACCAATGAGACGCTGTTGCTGAGGGTTGATACAGATCTTAGGAAGAGGTGTCAGTGTTTGCACAACACTCACGAGGAAACAAAGTCTCCTTTCACACCGGGGACACATATCTATGTATCAGTGACGTGCGGTGAGGTTCATGGCTGGTGAGGCACTGACTCTTTCAGAGTCAGATTTACAAATATTATAGCCTATTTTGACCTTAATCGAAATATTCTGTTATTTTCAAAAGCTTTTTTAGTCTGATTCTATGATTAATTTTAAACAGACCGATCAACAAAAGGATACCCAAAATCTAAATATTGGATTGTTCTTTCTAAGTAAGATTCCATTTTCATTACAGTTGTGGTCTTACCTTGACTTGAAGATGAATATAAGTCCATGCTATCCTTCTGGACAACAATCTCTATTACTGTTTTGTAAAAGTCCTCCTTATCTTCCTGTAGTTTCAAAAGTCTAGTTTGTTGTTTGCGGTAGAATAACAGTAGCAACAAGAACCTGTGGGCTCACGTGCGCCCCCTTCAGTGCGGCAGAGGTTATGGCTGCCTCTCCTGGTGCTTTTTTCATTGCCGTTGTATGATGAGACCAGCGAGCCTAAATATCATATATACGTGAAATAAGTTCTTTAGAGACTATGGATGGCGAGGATAAATGTAATAAAGGGATCTACAAACATTACATTGGTGACCTACAGTGAGATGGGAACAGGCATGCGCTTAGGGCCCGCTTTCCAGCCAGTTTCTGTGGGGTGACGCATTCTGAGGTGAGGCAGAGCTCATCTGTGCCTCACCTCACCCCACAGTAAAATGGCTTGAGCGCGCTCACAAAATAAGTGCCCGTGCTAAATTAGTGCCGGCGCTCCAGCAAGTTACTGTGGGTTTACGTGAGGCAGAGCTCGTCCCTGCCTCACTTCTCATCGCTCCCGTAGCGGAGCTCGGCAAATTTGCTGATTTTGACTATAAAATGCGATTGGAATCAAACATAAATTACATTTACACAAGATCAGTGGAGACATTTTATTATTATTATTATTTAGTTTTTCTTTAATTGTTTTTCCGTTACATTGGAGTATGACAGGTGAGGCTCTGCCTCCACTGACTGCACGTCGCTGCTATGTATAAAACACATCAAGAAGTGCATTTTGCATGATAGGTGACCTTTAAAAACATATATATACCTCATCATCTCGTAAAAGGTACTCCTTACGTACTGGAGGGTCTGCACACATTTTGCTGTTTTGTTTTTGCTTCATTAAACGTCTTTGATTGGAGCAAAAGTCCAACTGGTCCTGAGCATCCTTAAGTGTTCCCACAATGCTCCCTTCACTGGTTCACAGTAGCTTCCAGACACTGGGACAGGCCTACAGTTCAGGACTTGGTGAAACCATTGGGATTACCAGCAGGGATACAGGGAGACAATACATCAACACACTATATATTACGAAGCATAGGCTTTGGGTGCTCTTAATCCATGTACTGTATGAACTACAAAAGAGCATATAGTGTTTGTTGGGAAAGGATCAGATTGTATTTCTGTTTTTTAAACTGTAGTATGTGCTCATGTGTTTCACTGTTGGTTTAAAGGCTACTGCCTGCTTCATGAAGGCAGGTTTTCCTATAAATACAATCATTTCTGATCCTAAATGTCTTTGTTTCTTCTTTGCTAAGGTCACATCGTTCTGTTGTCTTACAGAATACACTTCAGTAAAAACATCTTATTTCTTGTATTTATTTGCTTGCATTTCAAGGTTCAAGATTCTTTATTGTCAATCTGACATAGCTACAGAGTAATTATGTAGTTGAAAATCTTATGTCACAGGCTTCTCCAACAATGCAACATAATAACATAATAACAATACAGATAGCAAGAGCAATACAAAAAGAAAAATAGTTATAAAATAAAGTGATGATGTGGAATAGTGCAGTACGAGTCTATATACAAGTTATTGGAATGATATATATTAGATATTAGATACATATTACTGAGTAGCAGAAGAATGTTTTGAATATTGAGGTAATCCCAAAGTAATCAGGTTACATTACTTTTATATTGTGAGACTCAGATGAGGTTACTGAGGTTACTCCTTTGTCTTTGTCTTTGGGATGTGTTCCTTAAGTTTGTTTTGGTATCTAGTGTTATAAATGATTGTATAAAGGGCGAAGCAGCTGAAGACAGAGAGACTTTTCTCCGTCTCAGTTAAGTCTTTTGTTTAGGCGGTGATGCTCTCACAAGGCGGGGAGAGTCAGATCCATGACTATCCTGAAGTTAACAACCACTTCTAGATCAATACTGCACTGGAGCTGAACTTAATATGAGATTCCTTCCATCCATACCTAAACATAAGTGGGTCTAGACTCCCCTCATCACACCAGAGAGCCTCAGGAACAGCCAACAGTTAGTCACAGTTTGAATACATCTTATAAAACCGTTCTTTGAATACCTTTCCACTAAAGGCCCCAAAAGAAACACCATTAAAGGGGTCCTATTCTGCTTGTTGCTCCCTCTCCTGTAGTGTTTTCCATAGATCTCTGTGCATGTAAATGGTCTGCAAAAGCTGACACTAGTAGAAAGGGACATCGTTCATGCACTATTTGATCTGTTCTATTTGTTCTATGTCCTATATATATATTCATGTTGCTCTGTTGGAGGAGCCTGTGTTTTGAGACATCCATTTGTGGATATCCTGGAGGCAGGCAGTTCAAAATAGAAACTGATGTTGTGTTTACGGATGATGTGGTCAAGAGGGAGCATCTAAACAGAAAAGAGAAGTGGACCCAGCACTGATCCTTGGGGTACCACCTCTTTACCCTCTTAGTGCAGCATTTACCAATTTACAGCCAATCATAGAGAGGCTGCCATACAAGGAGCCCACTGCTCAGAGAAACTAACATCCACACATCGGCCATCGGGAGCAGCTTGGGGTTAAGTATCTTGCTCAATTTACATCAGGATCAAACCCCCAACCCTTCCATTGGTAGAACACCTCTCACAGCCCCAGTCCCCCAAACTGGGGTCTGGACCCCCTCAACTCTAACCATCAGATCAATGTCTTCCTGTGCAGCAAACTCAAGATATCAACATGTTCAGATCAGAAGTCTAACCAAGAAGAGCGTGGCTGTGACGTAAGTCCAAACCCAGAGATTACTTGATAACTCTAACTCTTCAAAGTTTCCACTGACGATGAGATAAAGATGTCATGTTTTCGGTCCACGAATGAGACGCTGTTGCTGAGGGTTGATACAGATCTTAGGAAGAGGTGTCAGTGTTTGCACAACACTCACGAGGAAACAAAGTCTCCTTTCACACCGGGGACACATATCTATGTATAAAACACATCAAGAAGTGCATTTTGCATGATAGGTGACCTTTAAAAACATATATATACCTCATCATCTCGTAAAAGGTACTCCTTACGTACTGGAGGGTCTGCACACATTTTGCTGTTTTGTTTTTGCTTCATTAAACGTCTTTGATTCGAGCAAAAGTCCAACTGGTCCTGAGCATCCTTAAAGGATTTCAAAAATAGACAAAGGTCCGTTTATTACGGTCATTCAAACTTTTAAACAATTGCAACAAGATTCTTAACACGAGGTTGCAAAAACAAAAATAATCTGTATGCAGCAGTTTTCATTGTTATTGTGTCTGTGCTTGATCCCTCAGAGTCGCAGTGTAAGAGCTGCACAGTTATGAATAAAGGCAGCTGCACCCTCTTTCATTCAGCATTCCCATTATTGCTTTATAAATGTCTTGCCCCCTTGTGTGTCCACTGAGGTTCGTCAGGCCCGACACATCTTCAACAAACTCCCTCATCATAAAAACTCACAAACACCAGCAACTGAGCATTGTCAGTGGTGTCAGTGGACTCATCCACAGCTAAGGAAATGCACTGTGCATTTTCTATTCCATCACAAAGCTGATTAATCAAATCACCAGCCAGTATGTATGTTCTCCTGGTTGCTGTGGAATCTGAGAGGGGGATTTGCTTGATTTGACCAGTTATTTCCTCTTTTTGTTTGCCTTCAAACATGGTCTCCATCACTTCAGTCATGCATTCTTTTATACTTCAGTTATTATCCAGTGGAAAGCCCTTACCTACTGGCCTAGTTAAATCAAAGTGGTTACTTTTGTTTGGCTGGGCAGTGTAGTTTTACACACCGTCTTATTTGACTTTCTCAGGACTTAAAACTGTTTTTTGGGGGCAGACCCCCACAAAGAAAACAATATATTTACACACGTAAGGTCATCATCTTAACAGTTGTGTATGCTCATCCGTGAGCAGAGCATCAAGTTGTCTATTACAGCTGAATGCGGCGATTACCATTTTGTTCAGCAAAACGCCTCACAAACTGATTAAGATCAACAGCTTTAGTGCGTTTTGATTCAATGCTGAGTACAGCCACACTTGACAGTCTCTTCTCTGTCATTGTAGACCGCACCTCATTCCTTCAGTACTTGGGTCCGAATGCTTCTCGTTTTGCGCAAGCGGCAAACTCTGGGGAAGAGCCGGGACGCCAATGCGGAAGTGCCACAAACTGCAGTTCATATATTGGCCGATAGGCGCTGACTGCAGAAAGGAGCAATTTCCATAGAGCCCCATGTTAAAATGCCCAATTTCACAGCAGAAAAAAACATGTTTCTACCTATGGATCCAATAAATATTATTATGAATATAGTTAGATTCCACCTTCATGATTATGGATCTGTGAGTGAATTGTTTTCTAACATGACCCTTTTATTTATATTAGGTCTTAAAATGTTTGCATAAATTAGGGCGTGGTCACATTGAGTGACAGCTCTGTCAAGTGACTGCTGCTGTTAGCTTCTTGTCTCTCTGCTAGCTGCTCCGTCTCCGTGAAGCTACAGGGACTCTGCCTGATCAGTTCATCCAGGGAACACAACTTGACCCCGGCCGTGTTTGTTTGTTCTTCATGCTTATATATCGGACTATTGTGACTCGCTCTGCGGTTAAAACAGACGGTGCATGAATGCCGTTTTGCGGTAAGTGAAATTCGAGTACTTTATTTATGTGTTTATGATTTCAATCAGCTACGTAATGAATGTTAAGGCTTGGGTTAGCGTGTAAGCGAGTGGTAGCTACATCGGTGCTAACGATGCTAATCGTATCCTCCAAGTTAACTTAAAACCATAGACTGTATATATAAAGGTTAAAATGAAATAGACAAGTGTTAAGCGTTAAGTGAGATAGTACTGTAAAACAAAAGGCTTCTGTTTGAGGTTGATAAAATAAGGTCATCCTTGTAACTTAGAGAGATATTTTATTATGTAGGTAGGAACTGTATGCATCGCTAAGGTTAATTTAAATTGGCTATGCTCAAGTATGTAGACAAGCTAACGTCGAAGTAGTGTATGTGAAATCAACCTCACAATAAGATGTGTGTATATTACAATTATTAATGTCATATTTCAAGATGATTACTTAGATATTACAATATGGTTGGTTGAGCTGGAGTTCATTATTGAGCTTACACATTAACATCACAGT
Organism: Trematomus bernacchii; assembly: GCF_902827165.1. Classification (NCBI taxonomy): domain Eukaryota; kingdom Metazoa; phylum Chordata; class Actinopteri; order Perciformes; family Nototheniidae; genus Trematomus; species Trematomus bernacchii. The sequence goes on from NW_022987712.1 coordinate 557,667, forward strand.
CATCTGAAGAACGAACCCAAACGTTGTTGTTTTTATTAATTGCATTACCAAATTGGTATCAAATAAACAGTAAGCATTGGTAACACAACTTCCAAAGTTACAGTAAAATAAAAAGAACCCTGACTCGGGCAATACACAATCCAACATGTTCAACAGAAGAGAATAAGTTATATTGTTTGTACACATGGTTCTTTACATATATATCTGTTTGTTTAAAGTTTCCAGGTGATGCAGACAGGATGGACCAGAGAGTGAGAGACAGAACTGGACTCCTCACAGCAGTGAACTTCAGCACAGGTACAAATACTCTTTTTTCATACTGTACAAAGAATCAAGAAAGATATTGGTTTAAATAAATGAAGTATTGACTTTAATACACTGATATACATTCCATTAAACAATACTAAATACTAGATCACCTACACATCAGTGAAGTTGAGGGTTTTTTCCATGCAAAGGGTTACATTTAGATGTTAACAAGCAATATTACTGTCAGCTTTCTAATTTAAGGTATTGAAGGCAAAGCTATTTAACGCATAGTAAGAACTGCTATTTATCTCTCAATATTGTCTGTAAAAAACGTGGTAAAAGTGATTCTTTCAGTGAGAGAACAGAGCAAGCTTCTACAGTTGCACTAAGTTTTAATAACAGTTAAATATTATTTTGATAATAAAATATATTTCAATGTTGATGAATGTCATACTGTTCATTCATAATCTGATTGTCTTTGTAGCTCACTGTTGAAATAAAATAAAACATTACAATTACAAAATAATTATATCTACAGCCCCTAAACACAAGCACACCTCTTTCATAAATAACACACTTGTTCTGCAATAATATGTTTTATGTTTCCTGTAATTTTTGTTAGGAAAGGACATGCCTGAAAGACACGACTCAGCATGTTCTCCTTCTCTGAGGGTCAAGAAGAACATCCAATAGGAAAATTAAAAGCTGATGTTATGAGATGTTAAGACCAGTACAGGACATTCACTAAGAAACTACTTTTATTGTGAAGTCAGCTGATCGGATGCACCTATTTCCACATCTACACTCCATCAGCTGATTAATTCTATTTGCCTCACTTTATGAGCTTCACAACATGTACCTTGTACCGCAGAGTTTGCAATGCAAATAAATGGGGCCAATCTTCAGTCGGATGTGAATGTGTAATCTAACATTTTCAGTAAGAATAATGGACAAAAGGAGTGCAAATACAAATTCAATTTATTGAAATCTGAACCAAAAGTTAATCAAACATGTTTTAAATAAAAAGCACATATGGACAGAAGGTGTAAACCTATTAAATGTATAAGTAAACACATTTAGTCAAATAAAGTGACAGACTAGGCCTGATCAGGTGGTATCAGCTATGCATGGGCTCCTCCATCAGGCCTGGTCCTCCTCGCTGAGGAAAGACCCTCAGTCCTCTCCGGCCAAACCAACAGACAGGACGTCCATCACACGGAGGTTTCTCCCTGAAGTCTCTGCAGCTCTCTGGACACCACGCTGTCTCAATCCGTCCACACTGAATATGAGAGGGGAAAATGAAAATAATAAATGCTTTAGACAATAAGAAATATAAAGTTGACTGTTGAGTTGCTCAGTTTTTTTAGATTGTCAATACTATTACTGTATAACTAATATCCCAGGTTAAGAGGCACCTTCAAATAAAGATTGGTCTTTAAATACATTTTGTCTTTTTAATTGTTTGTCTAAAGTCAAGGATCTAGAACTGGTACTTATAGTTTTAATGATACAGTCTGGTTATAATGCTGTTTGGAGGAGGCCTCACAGGTAAGAGCACTAACTAGCTACCATCACATGCACCTTAGCTTAACTTAAATGTATTAAACGTATAATTAACTGATAGCAAAATATAAATAACTAATGTCATGCAAACATATTAATATTTGCTTGATTCCAGTGTTGCATTTAGCACATTGCATACAAACGTTAAGGGATTTTAAGATTCTGAAGTATTATGCTAAAAACTCAATAACTTAGATTATTATTTATAGTTTTGCTGAATAGTTTCATGTCCGCTTACCTTAGAAACGTAAAATGTGACGGCAGTGTGCAGATGGGGACCATGTTAGCTTAGCTTCTTAGCTTGAGCTAGCTCTGTTACTTCCCAGCTGGAGGCAGAATGTCCCGCCTCGGCTCCGCCTCTTTGCCCTTATTTGGAGCAGGATGTAGCAGGCGGGAGTTAGACTCTGACGTCACTGTCGAGCCGTTAGTGGCCGACTCCGCCTACTAAGGGCTTCTCGGCAACTCTGCAGAATCCTATGGGTGACGTCACGGACCCTACGTCCATTTATATATACAGTCTATGGACACGACACACGCATTTTTCCCACACGCATTCCGCGAAGACCCGCCCTACTGTGCCTCTGATTCGCAGACTGTTGGTGGGGGGAAAAAACGCTGACGGGATGCTGAATGTGATTGGACCAAAGCGTTGACAGACACACACAGACAGCGGAACAGTCTGACATGCAGAGCGCTGTATGCAGCGGACATAGCGAAGAATTTTGACTTGTTGCGTTGTGGCGATGTTTCGCAGATAACACAGATAACACAGCTAATACATATGAAAAGTATAATTTGCTCAGAGTCCAGAGACAGTTGTGGTTCGGTCCGGATCCGGACTCTGGTCCGGATCCGGCCCGGAGTCCGGACTTTGAGGATGCCTGGTTTAAAGGCTACTGCCTGCTTCATGAAAGGCAGGTTTTCCTATAAATACAATCATTTCTGATCCTAAATGTCTTTGTTTCTTCTTTGCTAAGGTCACATCGTTCTGTTGTCTTACAGAATACACTTCAGTAAAAAACATCTCATTGATAAAAGGTCATCCCAAAGTAATCAGGTTACATTACTTTTATATTGTGAGACTCAGATTAGGTTACTGAAGTTACTCGTTTGTGTTCCTTAAGTTTGTTTTGTAAATACTTTTGGTATCCAGTGTTATGAATGATTGTAAATGAGAGAGATGCAGCTGAAGACAGAGAGACTTTTCTCCGTCTCAGTTTAACCTCTTTTTAGGCGGTGTTACAACCACTTCTAAATCCATACTGCACTGGAGCTGAACTTAATACATTAATAATAAGTTTCCTTCCATCCCAACAGAGACATTAGGTGGGTCTAGACTCCCCTCATCACACCAGAGAGCCTCAGGAACATCCAACAGTTAGAATCAGTTTTAATACATCTTATAAAACCGTTCCTTGAATACCTTTCTACTAAAGCCCCCAAAGAAACACCTTTAAAGAGGCCCTGTTCTGCGTGTTGCTCCCTCTCCTGTAGTGTTTTCCATTCCATTGTATATGGTCTGCAAAAGCTGAAATCCCTGTGTTCCCTCCAGAGCAGGGGTGGGCATTTTACGGCCCGCGGGCCACATCCGGCCCGTTGGCCGGCCTTGGCCGGCCCGTGTGAGGTTGATCATAAATTATAACATAATGAAAAAAAAACAGCAACCTTTTCAAAATAAAAGCAACACAGCTGTATTGCTTGCATGGCGTAAATACTTTTCTAACTGTGTTGCTTTTATTTTGAAAAGGGCGCTGCTGTTTTTTTTATTTATTTACGTAACGCTTATGCCTTGAACAGCTACGAGTGATGCTGGCCGGCTAGTCCTCGAAATGTCCGCTAAGGGAAAAAAAAGAAAGATCGATAGTGAATGCCGCATTTTCAACAAGACATGGACCGCTAAGTATTTATTTACAGAAGTGAAGGTAAAGCTGTGTGTTTAGTTTGTGGTGCGCAGGTCGCTGTGTTCAAGGAGTACAATTTGAGTCGCCACTATGCTACCAAACACGCAGATAAATACAAGAACCTGTCTGAGGAAGAGCGGGCAAAGGGGTCGGATGCTTTGCTAGCTAAGCTGCAAAGCCAACAACACATTTTCACAAAACATTCCACATCCAGAGATGCAGCTGTCAAGACGAGTTATGTCTTAAAAGTTAACGGTTTTCGGAGGGAGAGTTCATTAAGGAGTGTTTGTTGGACACTAATATGCCCGGAGAAAAAGGAGGCATTTGAGAAAGTGCCGCTCTCCCCGACGCACTGTTACGAGGAGAATTGAGGACATCGCGGGAAATCTGGAGCTTCAGCTGCAGAACAGAGCGGTCAACTTTGACTTTTTTTCCTTGGCTTTGGATGAGAGCTGCGATGTACGTGACACTGCCCAGCTACTCATCTTCCTACGTGGGATAACTACAGACTTCAAAATCACGGAGGAGCTGGCAGCCATGCAGTCAATGAAAGGGACAACAACAGCGAGTGATTTGTTCACGGAGGTAAATGCATGTGTGTAAAAAAGTTGGGACTGAAATGGGACAAGCTGGCAGGCGTGACAACGGATGGTTGTCCAAATCTGACAGGGAAAAATGTTGGACTATTGAAGAGAATGCAGGATAAAGTGACAGAAATTAACCCTGAGCAGAAATAGGTATTTTTGCATTGCATTATACATCAGGAAGTGTTGTGTAAGTCAGTGTTAAAAATTAACCATGTTGTTGATGTTGTAACTAAAATAGTTAACTTCATCAGGGCAAGAGCATTGAATCACAGACAGTTTGTTGCACTTTTGGAGGAAAGTGAGACTGAACATCGTGACATACCCTACCATGCAGCTGTCAGGTGGCTCAGCCTGGGCAAAGTGCTGAAAAGAGTATGGGACCTGAGAGAAGAGATTCAAGACTTCTGTGTGAAGAAAGGAAACGACATCCCACAGCTTTCAGATGCAGACTGGAAGGCAGACCTTGGTTTTGCTGTAGATGTGACTGCACTAATGAGTGAACTAAATGTCAAACTGCAAGGCAAGGGCCTTTTTGTGCATGACATGTACAGTGCAGTGAAGGCTTTCATGAGAAAGCTGCAGCTTCTCTCAAGCCAAATGGAGGACAACATTCTCACGCACTTGCCAACACTGAAGGAAGCCACACCATCAGCTGATCACCTCCAGAGGTACTCATCCATGTTAGAAGCACTGCATGGTGAGTTTTCAAGGCGATTTAAAGACTTCAAAACAGTTGAGAATGAAATGAACATGATCTTTTCCCCATTTACATGCCATGTGGATGATGCACCCAGTGATGTTCAGCTTGTACTCATTGACCTGCAGTCTGACACACTTCTGTCAGAGCACTTTAGGTCAGTCTCACTGCCTGAGTTTTACTCTTCCCTGAAAGAGGAGAACTTTCCACACATCAGGAGACGTGCTCAGAAGATGATGGTCCTCTTTGGATCTACCTACATATGTGAACAGACATTCTCAGTGATGAAGTTCAACAAATCCAGATACAGATCCTCTATCACTGATGATCACCTCTCAGCTGTCCTTCGCATATCCACCTCAGACATTGAACCAGATTTCCGTGCACTTGTTCAAGCCCAAGACAGACTGGATTTTTCTCACTGAACAAGTAAAATGAACTGAAAAACAAAAATCCAAAGCACTCATTTCTTTTTGTATAAAGCTGATTCATTTCTTATCTTTAACATACTGTAAAACACCTTTTCAGTATTGGTATATTGAGCAGAATTAAGTTCAACTTATTTTTGATTCGGCCCCCCAACACAGCTCGAGTTTCTGAAGTGGCCCCTTGTAAAAAATAATTGCCCACCCCTGCTCCAGAGGGAGTTTCTCAGCCAATGCAGTAGCACGTACAATACTTTGGCTTATTTAAAGCTAATGTACTTTCAAGATAATCTCTTTTTTAATTGGATTCTTCACGGTTGAAAACACTTATTGTAAATCACTTTGGATCAAAATGTTTGCAAGTGAAATGTAATGTAATGTCATCTTTATGCAATATCAGAGAAATGTTCAATATGGGTGTTTTTCTACAGAATCTGGACAGGAAATACACATTTCCACTGATCAACGTAACACTCTTTATTCACCTCAGTTAATGCTGAACACTAACACAGTTCTTCCTCAGCGTGCTTCATGTTTTGCTGACACTAGTAGAAAGGGACGTCGTTCATGCACTATTTGATCTGTTCTATTTGTTCTATGTCCTATATATATATTCATGTTGCTCTGTTGGAGGAGCCTGTGTTTTGAGACATCCATTTATCCTGGAGGCAGGCAGTTCAAAATGGAAACTGACGATGAGATAAAGAAGTGACGTTTGTGGCCCAACCTGCAGACTGAAGTTTCAGATTGTTAAAAAGCATGCGTTGCTGCTCATACATACGTTGTGTATTCAGAGGGGTCCAGCCTCCCTCCAGGCCGTCACCCAGAGTTTCCCCACCGCAGAAGTCTAACCAAGAAGAGCGTGGCTGTGACGTAAGTGCAAACCCAAAGATTACTTGATAACTCTAACCCTTCAAAGTTTCCACTGAAGTTGAGATAAAGATGTCATGTTTTCGGTCCACCAATGAGACGCTGTTGCTGAGGGTTGATACAGATCGTATAAGTGAGCGGTGTCAGTGTTTGCACAACACTCACCAGGAAACCTCCGAGCAGAATGGCTGCAGTCTCAGAGCTCTCCGTGCTGCTGTTTGCTCTCATCAGCAACATTCACGCTGAAGAACTCATCGTCCTCCAAAAGGAAAACGACTCTTTCACCTTCGAGCTCCCAGAGGAGGCCGGCTCCTGCCTGATCTCCAGATCTGTTGGTGAGGAGAAGCTGGTCCTGTGGAACACCTCTGACCTCTGGCCCCAGAACTCCTCAGTACCTGAAGACCTGAAACAACGACTCGTCAGCGTGGCCAATACTTCTTCCTACAAGATCAACGACCTGACCCATTCAGACTCCGGCCTGTACCAAGAGGAGTGCTGGACTGAGGGCAAAGTGACTCATGAGAGAAACATCACACTTACTGTTTGTGGTTACATAGATAGATACAGAACTGAATACATGATAGATGAAGAAACAAAAGACCTGCCTTGTCTTGGAGCAGCTGACCACCCGGATGTCCAGTGGCTCAAACGGGATTATCGATATAAACAGGAAATATGGACCAGAGTTTTTGGGGACGATACGGCATCAGTGATGGACAATGATAGAGGAAGATACCAAGTGGTGAAGAACACATCAGATCTACGTATATCCAACATCTCAACAGCTGACCTTGGAGAATACATCTGTCTGCTGATGAACCAACAGCAGTGTGTTCGCAGTAACTTTGTAGAGTATCTGCTGTCAGAGAGGATCTATTACTCAGTGGAAGACACGGCTGTGCTGCAGTGCCCTGACTCTGGTTTCAATAAAGAGAAGCCTCCATATTGGGAGACTGACTTATACAACAATCACCAAGGACAACATAACCAGTCTGTGGGTGTAATGGACCAGAACTACTCTCTGGTGTTAACATCGGTAATGGTAAATCACACAGGTCTGTACTCTTGTTATAACTTTAATACTGTGAAAACATATGTGCTGTTTGTGTGCCCCAAATTCCCCCCCCCTGCTGTAGAGCTCTTCTCAGGGGGAGAAGAAGTCACTCTCAGATGCAAAGATTGGGAAAAGGGTCGGAGTCACTATTGGTTCTTTAAGTCGAACCGAACCAAAGGAAGAACCTTTAGTTTAGGTTATAATCAGATCAGTAATGTGCGCAGGGAGAGTGATGAGAGATTGGTGATTTCTGATGTCTCTCTGGAAGACACAGGAGAGTATTGGTGTGAGTTGATGACAGAAATGATCAGTGTATGTTTTCCACCAAGACCCTCCTGCACAGAGACCCCTTTGGGGTTCACTCCACCTTCTACGCAGTGAGATGCTCAGCGCTCAGTGTTCTGCTGCTGATGCTCTGTGTTGCTGTAGTCACTGTGACCCTGAGGACCAGAACACGGGACACTTAATATGCATCTGTTCATTTCACTTCCCTCTGTCCTCGTCCTCTTTCATACAGCGGCTCAGAAACAGGATTTAAACACTGGATGTTAGAAATTCATGCAAACACATCTGAGTCTGATCACAAGAGAGAGAGAGAGAGAGAGAGAGAGAGAGAGGAAGAGGAGAGAAGAGAGAGAGAGAGAGAGAGAGAGAGAGAGAGAGAGAGAGACAGAGAGAGAGAGAGAGAGAGAGGTTACAGAGACCAACGGCAAACATGTAACATCATCATTATATATTATTGATAAATTCATTAACAATTTAAAAAATAGAAAAGGTGAAACTTCAGAAAGTAAATAAAATATATCAACACCCCAAAAATATAAATATCCCAAAATACAGAGAAAAAGGGTTTTAAAGTTGAAAGTAAATAAAGATATTGTTATTAATATAAACATATATTTAGTTTTAGTATGAATATATTCTTGTATATTGTAAATATATGTGTGTTTTGCTCTTCTTGTAAAGACTTGTGATGTTAGGATCCCTGCTCCGCTCTGCTCCGTGTGTTTTCATAGATATTGTTAAATGTTCACTTATCAACCTTTTAAACATCGCGTTCACATTCAATGATTTTAATCCCCTTATTTTTAATCCTGTGTTTTATTCTGATGTTTTATCTCAAATCAAATAATTGTGATTTTCTTTGAATTCGATGTGAAAGAATGTGATTTTGTTTGATGCATTCATAACTCCTGTATCTGTCAGGTGTGTCAGTGTTATATCATTGTTCTCATACCTTGGTAATATATATCTATCAGTTATCAAGTGTCTGTATAATAAGATTACAAATAACCAATCAAACCTGGAAGACCTTCTTGCTGTTTTGTGATCATTATAATATTATTATTACAACAGAGCTTTTCAAATGACTAACTCATATTCTAAAGTCACGGTCCCACAAAGTCGATGAATTGATGAATCCTTTCCCTCCTATCAGATGCTTCTCTTGTAACGAGGCCACACTTCAGGACATTATGATATAATGTATTATTCTTATTTCATTTCTCTCTCTCTTTTATTGAAGTAATTGTTATGTAAAGCTGAGATAAACATAGATATCTTTCACATGATTCAAGGTCAGATGATGCCCCATGGAGAGATGTGTGTTATATGCTCAGAAACTACTCTGCACACATTTGAGTGCGTATGCGGGTTCTATGTTGTATGGGGTTAGGGGTTACGTTGGGATTTGATATGTGGGGGAGGGGCTCTGTTTGGAGGTGTGAGGGGGGGGGGGCTCTGTTTTGGAGGTGTGAGGGGGGGGGGGGGGAGGGGGGATCTCATTATTTGACCTTCAGGGCTATACTATGAGGCCCTAAAGTTCTGCTACATTATCTGAATCAAATGCACACATTGAAGCCAAATGACACAATACAAATAGAAAGTACTACAACTAAGTTCATTTACATCTTCAATGATTAATATATACACAACAAGTTTTTACAAATATCCAACCTTCAAATTTGCTATTTTAAATCAACATTGCCTCTGCCACACTTGCTAAAGATCATTAGTGTGGAATCTCAAGTTCCACACACACCACACACACACACACACACACACACACACAACACACTACACACACCACACACACACACACACACACACACACACACACACACACACACACACACACAACACACACACACACACACACACAGTCCGGGCGGTGCTGCAGCTCCTGATCGGAGAAGAGTGTTCATTGCAGCCCCTAAATAATGGTAATGATGATTACAAATCATTTCTAGGGCAGAGAGTATTTTAAAAGTGAGAACAACTATTTTAAATGGGAGGAAAAGTGTTTTTTTAACAGGAGCAGAGTGATTGGGGAGACAAGCAAGCTGCAGCACCTCACTGACAAGGGTTTGAAATGGGGACAGAGTGTACCCAGAGAACAGGCTGCAGCACCTCACTTTCTAAGGGAGGAACAGTAGTTTAAATGTGGGGGAAAGAGTGCTAACAGTCTGATACAAGTCTGCTAAACCTCTGATAACAGTGTGGTAAAAAGTCTGATTGTTTCATAGACCCATAGCAATGCTACAATAAACCATTTACATCTAAAAGTATTGATTAAAATTCATTTTTAGGGGAAAAAGGTGCAGAGAGAGAAGCCTGACAATTCCTCCCCCAGCACCCTGGAGAGCTCCCAGGTGCTGAAGAGGGGGAGACAGCCCCCCTGCAGCACCCCCAGCGGCTGGGCATCGACATGGAGGGGGGCAGTCCGCCTGTCAGCACCCAAACTCGGCCCTGGAACCTCCAGAACTCCTGCTGGAGGTCCCAGCCCCTCTCTGACCCAAAGGAAAACAATATATATATTTGACAGCAGCAGTGTGTTCAGGTATTAAAATTTAAAGTTGGAATAAAGTATAAACTACACAACACAAGTCTAATGCACAGCAATCCATAAGATGAGTCCGATATGTTCATGAAACTCTCCAGGAGGCACCAACACTAACGTGGCCGAGTGGACTCCGGAGTGTGCTGCATGAGTTGCACTGTATGATCTGTGGTGTAGTGGGCTGTCACTCAAAAACTGAGTAGCCAATGGGGACGCACCCCTGAAAGTCCCGCCCACCTGGGACGTTTGTGTCAGAATCGCAAACAAAAATGAGGGAGCGCAAACGAGAGCAAAAGTCTGATCATTGAGAAAGAGCAAAGAGAACTGCAAACAAAGAGACATGATAAACTGACAAGATCACCAGAAATGTCACTTTTGTATTCGTTTTTTAATATAAACAAATATATTTAACCGTTTTGTTTCACTTTGTTCTTCTTTCCACGGTGGGGTGCGCCCGGCAGGCCGCTGTGAGCACCCATAGTCTGCCTGAACCTCCAGAATGTGTTAGCTAAGCTCCATCAACTGACAAAATCACCCAAGAAATGTCACTTTTAGAGCCCAAAAATATATAAATACAAAACATTTAAATAGTAAATAAGGTGCAAATGTGCTCCGGATTACCCGGGGTGGATTTATAAAGCCCCATGATAGAGATTACAAATCATTTTCATGGAAAGAAGTGTTAAACCTGCCTGATTAAAGCATATGCAGGACCCCCGTGAGCTCCAGAGTGCATTGTTTTAGGGAACCATATTCATGATAACATCAATCATTTAAATGCGAAAATAATGATTATAAATCATTTTCAGGGGGAAAAGTGTGGAGATATACCTTAATTGCAAATACCTTAAAGCTCCCATGTCATGCTTTTTCCGGTTATTACCCGTCCCCTTGTGTGTTATGAAGGTTTTTATGCATGTAAACGGTGTGCAGAGTCAAAACCCTCAAAGTACACCCTGTAGCGAGTAAAACTCTGCACAGAAAATACCTCCCCAAAACGCCTCGTTGGAGATACGTCACTGCCCATTTGAGTCTTCCATTTAGTTCCGGGTACCGCCTGATGTCATGCGGTACCCGGAACGAAATGGACCAATCCCGAAGAGCTATGGCCACACCAGCAGCGGCGTGTTCCTCCTCCAGAGGTTCGAAGAACCGGCATTTCACAGACGAAAGCTTCCAAAACATTGCCCAGTTTGAGGCCGGATATGCACAGCTTGTTTGGACCGTTTGGAGCAGGGGAAGATCTGGGTATACAACCTGTAAGTTTGCATTGTTATTTGTGTATTTATCAAACAAGACTGTTTAAATGTGTAAACTGTGTTGGACTGCTAAGCCATTGACACAGTGCTAACTGTGCTAACTAAGTTGCTAGAGTTTTGTGGAGTAGAATACCTCTGCTACGCGCCGTTCGTTGGATGAGGCTGGATCTCTATTAAATTAAGAAAGGAATTGAAAACACCGGAATCAAAGTTATAACAAATTATCTGAGTTTACTTCTAGTAGGAACCAAACACATATACAAGTATACAGAGTACTCGAGTACCCCGGACTTTTAGATTTGTGATGCGATGCGGATAAATGCATCGGGACCAGACAAAGTCATCAAACGAGAAGAAATTGGACTTCAAGTTTGTGATTCGATGCGGACACAGATATCAGACCAACAAACTCACCAAACCCAAAAGCAATTTTACACACACAAACGTCAGTATTCTATCTGTCTTTGGGGCGGAGATTTGTCGATTCTTCCTTCCCACTTTTCTCCCAAGCGAATCAGAGAAGCCCTGGGGAGGAGCTGTTTAAACTGACCACCTCCCCCAAGTGCCCTGACTGGCTGGATTCGCTTCTGGCCGAGGTCAATCAGAGTTTCGAACAGAGTGAGACCCCAAACCACACTAGGTCAAAAGTCAATTCTTATCTCCGTCCCGATCTCTCCCTCCCTACCTTTTTCCAGGGGATCTTTTCTTATTTTACGATGTCTTTAACGACTTAGAAACAGCATCTGGCTCTTAGTGGTGATAAGGATCAATGTTGGTGTGTGAAACACAGAATCTCTAAGTCAGTGAGTTTGAAAGTGAGAATAACATTCCTATTCTATATATAATTACCCAAACCGTTGTGATTACATAAAACAGTTAAAACATACATTTTACTTCATACAGTGTAGAATCATATCTTCTTACTTCAATCCCTCTTTTGATCTCACCTCACGAGATCAACATATAGCATTTGAAACATTACCACTGTCAATTTTCTTCTTACTGTGTCTGTCCCAACATTTATATAAAACCCATCAGAAGTTGGGATATAGAGCACTTTAAACCTTTAGGAACAGTCCACAACAACAACTTATTATGACAGTGGAGGGAGAATAAAATATCTAAAAAGCAAAGTCCTTGTCAGCTGAGTCATCTTTACTCTTCCCTCAATGGTGGAACTGATGAGTCTAACACACAGTGAGCAGATACAAGGCACACAACAACAACCACATGTCACCAAAATGGCAATAAAAGTAGCCACAGAAATCAGAAAAGACATTATCATACTTTTCCCTCTTTTGGTAACACATAGTTCTGTAGAATAAAATACAAATCCCTTACATTATGGGATATAAAAATAAAGTTGAAAGTTCCTCAAAAAAAATGGATTGTTCAGACAAATTCCACACCGGCTATATCAACCTGTTTCAGCGGGAAATGGAGTTCCCTGTGCCGTCTTGGTTTGCCATGTCTTCGTCCCCCCAGCCCGCTGACGGCGGCTTCTGGGGTGCCTGCTAGAGAGATGTGGCCTGATTGTCTTCCCCCGGCCCGCTGATGGCGGCTTCCGGGTCGACTGTTGGAGAGATGTCCTCCCGATCCTCCTCCTCCGGTCTGCTGATGGCGCCTCCGGGTTGACTGCTGGAGAGATGTCCTGATCCTCCTCCTCCGGCCCGCTGATGGCGCCTCCTGGGTCGACTGCCTTGACGAGAGCCAGATCTGTTCTGATGTCGTCTAGGGTCCTCGCGACGAGGGCCAACTCTGTCCTGATGTCGTCCAGGGTCCTCGCAGGTGTTTTTCCCCCGACCGCACACTGGCTCCAGTGGCCAGTTGTCTCCCTTTCCATCTAGGCGAACGGCATGGGAGGTCCCCTCCAACCAGACGTAATCTGCTGTGTTGGCCTTGTGTTTCTCTCCCCCCTTTTGACGTCAGCAGCCTGTATGGAGAAGTCTCATACCAAGCCCTTAAGTTGCTGGAAATGGTTTTGAAATCATCTCAAAAAATCAAAAATCAAAATCAAAATCAAAATCAAAATAAAAATCAAAAATAGAACAAAAATAAAAATAAAACAAAAAGGAACAAAACTAACAAAACAAAAAATAACCAAGCTAGATTATTTAAATGTATCAATTTCTCTTAAAAGCAACAAATAAAACAAAACAAAAATACCATAACTAGTATTTTAAATTGATACATTTCTCCTAAAAACGTAATAATCTCACATACATATTGTCTGATGTATATCCTATCCTTTTCCCCCTTTTCTGAAAATAGGAACACCGTTAACGGCGTTCTATTTTCAGAAATATCGAGCCTTATACATCAGTTATTTAATATCAGCTATATATTTATTATTACTATTACTTATATATCAGGCATTAAATGTCAGCCTTCTTCCATGATTGACCTCGTCTACATTATCTGACTTATATTGATACGTGTCCGTTTGTATTTATTTAATATACTGGGCAATTATCGATAACTTTTGATGATCTCCCTCTTTTCTTAACACTTGAGGTATGGCTATTTTGAAATCTGACTTGGTTAAGAGATGATTTGTTTATTGGTGAAAGGAACACTCTTCCCCTCAATGGTGTGGGGTGGATATTTAGGGAGAGTTCCTTACAATCTCCAGATCTTCCTCTCAGTGTAGAGGCCATAAAACCTTTTAATGGGCTCTGTGGTCTGTTCAGATTTAGATTTCTTCCTCTCCAGAGGTCACGCCTGTCTTTGACCCTGTATGCTGCTTTGAGTCAGCAGCACCTCACGACAGAGAAAGGGAGATCTCTTCCCAAAAGTGTAAGTTCCCTTTTGAGCAACATAGCTCCACATTTAACACTCCCTGACTTGTTTGTAAAGCGTTCTTTAAGGCCTGAATCGAGTCTTCCGTTATGTAACGGAAAATCCCATTCCCAAAAAGGGTCAGTTTAATAGCCCTTATCATATTACCGCTCTGTGCTTGCATGCTAGGACCTATTGTCTTTGCCAGAGCTGCTGCTAGTCTTTCTACATGTATTAGCTTCATATTAGCAGGGTTCACTAACATGTTGGTTGATCCAGTTTAAGATTTTTCAATATCTTCCATTACTATTTCCAACATTTCTTATCCCTGAATATCAGGTCTAACAATGTGTTTTCCTTTAGGAGTATTAGATGGGATACTCATAAGTGGCATTGTGAGCCCTTATCTCCTTAGGGTGGAGGTAGGGTCTCAGACATTATACCACCTTCTCGTTGCTCTCTGTCTCTCAAGTATTACACACACAGATTTGACTTTAAAAAATCACACAGAGCTTCTCATACCTTATCATATCACATTCAGGCAAATTTTTATTGTGCGATGTTATTTCAACAGATAGCGTGACTTCCAGAAGTAGGCTTCTACAATCCCCTCACGGTGATTGCGACTTCAGGTCAAGAGTTAAAAACTCAGTCAACAAAATCTCTTTATCGTCACGTTTAATGAGCCTGATTATCCCCACAACAGTTTTGTGATGAGATACGGTCGTTCCAAATAATTAGTTGGAGGTCGCGTCTCTCTCCTCCTCCTCTACTCACCACCATATAACAATTACAGACATTTTATACATTTAAAGCACCACGAAAGGTAACCGCATTAATCATCTGATCATGACCTGCGGGAATGTAACCCTTCTTTTACAGCCTTACAGTCTTTAATGAAAGCACTGTAAGGTACCGTATTCATCAATGTTATATTGACCTACGGGGAATTTAACCCTATTTGACACCTAAGTAGTCTTTAATTAAAGCGCTTGCAAGGTAACCGCATTAATCAATCTTATCATGATCTGCGGGGAATTTAACCCTCTTTTTCTAGCCTTGCAGCCTTCGTATTTAGTGAGTGAAGGGCTGGGATCTACCCGCCACACTCAAACACTATTTTTGCTCTAGATCCAGGACTGAATACCCTTCTCTAAGCACTATAATCTAATTTAACTAGAATATGTATTGTATTTCCCCGTGACTAAGAACAGTGAGAACGCTGACAACTCTAAAGTTTTAGTATAATCAATCACAGATTTTGATATTCAAAACAGGTGTCTGCTCACCTTTTGTGTATAGCGCGCTTGCAGTTGTCAACAGTGTCTCTTTGTCCTCCCCCTGGACTGGATTCTGTCCCTGGCTGTCGGTGTTCCTTTCTAGAGATCTGCTCACAAACGTCGGGAGTCACCACTTGTGGAGTAGAATACCTCTGCTACGCGCCGTTCGTTGGATGAGGCTGGATCTCTATTAAATTAAGAAAGGAATTGAAAACACCGGAATCAAAGTTATAACAAATTATCTGAGTTTACTTCTAGTAGAAACCAAACACATATACAAGTTATACAGAGTATACTCGAGTACCCCGGACTTTTAGATTTGTGATGCGATGCGGATAAATGCATCGGGACCAGACAAAGTCATCAAACGAGAAGAAATTGGACTTCAAGTTTGTGATTCGATGCGGCACAGATATCAGGACCAACAAACTCACCAAAACCCAAAAGCAATTTTACACACACAAACGTCAGTATTTCTATCTGTCTTTGGGGCGGAGATTTGTCGATTCTTCCTTCCCACTTTTCTCCCAAGCGAATCAGAGAAGCCCTGGGGAGGAGCTGTTTAAACTGACACCTCCCCCAAGTGCCCTGACTGGCTGGATTCGCTTCTGGCCGAGGTCAATCAGAGTTTCGAACAGAGTGAGACCCCAAACCACACTAGTGCAAGTCAATTCTTATCTCCGTCCCGATCTCCCCTCCCTACCTTTTCCAGGGGATCTTTTCTTATTTTACGATGTCTTTAACGACTTAGAAACAGCATCTGGCTCTTAGTGGTGATAAGGATCAATGTTGGTGTGTGAAACACAGAATCTCTAAGTCAGTGAGTTTGAAAGTGAGAATAACATTCCTATTCTATATATAATTACCCAAACCGTTGTGATTACATAAAACAGTTCAAACAATACATGTTTACTTCAGTACAGTGTAGAATCATATCTTCTTACTCCAGTT
Organism: Trematomus bernacchii; assembly: GCF_902827165.1. NCBI lineage: Eukaryota > Metazoa > Chordata > Actinopteri > Perciformes > Nototheniidae > Trematomus > Trematomus bernacchii. Next base: position 574,120 of record NW_022987712.1, read on the forward strand.
TCCATATATCAACTCTAATATCAGCAGATGGCCTTGCATACATGTATCTCATAGCAGGAGAATGTCTGCATTCACACACAAAATACCTATTGACAGTATACTCCGGGTGATTTGCCGGTCAGTCGCGAAACGTAATTACATTATAGCTGGCGTAGCGATCTAACACACGGAGCTAGAGCTAGTTTTGGTCAGAAAAACATTTTTGTGATGCTACGTTGCTAGCGTTTAAATATATCAACTACAATGTCAGCAGATGGCCTTACATGTTTGTCATGGCAGGAGAATGTCTGCAGTCACACACACGGAATACTCATACAGTATACTGTACTGTGATTTACCGTACATTGTGACCGTACATATACTGCATGTAGCTAACGAGGCTAGCTGTATGCTAGCGCAAAACAATGTATTCATGCAAGTTACATTGTATGGTAGCAGAATACCCGTATACGATTGCAATTATAAACACGTTATTGCTAGCCTAATATGAACCACTAGCTTTTGTTCATAGTAGTTTTATTACACTGCATTATAGTTGCCTTTCCTCCAAGCTAACGTTCATATCGTGTTAGCTACCAAGGTAAACAAAGCTAGGTTAGCATATTAGCAGGCAAGCTGTTCATTACACAACTATTACTAACGAGTCTAAAACAACTAAGTTTCTCTAATATTTTGTGATTTGCATTTGATTTCGTCCAGCCAGATCCTGGCGGACAATCCATGACGGGGAAGGGATTCTACTACTACTGAGGGTGCTAAAAGGCACCGCACCGACTGTGCGCAGGCAAGATGCGAGGAGGAGGAATGGATGATATACCGTGTATATTATATTTATGTTCATTTTGTACATTTCTAAAAATAAAGTTTAATGGAAATACTTAGTAGGCCTATCCTTTCTTCCCTGAATTCATATACTGCAAACCATGATTTGATTTCTCATCAAACAGTAGTAGTTTATAACGGGTAAAAATAACTTACTCTTTGTTATGAGAGTAGCTCGTAGGCCACAACGGAAAGACAAGGAGACATACACGAGTTTACAAAACCACGGCACATTTATTGTGGTAAATGCAAAGATAGGTGGTTGAGAGGATCGCAGAGTTAGTCTTCCTGCAGCCGCTTTGGAGAGAGACTGTGTCCGGAGGTGTCCGTGATCGTGCTGATTAGCCTCTTCAGCTCCACCCCATCGTAAGACAAAGGCCCTGGGGCCGTCACACTCTTCTATAACAACAGTTAAAAATATATGTATATAAAATATACCGCTGTACCGACACCATGATAAGACTGATGTTACGCTGAGAGCAGCCGGGAAAAGCACTGACATGGGCGCAGCCTCTCTGGTGGTTGACTAATCAGAACGAGTGGCCGAGCTGACCAATCGGAGCACACTAGGCTCACAGGGAGGGGGGGGCAAGAGCTCCAACGAGTCGTTTAGTGGAGAAAGTGAATACTGCTGAATACACATGCTTGACAGAGATGCTGTATGCGAAACCAATGTGAGTTTGGAAATTGCACAGTATAAATCTATTTTAGTATACCTCAACAATGTAATTATGATCAGTGGAAATGGCCATGACATGGGCCCTTTAAATACCTTAAGTGGACTGTGAACTGGAGGAAGCCCTAACGGAGAGAAAGGGATGTTGTTCATGCTCTATTTCATCTGTTTTATTAGTTTTATGTCCTAAATATATTCATGTTGCTCTGTTGGAGGAGTCATATCTACTCTGTAGCTAATGTGCACATGACAATAAATCCTCCACACTTGAAACTTGAAAGAGGAAATACACATTTCCACTGATACACGTAACTCTCTGTATTCACCTCAGTTGATGCTGAACACTCACACAGTTGTTGGTGACTCTAGAAATAGAAAGGGATGTCGTTCATGCAGTTTGAGCCTCAGTGGTTTTGGCTCCTCTCTCCTCTCTCTGAAAGAAGTCCATGAAACCTCCACAAACTTCCCCTTATAATCCAACTAACCCTTTAACACCTTTCATATACTGAGGGGTCTCCATCTGGAGGGTTAAACCCCTTTGTTGTGTCCACTAGTTTCCTAACTATATATAGACAGGGTTCACAGAGTCAGAGTTTATTGAGGAAGCCAATGACCTCCGTCTTTGTTCCAGAGTGTTGAACATGTGAACTACACACTCTGGTTCTCTGAGAGGAACATAAAGCAACAAGACACATGTACTTCAGACTAACAACAAACAACACTGCTGCATGTTGTTGGGTCGCTTCAGAGTCAGGAGGAAGTGGCTTTTACATTTCATATTAGAAGTTTACTGACATGTCCAAATGGCTGATCACAAGAGAGAAAGACAGAGAGAGAGAGAGAGAGAGAGAGAGAGAGAGAGAGAGAAGGAGAGAGAGAGAGAGAGAGAGAGAGAGAGAGAGAGAGAGAGAGAGAGAGAGAGATTAATTACAGAACCAACGGCAACATGTAACATCATTATTATTATTATTATTAAGGTTTATAAATTATTTGACAATTTTAAAAATAGAAAAGGTGAAACTTCAGAAAGTAAATAAAATATATAAAAAACCCCAAAAATATAATATCCCAAAATACAGAGAAAAAAGGGTTTTAAATGTTGAAAGTAAATAAAGATATTGTTTAATATAAACATATATTTAGTTTTGTATGAATATATTCTTGTATATTGTAAATATATGTGTTTTGCTCTTCTTGTAAAGACTTGTGATGTTAGGATCCCTGCTCCGCTCTGCTCCGTGTTGTTTTCATAGATATTGTTAAATGTTCACTTATCAACCTTTTAAACATCGCTTTCACATTCAATGATTTTAATCCCCTTATTTTTAATCCTGTGTTTTTATTCTGATGTTTTATTTCAAATCAAATAATTGTGATTTTCTTTAATTCGATGTGAAAGAATGTGATTTATGTTTGATGCATTTCATAACTCCTGTATCTGTCATGGTGTCAGTGTTATATCATGTGTTCTCATACCTTGGTATTATATCTATCAGTTATCAAGTGTCTGTATAATAAAGATTACAAATAACCAATCAAACCTGGAAGACCCTTCTTGCTGTTTTGTGATCATTATAATATTATTATTTTTTAAAATTACAAGCTCATATTCAATAGTAACGTCCACAAAGATGATGAAATGATTAGTGGATATTTGGAGACTAACAAATCCAAATTCCAGCAGCCACATGGCGCAGGGAACAACGAGCTAGTCGCATTGAATACTTTCTCATCACCTTTTCCCTGGTTCACAAAGTATTAAAATGTAGTGTTGGTGAGCGATTAAGATCTGATCATGCCATAGTAACACTGCAAGTTATCACAGCAGAATATCCCCGAGGGGGGGGATTGGAAATTCAACCTATCACTTTTAAATGATACGGATTTTAATGAAAAAACTAAAGAATTAATCAAAGATTTGTTTCAAAATAATGACAATTCATGGGACCCTCGCGACGTCTGGGAAGCCTTTAAGTGTGTGTTCAGAGGACATGCTGTTAAGATGGGGTCATGGAAACAAAACAGTATTTGATAAAGGAGAAGAGTGTAATAGAGGAGGGCAATGACTCAAACGTTGGATGAAAAGCAGTTGCCATAGAAACAACTGATTTGATGACAAATACACAACTAGAACTGGAAAAGTTATACTCTGAGCGTGTAAAAGGTATTCATAGATCCCGTGCCACATGGATGGAAAAGGGGAAAAGTGCACGGCTCATTTTTTAAGACTCAACCAAAGAGATTCTGCCAAAGAACCCCTCATGAGCTTGTGACGCCCGCACTTTGATTTAAGGAGTTTCTTCTAAACTGTAGTGGCAGGGGGAAAAGGTTTAAGGCATGTTGTTTATCATGAAATGAAATGAACTATGATACATGTAGATTATCCTCGCAACTGCAATGTCCACTGTTATGTACGCTTTGAGGGTGTGGGTCTGCAAGCCTCATCTGCATATTCACCTGTCGCGCGCCCAGAGGCTTTTTAGTGCGCGCGCCACCGGGACGCCAGGGGCTGGTTCTCACGGGAGGAGGAAGCGTGTGTGTGGGAATGCGGGTATTCAGCGGGATATTGAAGTTCCTCAGCATGTATACATTATGTTCAAATGCAACGGGGAAGTAACTGAATGTGGATATTGCATCGACCGACCTGGAAGCACGTCTCCGTGGAGAGGACGCGCACAGAGAGAGAGAGAGATTCTCTCCAACACAGGGTGAGATCGCTCCTTTGTGCCACGCCGATCATCGTGTTTCCTTTTTTGTGGATTATAGCCTAAATAGGCCTACAAACATTTCCGTGTTTTGCTGCCGACGGGCGCAGGAGCAACAGCCTTTTGTTTGTCAATGAACTATAGCGGCCTGGATTAGGCAGTAAAGACCATTTCTGTTTATCGCAGAGCGGACTTTTTGTTGAGTTTTGTTTGTGTTTCGCTGGAAAACTGTCAATATAATTGAATAACGTATAAAACCTGTCATTGTTTATGTTGTGAATGTGTGGATGGAGACAGTAGTACATACACTTCCGTGGGGACTATTTTGTGGAAAGAGTAGATTGTCCGTTTATCAGTTCTGTTTTTCCTTTATAATATTATTTCATATCAAGAAGCCCTCGTGCGTTTATTTAACACAGCTGTTTTTGATAGTTGATCGTTACCAGCTTGTTTACTCCAAATGGTTCTTTACTTACATCTCCACAGGAAACATTATCTGGAGAGGTGGATTATTTAAAAACTTTATATGCTCTGGAGAAGGCTCCGGAGTCTCCTGTAGGATCCAATATTGATGTATTTGTTCCACAGAATGATGATCAGATACTGTCAGTAGATCAGAGATGAAGTTGTGAAGGAAACATTTTAGAAGGAGAGTTACTGGATGCTATGAATGATTTCGCTCCTGGCAAATCACCAGGGATTGACGGGATGCCTGTCGAAGTTTATAAGACTTTCCACAGAAATAAAAAAGCTCTGTTGGCATCCTTACTCCTTTACTCAAGTAATATGATCAGAGACACAGTGTCGAGACGAAAGTCAATATTGAAAGAAAATAATAATATCTGAGAAAACGGACGGATAAATAATTATTTGTAGGGA